>NC_041387.1:192208373-192209035 GCF_002162155.2 Triticum dicoccoides | reverse complement strand
TACTGCCCTAACTAAAACCTAAGTAAATTAACCAAAGAACCCTAGCAGAGAGAGAGGGGGGGTTACAGAGGGTGCAGGGGCGAGGAGGCAGGCCCGACGATGGCCGGGAGGGGAGAGGAGGGAGGAGAGGGACGATGGGTCGGGGGCGAGCGCGCCGGGGTCGGGGGCGAGCGCCGGGGTCGGGGTCGGGGGCGAGGGCCGGGTCGGGCGCGGCGGTGCGACGGGGGAAGAGAGAGTGGGGATTTGGGGGGAAAAGGCGGGATGAAGCAGGGCGAGTGATAATTTTGGGTTAAGTGGACGTAGCAGTAGCGCATTTGGACAAAACGCGCTGCTACTACCTTCAGTAGCTGTAGCGCTTTACACGAAATGCACTACTACTAACTTCAGTAGCTGTAGCGGTTTAGGCAAAACGCGCTGCTACTACCTTCGCTGCTGCCAGTTTTCCTTTTTCTTTTCCTTTATTTTATCCCACTTTTATTTCCCGAGGGCAGTGAACGAAGGGAGGGCGATATATATTGCATCATTTGACGGTTAAATATGTATGCAAAATAGGAACATATATATTACACATCATTGGACCCATGCATAATAATGGCTAAGTGTGTATACAAAATAGGAACATATATATATATATATATATATATATATATATATATATATAT
>NC_041387.1:192155232-192208363 GCF_002162155.2 Triticum dicoccoides | reverse complement strand
GGGGGCGAGCGCCGGGGTCGGGGTCGGGGGCGAGGGCCGGGTCGGGGGCGAGCGCCGGGGTCGGGGGCTAGCGCCGGCGCTGGAGTCGGGGGCGAGCACCGGGGCTGGGTCAGGCATGGCTGTGCGACGGGGGAGAGTGGGGATTTGGGGGGAAAAGGCGGGATGAAGCAGGGCGGGTGAGAATTTTGGGTTAAGTGGACGTAGTAGTAGCGCATTTGGACAAAACACGCTGCTACTACCTTCAGTAGTTCTAGAGCTTTATACGAAATTCGCTTCTACTAACTTCAGTATCTGTAGCGGTTTAGGCAAAACGCGCTGCTACTACCTTCGCTGCTGCTAGTTTTCCTTTTTCTTTTCCTTTATTTTATCCCACTTTTATTTCCCGAGGGCGGTGAACGAAGGGAGGGCGATATATATTGCATCATTTGACGGTTAAATATGTATGCAAAATAGGAACATATATATTACACATCATTGGACCCATGCATAATAATGGCTAAGTGTGTATACAAAATAGGAACATATATATATATATATATATTACATCATTTGACCGATAACATAAGTTCCCTCAGTGCTGACGTTTTCGTTTTTGAGTCAGCTTCTTTCCCTTCTTGTTCATCGAAGAATAATTGAGCCCCTCATTGTGACTTTGCCTTTTCCATGGAGTACGATTTTTCTTAGGTAATGTAGTATTGATTCTTCTTTTGACGTATACTTCATCATCATCATCGTCCTCCCTCATTGGGTTGCCGTACTGATCATAGTCTTCCTCGTTGGCGACTCCATCCATTCCAATGATGTTCCTTTTGCCTCTCCTCATGACAACACGGCTGGGATTGCGCGGGGCAGTTATGAAGAAGCATTGTGTCACGTGCTTAGCGTGTACCCATGGCTCGTTTTTTGCGATAGCGTTCATGGTAGCGCTCTTGGCGTCGGGTATAGTCATGGTAGTGAAAATCCGGCTTTCTCTTTCGACATTCATAGCCCATCTGACACGAAACATCATCGTGTTGTGCAGTCCAGAGTAGTCAAGCTCCCAGATCTCCTCGACCCTTCCATAAAATCGTTCAGTTGTGCCGTTTTCGCTGCCGATCATGCATTCCATCGTCACCCCTGAGTTCTGATCATCACTGTCCATATCTTTGGCCTCCGTGTAGAACGTGTATCCGTTGATATCATATGCCTGATAGGTTACGAGGTTGGGCGAGGGGCCCTGTGCTAAGGCGTATATGAGCAATCCGTCCTTAGAGCCCTCCTCCGGGGTATTAGCAATAATAGGCTCTTTGAACCAATGCAGGAAAGTGGAGTTGTGCTCTCTAGTAACTTCGGCGTCCGTCCTGCATACCCCCCGGTCACGATACTTCTTTGCGATAATTTCTTTGTGCAGTGCCATGAAAGGATCTGCCTCGTCTAAGTGTTGTAGCACTACCAAGTTTGCTCTGTCAAAGTCGCTGCGTCGATCTGAGTATGCCACGTGCAGTTCCCTGCGACCATTGCAGTGACCATCTCCTTCGAGCCTCCCATCATGCTTGTTAATGGGCAAACCAACACTAACACTAGGCGGCTGGTCTGCGCCATATAGAAAATTCTCACAGAAAGAGATGCATTCTTGTGCCAGATAGCCCTGGACGATGCTTCCATCCGGACGGGACATGTTACGAACGAATCCTTTGATGATCCCATTCATCCTCTCAAACGACATCATGTTGTGCAGGAATGACGGCCCCAGGTCTATTATGTCATCCACAATATGGACACACAGATGCACCATCACGTCAAAGAACGCGGGCGGGAAGTACATCTCAAGCTCATTCAGTATCACAACGATCTCTTCCTGTAGCCTTTGGAGCTGCTTCACACTGATCGACTTTCGAGAGATGACGTCGAAAAAGTTGCAGAGATCAATAAGCGTGTCACGAACGTGCTTGTCCATTATCCCTCTAAGGGCAACAAGTAGTATCTGCATCATCATCACATGACAGTCATGAGACTTCATCCCGCTGAACCTTTTCTTGTCTGTGTCTAGATATCTGCTTATCTTGCCACAGTAACCGGAACTAACTTTGACTCCGGTAAGGCACTCAAAGAAGGCATTGATCTCAGCCTGACTTAAGGTGAAGCAAGAAGGGGGGCAATAATCCTCTTTCTTCATTTTCTTGCCCTTCTTCTCCCGTGCCTCTGTCTCCGTCTCTGTCTCGTCTGACAGTTTACGGGGCGGCATGTGCAGATCTTCCCTGATTTTCAAATCTTGCAAGTCTTTTCTTGCCTTCGGCCCATCCTTGGTCTTATCCGGCATGTTCATTAGTGTTGCGAGCAAGCTCTCAAGGACATTCTTACAGATATGCATTTGATCAAGGCAATGAGGTGTATCGAGTTTGTGCCAGTACTCCAAGTCCCAGAACACATACCTTGTCTTCCTTACCTTCAGCAGCGGCTCCGGCGCCTTTCTCATCGTCTTTCCCGGCGCGGGGCACTCCTTCCAGTTTTTCAACAGCTCATCGATTTCGGCACCGCTTCGCTTACGTGGAGGTCCTCGATGCTCAGCGTGACCATTGAATAGATCTCCACGGTTTCTCCACGGGTCGTCCTGTTCAAGCCATCTTCGATGCCCCATGTACACGATTTTCCCAGACCCGCCATCTTTCCTTGACGTTAGTTGCTGAGACGTCGTATCATCCATGCACCGCGTGCATCCGCAATATCCATGGCACACCTGGCCTACCACATATCCGTAACCGAGATAGTCCTGCACTGTCGTGATCAGCGCAGCTCTCATGTTGAAATACTCACCTTTGCTGGCATCCCATGTCTTGGCCAGTGTTTTCCATAACGTGTCTAACTCCTCTTGAAGTAGCCCCAGATACAAATTAATATTATTTCCTGGTTGTTTCGGCCCTTGAATAAGCATGCTCATGTGAATGTACTTTGATTTCATGCACAACCAGGGGGAGGTTGTACATCCATACAAACACGGGCCATGTGCTATGGTTGGTGTTCTGGTTGCCAAACGGATTCATGCCATCGGTACACGTGCCGAGCACGATGTTCCTTGCATCACATTCAAAATACCGATAGAAGTTGTTCAACGCTCTCCACTGGCTTCCATCCTTCACGTGTCTCAGCTTCGGATCATCTCCATCGTCGGGCTTCTTCCTCTCCGCGTGCCAGCGCATTAGATTTGCTTCCTTGGGATCTACAAAATACCTCTGGCGACGGGGAGTGATCGGTAAGTACCATACAACTTTTTGGGGACATTTCTTCCCGGCCTTCTTGTATCGAGAAGGATTGCACACTAGACAGCTTGTTTTTTCCGCGTGCTCCTTCCGAAAAATTATGCAATCGTTGATGCATGCATGGTATCTAACGTGTGGCAGATCAAGAGGGCACACGATCTTCTTGGCCTCATCAACACTAGTAGGACATAGATTACCCGCGGGAAGAACATCCTTTAGGTACTTGAGATGCTCATCGAGGCTAGTGTCGGTCCATTTGTTTTTAGCCTTCGTCTTCAGGAGTTGGAGTGTGAAACTCAAGAAGGTCACCTCAGGATTGCAACCATCATACAATGGAGTGTTCGAGTCTACCACCAGTTGCTCCAGCTTAGCCTCCTCTCTAGAAGCAGCTCTCTCAGTACTCGTCTCCTTGCGAAGCAATGCTTGAACATGAGGGTCCCGCACGATTGAACTTAGTACCGACGATCTCTGCTGCGTGGAGTCCATGTCGTTCTCTCCGCCGCCATGCCCGGCCCCTTCTCCTCCGCCATGTCCGGCCCCTTCTCCGCCGCCATGTCCGGCCTCTTCCCCGCCGCCATTATCGATCATCTCTTCTTCTTGCCCCGTGTCATCATTGCCTGCCCCGTCGGCATCCTCAACATCATCATCCTCATCTTCAATTATCCACCGAGTATAGCCATCCATGAAACTAGTCATGAGCAGGTGCGCTTCGACACGACCATCGTCATGGGGGTCGAGCCAAACTGTTCCTTTGCATTTTCGACACGGACATAAAACCTCTGTCCGGTTATTTTCTTTCATGTCTTGCACGGCCGACCGCAACCACCTGTCCACCATCATTCCACTGACCATCGTTAACTCTGCACGGTAATAATAAACAAATTGATTATAAAAATGCATGCATGCATCAAAGTCATACAAAAATTTGGCATGAACTTCCGTAAAAATAGGACATATATGGATCTAGAGTTTACCTGGAATTCGCCGAAACGGAAATAAATCGACATTTCGGCAAAACATAGGCAACTCAAAAGCACAATTTGGCGTGACACACACACAATTTCCACAAACATATCACACACACATAAACATATTTCCATTTTGCAAAAGCATGAAATTTTCATCACCTCTATCTCGATCGAGATCGAGCACACGGTGGAGATGATGTTGTAGGGAGATCAAAAGTGCACAAAGCTCTTCTTGACAAAGATAGATCTAGTTAGGGGGAAAATAGGTCACTTAACTAAATCCTACATCTACCTAGCTACCTAATTTGGGAGGAGACAACTTCAACTAGTGGAGGGGAAAGGAAAAAGAGAAAGGAGATGCATTAATGGAGGTGGTGTAGTTAGGTAGGAGTAATGAAGAGAGAGAAAGGTGGATATAAGAGAAAGAGTAATGGGGGAGAAGTATTGAGGAAGAACAAGAGTGAGACTGGGAGCATGTGGGGGAGGTAGGGGGAAGGGAAGAGAGGAGGGGGAGAGGAGGCACGGGTGGGGAAAAGGTGGTGGGTTGGTGCGGGTTAGCAGTAGCGCGGGAGTAGAAACGCGCTACAGATAAGGAATTAGCAGCAGCACGCTTTGGGCCATGGCGCTACGGCTAACAGTGACAAAAAAGTGTGCCAATTTGAAATTTAGCAGCAGCGATCTCAGTAAAAGCGCGCTACTACTACATCCGTAGCAGTAGCGCGGTTCGGGCCACGGCGCTACTGCTAAATGGAGTTAGGTGAACACCGCCGGTCGATATTTGTAGCAGCGCGGTTTACACAGAGCATGCTACTGCTAAAAACTTATCAGCAACAAGTTTCCCGCACACGCGCTACTACTAATTAGCAGCAACGCTCCTTTTTGAGCCGCGCTGCTGCTAAGATTCTGTGTATAGGCTTTTCCCTAGTAGTGTTAGGGCGCGGGAGATTGGACTGCTTGGCCTCCTTCCCGCCTTGTCTAGCAGTTCTTCGTGCGGTAAATAAAACTCACTTTTTACTGCTTATTAGATCCGATGAATCAGTCCACTTCTTCAGAAAGTGGTTTCTAAAATTCCAAATCTAGATATTTCTGTTTCTACATCTCATATCTTGCAAGTATATTCACTTATGCAACACAACTAGTTAGATTCCTCACTTGTACCTATTCATGGATTTTGTAAAAATCTAGAACCAACTCACTTCAATAAGTGAATGTCTTCGCACTATTAGGTCAAAGTCTTCAAACTGATTTATCTTCAAAATCTTCTGAGAATGCATATGACCTCTTCCCCTTCCCTCGCATCTCTAATGCTGTCACAGGTACATGTCCATGGGATAATCCCTTGGTTCTCATAGTATGCATTCATTTGTAGAGTTCTTACAGCACCGCATTGAGTCACGTGAAGCTAGTTCCTGTCTGACAAGTCGTCTGAAGCCAATCACAGTTGTGAAGACTTTCAGCTTGAATCCAATGGCATCTGATAAAGCCGGAAAGAAAGGGGCAAGCAACACCATAGCAATACTGCTTTGGATCTGCCAATGGCATCTGATAAAGCCGGAATGAACTGTACAAGTCTGAACCAGAAGAAACTTATACACAACACAAGTCCAGAATCTAGTGGATTCGAAGATATTGGGCTGAACAATGGTTCAATTATTGCTTTGTAACTCCTGAATATGCAGAAAAGAATGCTAAAGCGCCCGTGGGGTGACATTCTCTACAAGAAACTGCATCCCAAGACCAAGGCTGAAGCTATAGCTCAAGGTTTCTACCCATGCATGGTCAGAGGTCCATCAGCTGACGATGCTGACCCATCAGCTCTTCGATTGTGTCGAGATGATGATATGTTCAAGAGAAACTATGAGTTTGCAAAGGAGTCTGCAACTAAGAACAAGAAGGCATTCAGACTCAACTTCAAACCAGGTCCAGCAGCTCCAAGGCCTGATGGCACTCGTGAAGCCAATCCGAATGTCATTGGTCCTTTCAATAGCCTCGATGGGATTCTATCCCATATTACTGCACAAAGGGCCACAGTTGATCAATCTGCTGAAGAAGAGGACTCGGAGGATGCTCCTGAGGCCCCAAAGCAAAAGAAGAAGTCAAAAGCTTGAAAGCCCTCTGCTGCTCCAAAAGCTTCTAGAGTGAAGCCATTGCAATCTGCACCTCCTGAATCCATTGTGCAGTCTGAAGATCAATCCCGCATTTCCAAGAAGACCAAGCAGCCCAAGAAGATTTTTGGGCATGATCTTACACTAGCCAGCATTCTGCGCAATGAGGACAATGCTATGGATCTCTCAAGCGATGAAGATCTTGCTGACGATGCTCTAGAAATGCTCATCAAGAGCAAGCTAGAGGCTGAAATCTTCAAGGACTTGCCTCTGTTTGATGTGGATATCATCAACAATGGTTTGAAGATTGTCGCTGTCAAAACCGGCGGATCTCGGGTAGGGGGTCCCGAACTGTGTGTCTAGGCGGATGGTAACAGGAGACAAGGGACATGATGTTTTACCCAGGTTCGGGCCCTCTTGATGGAGGTAAAACCCTACGTCCTGCTTGATTAATATTGATGATGTGTGTTACAAGAGTGGATCTACCACGAGATCAAGGAGCCTAAACTCTAGAAGCTAGCCTATGGTATGATTGTTGTTCGTCCTATGGACTAAAGCCATCCGGTTTATATAGACACCGGAGAGGGCTAGGGTTACACAGAGTCGGTTACAATGGTAGGAAATCTACATATCCGTATCGCCAAGCTTGCCTTCCACGCCAAGGAAAGTCCCATCCGGACACGGGACGAAGTCTTCAATCTTGTATCTTCATAGTCTTGGAGTCTGGCCGATGATGATAGTTCGGCTATCCGGACACCCCCTAGTCCGGAACTCCCTCAGTAGCCCCTGAACCAGGCTTCAATGACGACGAGTCCGGCGCGCATGTTGTCTTCGGCATTGCAAGGCGGGTTCTTCCTCCGAATAATTTATAGAAGATTGTGAACATCAGGATAGTGTCCGGCTCTGCGAAAATAAATTCCACGTACCACAATAGAGAGAATAATATTACACAAGTTCAATCTGCTGACGTATTTTGTGGCGTGATGTCATACCACTACCAAGCCTTTACTCAAATTGTTTTTATTGTTCCACCTCCGCGCGTTTAGCGAAGCAGTTTCCTTGGCACATCTTGTCGAAGCAGAGATCGTGTTCCCCTTATTCCGGGATTCCCATCAATACGGACGTGGGTAACCCAACCGCGCCATTGATTGTGACGCTTGGGAGATAAGCGAGTTTTACCAGGCCGGTGGGGACACATGTTTTTGTCCGCCCATATAAGGGGATAAAGATCCAACCCTTTTACCTCCACCTTCTTCCTCCTTGGCTTATCCATCTCCGCGAACTCGAGCTCCAGTGCCCAAGTCCACACTTCTCACCTCAACCTTCTCCAACTATGTCCGGAGCGGGAGGCAAGTGGATGGCCTCCTCCGTCACGGAGGGGCAGATCCAGAAGCTGTGCGACGCCAGATATTTGTCCAGCAACATCGCGCACCGGCTCCCCGATGAGGGAGAGCTCATCCCCACCCCCAGGCCCCATGAGAGGGTAGTATTTCTTCCCCATTTCCTCCACGGACTGGGCTTCCCACTTCATCCCTTTGTCCGGGGCTCATGTTCTACTATGGCCTAGATTTCCATGATTTGGCCCCGAATTTCATCCTCAACATCTCGGCGTTTAACGTCGTGTGCGAGGCCTTCCTCTGCATCCAGCCCCACTTCGGCTTGTGGCTCAAGACCTTCAGTGTCAAGCCGAAGGTTGTGAAGGGCAGCCAAGCGGAGTGCGGAGGCACCATGGTGGGCAGGATGTCCCACGTTACGTGGCTGGAGGGCACTTTCGTGGAAACCATTAAGGGGTGGCAATCAGGGTGGTTCTACATCACCGAGTTGCGTGACCCTGATTAGGCAGCGGCCCCCGAATTTAGATCCGGCATCCCTACACGCCTCACCTCCTGGAAAGAGAGTGGCCGGATCTGGGGGGATTCGGAGGAGGTGACCGGACTCCAAGCCTGTATCTAGAAGCTGGTGGACAAGAAGCTCAAGCTTGTCAACGTAGTCCAGGTCATGCTCATCCGCCGGATTCTCCCGTGCCAACGACGGGGCTTGAACATGTGGGAGTTCGATCCGGCGCAGCACCAGACTCTGAGCGGGCTCTGCGACACTACGTATGAAGATGTATGGAAGGTGCTGTTCAAGGACGCCGAGGCTCCCGCATCCGCTACCGAAGATTGCGGATTCCGCTCGCAGCGTCCAGCTGACGAGGTAAGTGATTTTGCCACTTGTTTTCCATAGTTTGACTCTATGCGGGATCTAAACTCCCTTTACCTTTGACAGGACTGGCTGGCGAAGGCCGAACGGACTATCTGTCCGGCTCCATTGCCAGAGGACCCAGCGGACACCCGCCTAACGGGGCTACTGGCTCCGGCACCTCACGTGGTGTCGGAGAAGAAGGCCAAGAAGAAGGCCACGGGGACTCGGAAGAGTTCCCATTTTCAGGTGCTATCGGATGATGAATCCGAGGCCGACTCCTCCCACCAAGGCGAGGAGGAGAAGAAGAAAGCCTCTCCCCCAGCGGGGGGAGGGAAGAAAAGGAAGGCCTCCCCAACAAGGGAGGCCGAAGGGTCCAAGAAGGGAAAAACTCTTCCCCCGGACTGCTCCGCCAACGCCAGTGACGACGACGAGGACTGGCCTCCAAGGGCCAAGCCCCTAGCGAGATCGTAAGTATCCGGACTCCCGAATAACTTCAAGGTTTATATTTTTCGCCACGTAATGTCTTTCTAATGCCGCATACAACCCTGCAGTCCGCCTAAGGATGATCTTCCCGCTTCATCGAGCAGGTCCTTAGGTGCGTCGGATATGGATTCTCTTCCGACTGCCTCCACCCCCCGCGATGCGGATGATGCCGAGGTGGGATCCCAGGAAGGGACCCACCAGGAGGAGAGGGCCCCGGAGGGTGTCGCAGGACAACCTCCCGGACTTTGCACCGGACTCGGCCCCGGAACCCACAGTGGCTCCGGAGTCCGGCGGGCGACCCCTTCATAAGAAGGGCAAGACCGTGACGCCGGCAGCCTCCGTCCAACTGGAGGTGCCGGATAGCTTGCTGGGGGCGCTCAATGGCGCCTCCATCGAAGAGGAACACCGCACCATTATGAGTGCGGTGATTCAGAAGGTGCAGCTCGCCAAGAGTGGGCTGATCGAAGCCTGCAGCAGCCTTCTAACAGGCTTTGAGGTAAGAATTTCAGTATGTATAAAATGGTACCGCATAGACAGTAGCCCCTGATGCTCGGTTCGGTGTTCGGAAAGAAAATCCGGACTGAGGATCTAAAAAGATATACGCAGGAGTCATAATAAATATGTCAATATGGGATTGCAGGCTGCGCTGCTGACCTCTGCCGCACTGACTGCGGAGGTCAATACTTTGAAGGAAAACCTCGAGCGGTCCGAGAACGAGCTCGGCCGTGCCAAGAAGCAGCTCGAGGACAAGCAAGGTGAGTTACACCTTATTAAAATTGTACCTTACAGAAAAGGATTTTGGTTGCAAATAAATGACAAGGATAACATGGGTATTGCAGGGGCCACTAACGAGGTGGCGACCCTGAAAGAGGCGGTGGCCGCGGCTGAACACAATGCGGCCGCGGAGCGCACCGAGCCAGAGAAGCAGGAGGCGCGGGTGGCGGAGGTACAGCAAGAGCTCCAGGATCTCTTGAAAAAACATGAGAGCCTGGAGCGTGACTCGAAGACTCGAGAGTCTGAGCTTGCAATGGCTCTTGAGAGTGCCAAAGCCGCTAAGGCTGAAGCCTACAAGGCCCTCCAGGAGATTGAGGCGGTGAAGAAAATAGCAGCGGGTAAGGCATTTTTCATGCAAAGTAAGCATGTGAGTGTTAATTACTTGTTGCTTACCCGAATTCAGAGCTCTCCAGGAGCGTTCACAGATCTTCCTCGCAGCGTGTCTGATGCTGCCGCATTCTACTGGGCCGAGGAGGGGAGCTCGACGGAGAAGGTCTTCTGGTCTCAGTATGCTGAGGCCGGACATCCGGTGCCCCTTAGCGACCAGCTGAAGCAGCTGGTCGAACTCCACAAGGCGGCCGAACAGGCCATGAAGGGCCTCATAGTTCGGCTGTGGCCTAAGGAGGCCATGCCTGGGAGCTACTTCGGCCGGGTGCGGCGACTGGTGGATGCGTGACCGTGGGTTGAAGTCATCAAGCACTCCGCCTGTATTGAGGGTGCCCGTCGGGCCCTTGGCCGCGCAAAGGTGCACTGGGGCAAGATGGATGCCCAGAAGCTTGTGACGGACCCGCCACTAGAGGGCAAGGAGCATCGCACGCCCGAGAAGTATTATAAGAGTGTGCTAAAGGGCGCCCACACTATTGCGGGGGAGTGCTCCAAAGATGTAATTTTTGAGTAGACTCACAATTTGTTATCCTGTGCGCTGAAAACTTAGTTCATGTGCGCTAAGCAACGCTTGTTAATTTAAAATATTACCTTCTGTGCGGCTGTTTATCAAATCTGAGAGATGGCAAGTCGTCGGCTTCAGCCCCCATTCCACGAGTGCTGGGGTGTTCGGGATAAACTTGAGCACTCTTGTTCCCATTTTTGGGTCCATCTAGGGAGGCGCTCAACACAGCGAACAAGGCAACCGGACTTATAATGCTTGAACACTCTCACTTAGCCATAGAATTCTATAATTTTAAATTTCGGCGAAGCCCCTAGTCTTCGGAAGGCCAAATTTGGGGCGCTATCCACGCCTGGGCCGGACAAGATCCGGCTCCTCGCTCTAAGCGGCATAAGTCTTTAAGGACTCGCAAAAACCACTCGAACAGCGACCGGCTCTCGCCTCATCATGATGGTCAGTTTTAGCTTTCTCCACTGAGGCGTTAACCCAGCTCAACTGGGGCACAATCGCAGTGGTTCTCCCAGTGCTACCTTAGCCGATACAATGGAACATAAGGTACCAAAACATGGGAGCCGGGCAAACCCAACTATTGACCCAAGACATGATTCGGAGCCGATGCATATAATGCTATAAGTTCGGGGTGCCGCACTTGTGAAAGTGTTCGGACTTATCACACCATGATGCGGGAAACATAAGCCCCTGGTGTGTTTTAACCGTACCAAAGTGTACGGATGCGACATGTCGTAAATGACCATATGTATGAAAAAGAAATGCAATTATAAGCAAAAAGGTGCTGCATTGTTTTATTCAATAAGTGCTGCTATGAATGTAGAACGATACAAATAGTGCGATAAGCAAGGGATGGGACTGTTAAACATGTCCCCCTCCAGGGGTAGGCTGCGGATTGGTGTATAAAAATGCTCGTAATGGAGACCACCTGTATATTCGTTGTAGCCTTTATCCTTCCCTGGCTGTTGCATCGTGAGTTCCGCAGGTCTGCTGCCGGACAGGGCCTCTGACGAACGGAGTCCTGTGGGTAAAATATAAAAGGTAAAAAGAAAAAAAAAAGAACAACACACTTGAGAGCCCCTAGTGTGGTTGAGCCGCAGTCTGGGCTTATCGTGGTCGTGCCCCTCTCCCCATGCCCATGGTATCTTCAGAGCGTAATGGTGTACACGAAGGACCTATTTTGACGTTTTGCAGGGGCTGGGGTTGGGGCCGCACTGCTACGCGTGCTCGGAACGTGCCAGGTGGTCTTGTTGTAGGTTACTCCGGGCGCGCTTAGCTATGTCCGGCCGCTTAACGGTCGGACTCGAGAATTGCCTTAAGAGGCTGCATTGTACTTCTGCCGCGAGAGCCGCTGTGTGTTCCTCCGTTTGGAGAGAATGTTCAGTGTTTCCGTTGACCGTGATGACTCCTCGAGGGCCTGGCATCTTGAGCTTGAGGTATGCGTAGGCGGCACCGCATTGAACCTTGCAAACGTGGTACGTCCGAGCAAGGCATGATAGCCGCTGCGGAACGGGACTATGTCGAAGATTAACTCCTCGCTTCGGAAGTTATCCAGGGATCTGAAGACCACTTCCATTGTAACTGAGCCTGTACAATTGGCTTCTACACCTGGTATGACGCCTTTAAAGGTCGTCTTGGTAGGTTTAATCCTTGAGGGGTCTATGCCCATTTTGCGCACTGTATCTTGATAGAGCAGGTTCAGGTTGCTGCCGCCGTCCATCAGGACTCTGGTGAGGTGAAATCCATCGACGATTGGGTCTAAGACCAATGCGGCGAATCCGCCGTGGCGGATGCTGGTGGGGTGTCCCTTCGGTCAAAAGTGATCAGGCAGGAGGACTATGGATTGAACTTCGGGGCGACTGGCTCCATCGCGTATACATCCCTGAGTGCATGCTTCCGCTCCTTTTGGGTATGTGCGTTGCGTATATCATGTTCACCGTCCGCACCTGTGGGGGGAAACCCTTCTGTCCTCTATTGTTCGGTGGTCGGGTCTCTTCCTCGGCATCGCTATGCAGCCCCTTGTCATTGTTTTCGGCAATTAACTTGCCTGCCTGCTTGAATACCCAACAGTCCCTGTTGGTGTGGTTGGCTGGTTTTTCGGGGGTGCCGTGTATCTGGCACGAGCGGTCGAGTATTCGGTCCAAATTCGACGGACGCGGAGTAGTTCTTTTGAATGGCTTTTTCCACTGACCGGGTTTAGAGCCTCCGAATCCGGCATTGACTGCCGTATCCTCACTATTGTCGCCGTTGATGCGGCACTTGTTTTTGTTACGACGCGACCTGCCATTTTGGTCCTTGAAATCCGGACTGCCAGAATTTTTGCTGAGGTTGTTGCTGCGTGCTAGCCAGCTATCCTCACCCGCGCAGAAGCGGGTCATGAGTGATGTGAGGGCTGCCATGGATTTCGGCATTTCCTGTCCCAGGTGTCGGGCAAGCCACTCGTCGCGGATGTTATGCTTGAAGGCCGCGAGGGTCTCTGCATCGAGACAGTTGACGATTTGGTTTTTCTTGGTTAAGAACCATGTCGAGAATTGTCTGGCTGACTCGTCTGGCTGCTGAATTATGTGGCTTAGGTCATCAGTGTCTGGTGGTCGCACATACGTGCCTTGGAAGTTATCGAGGAATGCGGCCTCCAGGTCTTCCCAACTCCCAATTGACTCTGCTGGCAAGCTGTTAAGCCAATGCCGGGCTGGTCCTTTAAGCTTGAGGGGGAGATATTTGATGGCGTGAAGATCGTCACCGCGGTCCATGTGGATGTGAAGAAGATAGTCTTCGATCCAAACCGCGGGGTCTGTTGTGCCATCGTAAGATTCGATATTCACGGGTTTAAACCCTTCGGGGATTTGATGATCCATTACTTCATCTGTGAAGCATAGTGGGTGTGCGGCGCCTCTGTACTGGGCGATATCACGACGGAGCTCAAAAGAGCTTTGTCTGTTTTGTTCGGCCCAGCCGGACTTACTGTGTCTGGCGCGACGGTTGTCATCACGTACCGTGGGGCGCCCATGCGATCCATAGATCGATCTTGATTGTCTTGTCTTATCCTCCAATATATCTCGCAAGTCCGGAGCGTTCCCCTGTGGCCTTGTGCTTTTCGAGAGGTGCCGGGGTACGGGTCTGGTGAAGGGCCTAGAGGCCTCTCTGTCGCGACCACGGGGTGGTCGGTCAGCCGTATTGTCTCCTGGTGATGCGGGTTCATACGCCTCCTCCTCTAATCGAGGGAGCAGCTTGCGTTTAGGGTAGCTTTTGGAGGGGCGTTTGAGCTCATGCTCTTCGGCCGCGAGGACTTCAGTCAATCTGTCGGCTAGCAGATCTTGATCAGCTCTAAGCTGTTGCTGCTCTTTCTTGAGGCTGTTCGCCGTGGCCATAAGTCTGCGTTTAGAACGCTCTTGTTCGATGGGATCCTCAGGCACGACGAATTCATCGTTGTCGAGGCTTGCTTCGTCTCCAGAGGGAGGCATATAATCCTCTACCTCTTCTTCTTGCTAGAGTGGGTTGTCTTCGGCACTGTCCGGTGTATTATTATCTCCGGTGCCGAAATCTTCATTCTTGCTGTGGCGGGATTTAGAGTGGCGCCGCTGACGCCGGTGCTTGGGCTGTTTCTTGGCGGGGTCATCCTCCTCTGTTCCTTCGCCATTCCCATCCTTTGGGATATCCACCATGTATATGTCATATGATGAGGTGGCTTTCCAGTGCCTGGTCGGCGCTGGTTCTTGGTCATCTCCGGCATCGTCGTCCATACCGTCGATGTCTTCGGAGTCGTAGTCTAGCATGTCGGTTAGATCATCGACAGTGGCTACCAAGTGGGTGGTGGGTGGGCTTTGAATTTCTTCGTCGTCCGCATCCCAACCGTCCTGACCGCAGTCCGGCTAGGGCTCTCCAGATAACGAGAGATACTTTAGCGAACTCAAGATGTCGCCAAAAGGTGAGTGTTGAAAGATGTCCGCTGCAGTGAACTCCATGATCGGCGCCCAATCGGATTCGATCGGAGGGGGCGCGGGAGGTTCGGAGTCCGGCGAGGAGTCCGGCACCTCGGAGTCACGAGCTTTATGAGGGACAAGGTCAGTGTTCGGCTCTATCACCGTAGAGGTGGCAGCCCCCGAGGCGGTGTCTAGCCATCCGTCCACGATCTGCGCAGCCGGCTCCGAATTGAAGATCGGAGCGGGTTCGAGTGCGGCCTCCAGGGTACTACTGTCCGGCTGCAGAGCTAAATCATGCTCGCCATGACAGTGCGGCATGCTCGGCTGTGGCTCGAACCCATCGAAGATCAAGTCCCCTCGGATGTCAGCCGTGAAGTTCAAACTTCCAAATCTGACCTGACGGCCAGGGGCGTAGCTTTCGATCTGCTCCAGATGGCCAAGTGAATCGGCCCGCAGTGCAAAGCCGCCGAGTACGAAGATCTGTCCGGGAAGAAAGGTCTCACCCTGGACTGTGTTGTTGATGATGGTCGAAGAAGCCATCGAGCCTATCGGTGACGATACAGAGGAACTCTCAATGAAAGCACCAATGTCGGTGTCAAAACCGGCGGATCTCGGGTAGGGGGTCCCGAACTGTGCGTCTAGGCGGCTGGTAACAGGAGACAAGGGACACGATGTTTTACCCAGGTTCGGGCCCTCTTGATGGAGGTAAAACCCTACGTCCTGCTTGATTAATATTGATGATGTGTGTTACAAGAGTGGATCTACCACGAGATCAAGGAGGCTAAACCCTAGAAGCTAGCCTATGGTATGATTGTTGTTCGTCCTATGGACTAAAGCCATCCGGTTTATATAGACACCGGAGAGGGCTAGGGTTACACAGAGTCGGTTACAATGGTAGGAAATCTACATATCCGTATCGCCAAGCTTGCCTTCCATGCAAAGGAAAGTCCAAGTCCCATCCGGACAAGGGACGAAGTCTTCAATCTTGTATCTTCATAGTCTTGGAGTCCAGCCGATGATGATAGTTCGGCTATCCGGACACCCCCTAGTCCGGAACTCCCTCAAAGATCGTACTCTTACCATCAATGATCTGCAGCTGCCCACTGGCATAAGTGTTACATTTCAAGGCAGCATCGCCAAGGAGCTTGCTATAGCTTAGAAAATCGTCGAGTTGAAGAACAAAATCGACTATGAAAAGGCCCAGTTCAAGAAGCATATGGCAAAACTCAGCGTCGTTGATGCTCAAAACTTCAAGAAGATGATGATTGACCTCAAGGCACAGTTCAACCATAAGCATGAGGAAGCATAAGGCTCTCGCGAGGGCATGAAGTATTATGCTGAGAAATGCGTCCAGGCTCACGATGATGCTGTGAATATAAAGGCACTTGGGCAACCAGGCATCGACCCCAAGCTTGTTGCAAAGAAAAAGAAACCTGCAAAAGCTGAACCCGAACCCGCAAGGAAGGAAAGGCCAAGCATTGTCTTCCCTGCTAGTATGACTGGCTCGAAGCCAAAGGTCCCTTCAGCAGCTTCAGAGAAGAAAAAGACTAGGCAAGCTAAGGCTAAAGCCAGGAAGAGGAAGCACCATGATACCTCTGATGCTGCTCCCTCCCAAAAGAAGATGAAGAGAAAGCTGTCGGTGTCAAAACTGACAGATCTGGGGTAGGGGGTCCCGAATATGCGTCTAAGGATCGATAGTAACAGGAGGTAGGGTACACGATGTTTACCTAGGTTCAGGCCCTCTTAATGGAGGTAATACCCTACTTCCTGCTTGATTGACTATGATGAATATAGGGGTTACAAGAGTTGATCTACCTCAAGATCGTAATGGCTAAACCCTAGATGTCTAGCCTGTATGATTATGATTATGATTGCCTCCAAGGACTAAACCCTCTGGTTTATATAGACACCGAGGGGGCTAGGGTTGTAGGTCGGTTTGCAGAGGAAGGAAACTACACATCCGGATGCCAAGCTTGCCATCCATGCAAAGGAGAGTCCCATCCAGATACGGGAGAAAGCCTTCTATCTTGTATCTTCACGGCCCATCAGTCCGGCCCATGTCACCTAAGACGACTCCCCGAGGACCCCGTAATCAAGGACACCCTTAGTAGCCCCTGAACCGGGCTTCAATGACGACGTGTCCGGCGCGTAGATTGTTGATAATCCCCAAGTGCAGGGAATCATCGTAGCAATTTCCAAAGGTGGAAGTGATAAGTATGGAGTGTCAAACCCACAAGGAGCTAATGGTAAGATCAATATTCTCTCAAGTACTATCTGCCACTGATACGACTCTACGTACACCGAACGTTTCCATCCAACTAGATATGAGAAATAAAACTACGTTGTGGGTATGAAGAGGATAACTTTGCATGATATCGGAGAGCTAAAATATAAAAGTTGGTGCTGTTATCATAAAGTTAGAATATATTACTAAATATTATAAATAGCGAGTGTGGAATAATGATGGATCAGTGTGCGGAATTGTCCTAGGCAATTGTTAACAAGACCAGTAGTCGTCATTGCAATCTCATATGAGGGAGAGGCATAAACTAACATACTTTCTCTTCTTGGATCATATGCACTTATGATTGGAACTCTAGCAAGCATCCACAACTACTAAATATCATTAAGGTAAAACCCAACCATATAATTAAAGCATCAAGTCCCCTTTATCCCATACGCCACAACCCCCTTACTCGGGTTTATGCTTCTGTCACTCAAGCAACCCACAATAAGTGAATCATGTATGTATTGCAACACCCTACAGCGGGAATCCCTCATGCTTGCGCGGCACGGAGGGCACAATAGGACAGCACAAAAATAAAAGATACAACTCGTACCAATCTAGATCATCAATCAACCCAAAGACAAAAGATATCTACTCAAAACATCATAGGATGGCAACACATCATTGGATCATAATATGTGGCATAAAGCACCATGTTCGAGTAGGGATTATAGCAGGGTGCGGGAGAGTGGACCGCGTAAAAGAGATGAGGATGGTGATGATGATGGTGATGTTGATGAAGACGATCATCGCGGCGATGATTCCCCTCCCGATGGCACTCCAGCGCCACCAAGAGAGAGGAGGAGAGTTCCTCCCCCTTGTGCTTCCTCCTCCATGGCATCCCCCTGGATGGGGAGAGGTTCTCCCTCTGGTCCTTGGCCTTCATGGCGATGATGACCCCTCCAGGATCCTCCTCCATGGCCTCCGGTGATGATGGCCCCCTCCGGATGGGTGCCAGAAAAGGCCTAGATTGATTTCTCGTGGCTACGGAGGCTTGCGACGGCGGAACTTCTGATCTAGGTTATTTCCTGAAGGTTTCTGTATTTATAGGAGAGGTTGGCGTTGATTTCAAGTTAGGGGGTCTCCGGGCTGTCCACGAGGCAGGGAGGCGCGCCCCAGGGGGGTGGGCGCGCCCCCACCCTCGTGGGCAGCCCGGGACTCTTCGGGCCCAACTCTTTCACTCCAGGGGCTTCTTTTGGTCCATAAAAGTTCATCAAAAATTGGCACATCAATTGGACTCTGTTTGGTATTCCGTTTCTGTAGAACTCAAAAACAAGGAGAAAACAGAAACTGGCACTGGGCTCTTAGGTTAATAGGTTAGTCCCAAAAATCATATAAAATAGCATATAAATTCATATAAAACATCCTAGATGGATTATATAATAGCATGAATACTTCATAAATTATAGATACGTTGGAGACGTATCAGCATCCCCAAGCTTAATTCATGCTCGTCCTCGAGTAGGTAAATGATAAAAGAAATAATTTATGAAGTGTGAATGCTAGCAGGTGCACAAGTTTGATCAATGATAATTTCAATCACCTTTTCTAGCATCATTATATGTCATAACAATAGCTCATCTCATAAAAAATTTCATGATCAAGTACCAAGCTATTGACATGTTAAAGTATAGATCATAAACTTTCTTGAAAACTAACAAACAGTGCTCTTAGTCATCAAACAATTGCAATTCATCTTATTTTCAGGAAGGGTCTATGTAAGAGCTTTGATTTAGCAAATCCCACATACTCAACTATCATATAGTCTTTCACAATTGCTAACACTCATGTGATATTTATGGGTTCAAAGTTTTAATCCGCAACAGAGAAAGATAGGGGCTTATAGTTTTGCCTCCCAACCTTTTACCTCAAGGGTAATGTCAACAATAATACTTTATGAAAACCTACATCCAAGTGGATATATATATCTGGATCGCTCCAACACAAAGTGCTTGCCAAAGGAAAAAGTGTAAAAAGGAAAGGTGATGATCGCCATGACTCTTGTATAAGGGTAGAAGATAAAAGTAAAAGATAGGCCCTTCGTAGAGGGAAGCAGAGATTGTCATGCAATTTTAAGGTTGGATGCACAAAATCTTAATGCAAAAGAATGTCACTTTATACTGCCTCTTGTGATAGAGACCTTTATTATGCAGTCCGTCGCTTTTATTTCTTCCCTATCACAAGTTCGTATAAAGCTTATTTTCTTTGCACTAATAGATCATACATATTTAGGGAGCAATTTTTATTGCATGCACCGATGACAACTTACTTGAAGGATCTTACTCAATAGATAGGTAGGTATGGTGGACTCTCATGGCAAAACTATTTTAAGGGATGTTTGGAAGCACAAGTAGTATTTCTACATGGTGCAAAGAATTTGGCTAGCATGAGAGGGAAAGGCAAGCTCAACATGTTGGATGATCCAAGAAAATATAACGTTTCGGATATAGGAAAACATATCCCATTAAGTTCTCTTTCTTGTCCAACATCAACCTTTTAGCATGTCATATTTTAATGAGTCCTCACAATTACAAAAGATGTCCAAGATAGAATATTTATATGTGAAATCTCTCTTCCTTCAATATTCTTTCATGAATTGTTCAAGTGACCAATTCTGTGTTTGCTAACTTTCAATAAGTTTACTACATATAATTATTCTATGTGAAGTCATTACTCCCCATGGTATAAGCATATGAAACATATATAAATTCAGATTTATGATATTCAATTCATTCAACCATTTACTCATAGGATATACGTGAAGCGCATGAGTAAATGACAAACTACTCCAAAAAGATATAAGTGAAGAACACTGAGTAGTCAAATAATTAACTAGCCATGGGAGGATTCTTTTTCATTCAAGATTTCATATCCTATGATTTTATTCAAACAGCAAGTAAAATTGAAATACGCTCCAAGCAAAACACATATCATGTGACGAATAAAAATATAGCTCCGAGTAAATTATACCGATAGTTTTGAAGATGAAAGAGGGGATGCCTTCCGGGGCATCCCCAAGCTTAGGCGCTTGAGTCTTCCTTGAATATTACCTTGTGGTGCCTTGGGCATCCCCAAGCTTAGGGTCTTTCCGCTCCTTATTCTCCTCATATCAATATCTCACCCAAAGCTTGAAAACTTCAATCGCACAAAACTTAACGGAACATCGTGAGATAAGTTAGTATGATAAAGAGTAAACCATTCACTTTGGAACTGTCAAAGACAAGGTTCATAATTGTTGTCACACAATGCCTACTGTACCATATCATTTCTACAATTTATATTGAGAAATATAAGCCATAGAAATTAGAAAACAAGCAAACTATGCAATGAAAACAGAATCTGTCAGAAACAGAATAGTCTGTAATGATCTGAACAACAACCATACTTCCGCTACTCCAAAAATTATGAAATAAATTTGAGGACGTGAGGAATTTTTATATTAATCTTTTGCAAAAATAATCAACTCAAATCACTCTTCTGTAAAAAATGGCAGCTAATCCTGTGAGCGCAAAGTTTCTGGTTTTACAGCAAGATCACATTAACTTTCACCCAAGTCTTCCCAAAGGTCTTACTTGACAATTTATTGAAACAAAATTTATATAACATGATTAGTACAGTATCTTAATCATGTAAACACACAAAGACAGCAAGGGTAGATATTGGGTTGTCTCCCAACAAGCGCTTTTCTTTAATGCCTTTTAGCTAGACATGATGATTTCAATGATGCTCACATAAAAGAAAAGAATTGAAACATAGAGAGAGCATCATGAAGAATATGACTAGCACATTTAAATATAACCCACTTACTATTCCTAGGCATTTTGTGAGCACATAATTTATAGGAACAAGAATCAACTAGCATAGGAAGGCAAAACAAGTATAACTTCGAAACTTTAAGCACATAGAGAGGAAACTTGGTATTATTGCAACTCCTACAAGCATAAATTACTCCCTCATAATAATTTTAAGTAGCATCATGAATGAATTCAACAATATAACCATCACATAAAGCATTCTTTTATGATCTACAAGCATAGAAATTTTTCTACTCTCCACATAAACAAAATTCTTCTCATTCGGAATAGTGGGATCACTAATTCCTAAAGTTGACACTCTTCCAAACCCACTTTAGATGATAGTATTATTCATACTCCAAAAGATATAAGTGAAGTTCATGGAGCATTCTACAGTCAATATAGACTAACCAATATCCAAGCTCAAAATTTGTAAATGAAGCACACGAAGCATTCTATAAAACCATACTCAAAAGATTTAAGTGAAGCACAAAGAGCAATTCTATAAGATCATACTTAAAAGATATAAGTGAAGCACATGAAGTATTCTATACATCAATTAAGGGATAACTCATACTAGCATGGTTCTTAAAGGAAAAAACAAAAAAACAAAGGACACAAATCATGTGAACGAAACAAAAACCGAGGTATACCGATATTTGTTGAAGAAGAAAGATGGGATGCCAACCGGGGCACCCCCAAGCTTAGATGCTTGAGTATCCTTTGAAATATTTACTTGGGGTGCCTTGCGCATCCCCAAGATTGAACTCCTGCCTCTCTTTATTCTTATCATATTGATAGCTCCTCGATCTTTGAACACTTCATCCACACAAAACTTTAACAAAAACTTTGTGAGATCCGTTAGTGTAATAAAGCAAACTACCACTTTAAGGTACTGTAATGAACTAATTATTTATTTATATTGGTGTTAAACCTACTGTATTCCAACTTCTGTATGGTTCATACCCCCCGATACTAGCCATAGATTCATCAAAATAAGCAAACAACACACGAAAAACAGAATCTGTCAAACACAGGAAAGTCTGTAGTAATATGGAAGTTTAGTAAACTTCTGTAACTCCAAAAATTATGAAATAAATATGAAAATTTGAAAAATTTGCACAGAAGTAATGTGCAAAACGTTTCAGACCCATTTGACCTTCCAGTAAAAAATGTAAAATCACGCGCTACAGCCAAAGTTTCTGTTTTTGTTCTGCACATAGTAAACAAGCAATCTAATCATCCTAAAACCAAAGCTTGGCACATTATTTTTATAGTACAATGGATATATACAAGGGTATAATTATTTACAGAGAAACTTACATGAAAAATTCTACATTGTTTTCGTGAGCATGAACACAAGTGCTCAAGGTCGACCCTCACTTCTTCAATGCATAACTTTCCAATCAGTTCCCTTTTTGAAAAACTTTTTTAGGCATGAGAGGCAAGTAATTTTTTTGTATTTTCATTCTTTAATTTGTTTTGTATGTTTCACCCACAACTAAACAGAAACAAAAAGGAAAAAAATCTACTTAATGAAGAAAGCAAACAAGAACACACAAGAATATCAACCTCACGCTATTGCTCCCCGGCAACGGCGCGAGAAAAGAGCTTGATAATCCCCAAGTGCAGGGAATCATCATAGCAATTTCCAAAGGTGGAAGTGATAAGTATGGAGTGTCGAACCCACAAGGAGCTAAAGGTAAGATCAATATTCTCTCAATTCCTATCTGCCACTGATACGACTCTACATACACCAAACATTTGCTTCCAACTAGATACGAGAAATAAAACTATGTTGTGGGTATGAAGAGGATAACTTTGCATGATATCGGAGAGCTAAAATATAAAAGTAGGTGTTGTTACCATAAAGTTAGAATATATTACTAAATATTATAAATAGTGAGTGTGGAATAATGATGGATCGGTGTGCGGAATTATCCTAGGCAATTGTTAACAAGACTGGTAGTCGTCATTGCAATTTCATATGAGGGAGAGGCATAAACTAACATACTTTCTCTTCTTGGATCATATGCACTTATGATTGGAACTCTAGCAAGCATCCGCAACTACTAAAGATCATTAAGGTAAAACCCAACCATAGCATTAAAGCATCAAGTCCCCTTTATCCCATACGCCACAATCCCCATACTCGGGTTTATGCTTCTGTCACTCAAGCAACCCACTATAAGTGAATCATGAACGTATTGCAACACCCTACAGCGGGAATCCCTCACGCTTGCACGACATGGGGGGCACAATAGGATAGCACCAAAATAAAACATACAACTCGTACCAATCTAGATCATCAATCAGCCCAAAGACAAAATATATCTACTCAAAACATCATAGGATGGAAACACATCAATGGATCATAATATGTGGCATAAAGAACCATGTTCAAGTAGGGATTACAGCGGGGTGCGGGAGAGTGGACCACGTAAAATAGATGAGGATGATGATGATGGTGGTGATGTTGATGAAGACGATCACCTTGGCGATGATTCACCTCCCGATGGCACTCCAGCACCACCGAGAGAGAGGAGGAGAGGTCCTCCCCCTTGTGCTTCTTCCTCCATGGCCTCCCCTTTGGATGGGGAGAGGTTCTCCCTCTGTTCCTTGGCCTTCATGGCGATGATGGACCCTCCGGGATCCTCCTCCATGGCCTTCGGTGATGATGGCCCCCTCCGGCAGGGTGCCAGAGAGAGCCTAGATTGATTTCTCGTGGCTACAGAGGCTTGCCGCGGCGGAACTTCTGATCTAGGTTATTTCCTGAAGGTATCTGTATTTATAGGAGAGGTTGGCGTTGATTTCAAGTCAGTGGGGTCTCTAGGCTGTCCACGAGGCAGGGGGCACGCCCTAGGGAGGTGGGCACGCCCCCCACCCTCATGGGTAGCCCGGGACTCTTCTGGGCCAACTCTTGCACTCCAGGGGCTTCTTTTGGTCCATAAAAATTAATCTAAAATTGGCATGTCAATTGGACTCCGTTTGGTATTCCTTTTCTATAAAACTCAACAACAAGAAGAAAACAGAAACTGCCACTAGGCTCTTAGGTTAATAGGTTAGTCCAAAAAATCATATAAAATAGCATATAAATGCATATAAAACATCCTAGATGGATAATATAATAGCATGAATACTTCATAAATTATAGATACGTTGGAGACGTAACAATTGTCTTCGGCATTGCAAGGCGGGTTCCTTCTCCGGATACTCCAAAGCATTCTTCCGTGTATAAGAACTGTATCCAGCCCTGTTTAATAATTAAAACCACAAGCTGAAAGGGTAACAACACTAAAAGTAAAAGCAAATCATGTCCACAAGCGACTCTTTTTTGGGCGAGACGTTTATGTTCTGGCCTGGTTATTATTCTGAACCGTTTTACTGCCCCAAATTCACATTTTGAGGCACGACCATTGACACATCTTGTCAAAGCAGAGACCATGTCCCTTTATCATGGGATTCTCATCAATACGGGTGTGGGTAATCCCACTGTGTCGTTCGCACGACCCCTTGGGAATAGGCGAGTTTTAAGGCTTATGAGGGGGAGCTTGATATTCACTGCCTTTATAAGAGGATAAGGATCCGTCTTTTTACCCCACGCCTTCTTCTTCCTCCGCCCATCCGCCCACGAGCTCCAGCGCCCAAAATCTTCAATCCCTTCCGCCAGAAAGCACTCCAACCATGTCCGTATCTGGAGCACAGGGCAAGTGGATGGCCTCCTCCATTATGGAGGGAAACATCAAGGAACTCCAAGAAGCGGGGTATCTAGCTAAGGAAATCGCCCACCGGCTTCCTGCCAAAAAGCAGGTCATCCCCACCCTGGGGCCCGGTGAGGGGGTAGTATTTATCCCTCATTTCCTTCATGGATTGGGGTTTGCCCTCCATCCTTTTGTTTGCGGCCTCATGTTTTACTACATGCTAGATTTCCATGATCTAGCCCCGAATTCCTTCCTCAACATTTCGGCATTCATAGTTGGGTGTGAGGCATTCCTCCGCATCTCCCCCCACTTCGGCCTATGGCTTAAGGTCTTGAATGTGAAGCCGGAAGTGGTTGACAGTGAACACGTGAAGTGTGGTGGCGCCATGGTGAGCAAACTCCCTAGCGTCACCTGGCCCAATGGTACCTTTGTGGAGACCGTGAAGGGGTGGCAACAGGGGTGGTTCTATATCACGGAACCCCGTGACACCACATGGGACGTCCCTCCCAAATTTAAGTACGGGCCTCCAATGCGGATTACATCCTGGCTCAAGAAGGGCCTGGATTGGGCGTCATCCGATGAGGTGACAATGCTGCAAAAGCGCGTCAAAGGTATGGTGGACAAGAACACTAGTCTCGCCAGCATGATCCAGGTGATGCTTTTTTGCCGGACTCTCCCCTGCCAGCACCGCACTCAATATACATGGGACTTCGATCCGGCCAAACCCCGGACCCTACAACGCTTCATCGGCACGATGCACGAAGATATATGGAAGCTGCTTTTCAAGGCCCAAAAGTCGTGGCCAAAAACGACCGAAGACCTTGGCCTCGACTGCGCTCATCCGGCCACTCCCGTAAGTTTCCATGAAAACTTTATTATTTGTAAATCCGAGGGGTGTACTAAGCTTTCCATTCTTCCCTCAGGGCTAGACGAAGAAGGTGGAGCGGATTCACTGTCCGGCTCCGCTGCCCGAAGACTCGGCCATCCCTCTGTTAACGAGGATGCTGGTTCCGGCGCCATATCAGGCGTCGGAATAGAAGGCCAAGAAGAAGGGCAAGGAGGCCAAAAGTGGCCTTCACCGTAAAGGTGCTTCGGACGTAAACGACATCGAGACTCACTCCTCCCCTGAAGAAGACTATAACATCCCAAATTTTTAATTTGAAATGTTATACATAGGTCATCATATGCATATCATATTTTAATTGCATTTTTGGTTTGATCCTAGAAATTCTAAGCAACTCAAGGACCCACGGAGAGAGTTGGGGATTTCATTATTTTCATATTTGAATTTTCTCTAATGTTGAAAACAGGATCATTTGGTTTTAATCATTTTCTCTCTAAATATTTCCAATATTAAAATAAAATAGAGGGGATAAAATGACTTCTCCAAAATAAAAGAAATATTGGAGGAAAAATGTTAAAATTGATTAAGTATTTTATTTGGATTTTATTGCTATTTTATTTGAATTAGAAAAATATGCATGTCTTCAAAATTGCATTATTAGGCCAGAAAAATGTTCACTTTGTTCTAAATATTTTATTTAGACGGTGAAAATTGTTTTTGGCATTTTTTAGATTTATTTTCATATTTTATTAAGATTTCTTTCTGTTTTGGCAGAATTATTAAAAAAAGTTCTCGCGGACCGCACTGGGCCAAGGGCCCAACCGGCCCATAGTGCCGCCGCCCTTGCGCGCTCGTGTCCGAGCCGGACTCCCGCCGAAGTCCGGGCTGCCGCCGCCGCCGCCCGGGGCCTTGCCCCTTCCCCAAGTCGGATCACCCCCCAACCCCCTATTTAATGCCCCGTCCAGCCGCCACCACTCCACCCCGCCCCGAACGTCGTCGCCGCCGCCCGCGCCGCCCACCATCTCCCCGGAGCCGCCACCACCCGCGCCCCGCATCGCCGAAAGCCGCCGGAGCCGCGCCGGACTTCGCGGATCTCGACGCCATTTTTTCGGTTTTTAGGTAAACCACCGGTTTTTTTAGAAAACCCTAGATCTGTTTTTTTAGTTAGATCGGTTTGGTTTTTGCCAGTCTATTTAATTAGTGGACGTTCGTCCGTTCGTTTGTTTTAACGAACGTTGTTCGTCGGTTAGGCTCAGACAGTGAACATTCGTTCGTTAGTCTATTCGTCTCGTTTTATTTTCCAGGGTTTGTCTGCGATTATTTTCGATCGGGATTCCTGCCCTGATCTTCGTTCTAGTATAAATTTTTGCTCGTTGATCCAAATCAGATGAAACCAGCGCCTAAATCTTCATCTCGAAGCCCTCTTTCTGTTTAACCAAGTTGAACATGATTTTGGTACTGTAAAATTTTGACTTTAATCCAGATTAGTAAACGAATCTTGTTTCGTTCGTATCTCGAGTTTTGTTGCTCTGTTTGAGTTGATTCTTTTTGCAAACCGAAGCTCTTCAGTTGAACTTTCTGTTTGGATCTTTTTGTTTGTGTTTTACTCGTGCTTCTTTGCTGGAGTGCTTATGTATGTTACTGTTTGTTTGTGATAGAATTCCCGGAGTGCGAGGTGTGCTACTACGAGTCTCTAGGTTTTGCAGATCATCAGCAAGGCAAGTAACACTTTGATCATATCCCTTTATTACCCAGTTTTTATGCATTAGTTTCAATCCTCAAACATTGCATGAGTAGGAACTGATTAACATGTGGGTTTGGGAAGTAGATGATGAGGTAGAACCTATTGCCCTTTTATTATCAAACCATGGGAGTTACTTCTACGTTATGCTCAGGATTGCTATGCTATGCTCGTAGACGTGGATTGGTTGAGTGTATCCATGACAGATGTGAGAGTTGTTAATTAATGGTTAACTTAAGGTGGCTACTTAAATACACATCTGGGTGGATTCGTTGCGGGCACCTGGAGAATCCAGTGTTGTCCTAGGATATCCCGGAGTACCTGTGTGATCATCCTACGGTTCGCCACCCAGGCTCAAAGGGATCATAAGATATTTCATGCTAGAAACTTCCGTGTGCAGCCACAAACTATTATGGGCTCTAGCATAGTTGAGTAGGTTGCATGACCTCTTTCAGTGGTGGGCTAGCAGATGTAGGGGAAAGTAGATGTAACTGTCCATCCAGAGTAAAGAGTTAATGTTTCTGAAAGACCGTGTCTCGGTCATCCATTTCTCAAACAGCATGTAGTGCGAGAAATCCAACAGAGGAGATCAAGTCTTGTGGGGAAAAGTGTGCAAACCTCTGCAGAGTGTACAAACTAATCATGGTTAGCCGTGTCCCCGGTTATGGACATCTTGAGTGTATGGCTCTTGGATTATCATGTTGATCTCATCACTCTAAATTAATATGTTGGGTTAATTGATATTGTTTAATTGGGATTGAGTTGGAGCAACCTTCTCAATGTTTAACTACCACCATGATAGTTAAATAAAATTTATTCCTTTATTATAGGGGAAAATTGGCTTTATGCAAAACAGTAACCATAGAGCTTTCCACCACCATATATGCATGTAGTGATAGCATTTATTCTGTTCATTGCTCTTTTGTGTTACATTGCCAACATATTCCATGTGCTGACCCGTTTCGGGCTACAACATATCATGTTGCAGACTTTTCAGATGACGAGTAAGGTGCGATAGGTCATTGTCGTTCACTCAGCTATGTCATTGGAGTTGATGGACTCACTTTATCTTCCAAGCCTTCCGATGTTATCTTATTTAGGTGGCCTTAGGCCATATTATTGTAATAAGTTCTCTTTTGAGACATTTCGATGTAATAAGTGTGTGATTGAGACTCTGTTATAAATCCTTGAGTACTGTGTGTGTCATCATTACCGATCCAGGGATGGCACTGGTACATAGAGACTAGACTATTTGAGGTCTGGTCGCTACAAGATGGTATCAGAGCACAAGCTGACTATAGGACACGACCACTAGTTAAACCATAGGTCACTCTTCTCTACTCACTTCTGACTCCTCTGCCTTTTCCACTCTATAGGATGGCGGACTCAAGGAACAAGTTTACACAATTGGATGAAGACACACCTTTTGGACGACACTTGAAGGAAGTTACTAGGTACCTGAACATCGGAATACCAAGCTTCACCGGGACATGCATCGCCACTTTAGCAGAAGAGGAGCGTTGGATGATTCGAGTCCAAGTTCCAGGAAGGACATTCATGCTAGTTACTGAGCCCATAGAGTTTTCCTTTGATGCACCAACCTGGAGTCTAGGAAAGAGCATGGCTGCCCACATCGCCATGGGACGCATTGGAGAACTTTATCACAAGGATCTTAAGGACACTACCTACTAGATATGTGGGCGCCGAGATGAGCAATGGGAGATGATCAGCACCAGGAGGGACAGGTCCATTGCAACTTTCATCCAGGAGTTAAACCAGCACATTCATCACCAGGAGAACTAGATGTGTGCAAGCATGATTGATGTGAAGAAGGCGATGATCAGGATTACGGAACTAGAGGAGGAACTCAAGTCTACACGCGACGAATATGAGGAGGAAATGACGATATTAGTGGAGAAGGTTGACGACCTAACAAGGAAGCTAGGAGTATTCATGGGAGACCCCGCGCCAGGAGGAGATGACGACCATTCCAAGGACATTCGTTTAGAGGACTACATCATCATCGACGGTAGCGATTCTAACCCCGACGATCATGATGATGACTACGTTGATGAAGCTGGAGCAGATATCATGGAGTCTTCCATCAATCAAAACTTCTAGTCGAGCACCATATCAGTAGTAGTATTCCCCCATGTAAATAGAATAGTCCGAGCACTTTTGTAATGATAGTTAGACCGATTGTATGCCCTTGTTTGAATTGATTGAAGTGATATGATTGTTTTGTCTCATGAGCATATGGGTAGTGTTTTCCCTTTAGACCTCATTCTATTCTGTTTTCTCACCTTATCTAAACCCATCAGATGCCTCTGAGACGTGACAATGGATTTGCCTTCCCACCGGAGCTCACTTAGTTGATCCAGCAGCAGAATACCTTGATGTAGCTACTAGTTCAGAATCAGAACCAGGGCAACAACAACAACCCACCACCACCACCACCTGTTGATCACTTAGCCCGTTTCCTAAGGCAGAATTCGCCGGTGTTCTCTAGTAGCACCGAGTCGATTGTTGCAGATGATTGGCTCCGCAAGATTGGAAGGGAGCTGACCACTGCAGGATGCACAGATGCAGAAAGTGTGCATTTTGCTGCACATCAGCTTGATGGACCCGTAGCATCATGGTGGGAGAATTTCATAGCCACTTACCCATTGACACTGTTACATGGGATCAGTTTTAGCAGGCTTTCCGCACTGCCCATGTTCAGCAGGAGCTATGAACATGAAGAAACGCAATTTTTGCAATTTTCGCCAAGGAGGACGCACAGTGGGCCAGTATGTGGATGAGTTTAGTAAATTAGCATGCTATGCCCCTGATGACGTAGCAACTGATGTGGCTAAGCAGGAGAAGTTTCTGGAAGGACTAAATGATGAGCTGAGCATGCAGTTGATGGTGGCAACATTAAACAACTACCAGGTGTTGGTAGATAGAGCTCTTATGATTGAAGGGAAGCAACAGCAGATAGAGAGCCGCAAGAGGAAATATGGACAAGGGAAGTACAATTCAGGAGCTCGACAGAGACCTCGTTTTACCTCGAATTCGGGAGGACACATTCACCATAACCATGGAGGCCATAAATCCAATGGAGGAAGTTCGTATAACCATAGTGGCCCCAAGAAGGGGAATGGGAATGGAGGAAGCAGTAGCCAGAACCATTCCAACCCGGCAACGCCTGTCATGAAGGATCTAAGTCACATTACTTGTTTCAAGTGCGGGAAGAATGGACATTACGCCACCGAGTGTTTTGAAGCAAAGAATGGAAATGGCAACGGAAGCTCTGGAAAGAAGCCCAACCCTTTCAACAGGGGACAAGTGAACCATGTTAGCTTGGAGGAGGTTGAAGAGCAGCCAGATGCAGTTATAGGTAAGTTTTTGGTTAAGTCATTTACTGCAATCGTTCTTTTTGATACTGGAGCATCGCATTCATACATATCAAGGGGATTTGTGGATAAGTATAAGTTGCCCACCAAAGTTCTTGGGACACCTATGTTAGTAAGCTCGCCAGGAACGGAGCATATGGCAAGCCAAGGATGTTTTCAGATGCCATTGACCATAGGTAGGCATGTTTTCCCCTCAGATCTGATAATTCTGGAGTCACAAGGGTTGCATGTGATTTTGGGTATGGATTGGTTATCGATGTATGGAGGAAACATCGATTGCGCCAGTAAGTCAATTATGCTCACCACCCCAGAAGGAAGAAGGATCAAGTATGTATCACCGCATGTGCCGAAGAGTACTGAAGTGAATTCCTTATCAGGAGTTGTACAGGAGGAAGTACCAGTGGTGAAGGATTACCCCGATGTATTTCCGGAGGAGTTTCCAGGCATGCCATCGGATAGGGACATTGAGTTTTTTATTGAGCTTTTGCCAGGCACTGGGCCAATATCAAAGAGACTGTATCGGATGCCCGCAAAGGATTTGGAAGAAAGTAAGAAGCAGATTAAGGAGTTACTAGATAAAGGTTACATTGGACCAAGTTCGTCATCTTGGGGAGACCCAGTACTTCTAGTGGAGAAGAAGGATGGATCATTAAGGATGGTTGTTGATTATCGTGCGTTGAACGAAGTGACGATCAAGAACAAGTACCCACTGCCGATGATCAATGATTTGTTTGACCAGTTGCAAGGAGCTAAAGTATTTCCAAGATCGATCTACGATCAGGATACCATCAGTTGAAGATTCGAGAGCAGGATATACCTAAGAGAGCTTTTACCATGAGGTATGGGCTATACGAGTATACCATTATGTCATTTGGTTTGACTAACGCACCTGCCTATTTCATGAACATGACGAACAAAGTGTTTATGGAGTTTTTGGATAAGTTCGTCGTGGTGTTCATTGATGATATATTGGTCTACTCAAAGAATGAAGAGGAGCATAAGGAGCATTTGCGTTTGGTTATCGAGAAGCTCAGGGAACATCAGTTGTATGCCAAGTTCAGCAAGTGTGAGTTTTGGCTGAAGGAAGTTGGATTTCTTGGACATGTTATATCCGGAGAAGGAATAGCAGTAGACCCCACCAAGGTTGTATTTGTAACTAAATGGGTGGCACCCACATTAGTTGGAGAGATCAGGAGTTTTCTTGGACTCACAGGATATTATCGGAAGTTCATTGAAAATTTCTCCAAGATTGCTAAGCCCATGACAGAGTTGTTGAAGAAGGACACCAAGTTGAAATGGACTAAGAAGTGTGAAGCCAGTTTTCTGGAGTTGAAGAAACATTTGGTTACAGTCCCAGTGCTGATTCTTCCAGATCAACAAAAGGATTATCAAGTATATTGCAACGCTTCACGTCGAGGACTTGGAGCAGTGCTTATGCAGGAGGGAACAATTGTTTCATATGCCTCACGACAGCTTAAACCCCATGAGCTGAATTATGCTACACATGATTTGGAGTTAGCAGCCGTAGTGCATGTGTTGAAGATATGGAGACATTTTCTCATCAGAAACCATTGTGAGGTATACACGGAAATATATCTTCATGCTGAAGGAGTTGAACCTCAGGCAGAGGAGATGGTTGGAGCTCATTTAGGATTATGATATGAAATTGCACTATCGTCCCGGAAAGGCTAATGTAGTGGCCGATGCATTAAGTCGCAAGTGTTATGTTAATACGCTCATGATTGGAGGATTACCCAAGGAGTTAGCAGAGGATCTTCGCGAGCTATGTTTCGAAATAGTTCTGACAGGTTATGTAGCAGCATTGGAAATTCAGTCCACTTTGATGGATAAGATCAGAGAAGCCCAAAAGACAGACAAGGAGATTGCCGAGATAAAGGAAAGGATGAGTAAAGGAAAGGATAAAGGATTTTGTGAGGATGAGCACGATACTTTATGGTTTGAGGATCGCGTATATGTGCCTAATGACCCCGAAATCAGGAAGTTGATTCTGCAGGAGGCCCATGATTCGCCATATTCGATTCACCCAAGAAACACTAAGATGTATCTGGATTTGAAGGAAAGTTTCTGGTGGACAGGAATGAAGAAGCATATTGCCGAGTATGTAGCAGTATGTGATGTATGTTAGAGAGTTAAGGCAGAGCATCAGAAGCCAGCAGGATTGCTACAGCCATTACCGATCCCCGAATGGAAGTGAGACAAGCTTGGCATGGATTTTATCACGGGATTTCCCAGGACTCATTCAGGCCATGACTCTATATGGGTTGTAGTCGATCGATTGATGAAAGTAGCTCATTTCATTCCAGTGAAGACCACTTATACGAGTGCTAAGTTGGCAAAGATATACATGACCAAGATCGTATGTCTGCATGGAGTTCCGAGGACCATTGTATCGGACAGAGGAACCCAGTTTACCTCAAAGTTCTGGAATCAATTACATGAGACTTTGGGTACTATGCTAGAGTTCAGTATAGCCTTTCATCCACATACAGATGGACAAACCGAGAGAGTCAATCAGATTCTAGAGGACATGTTGAGAGCTTGTGCGCTAGATTATGGATCTAGTTGGGACGACAATTGCCGTATGCAGAGTTCTCTTATAACAACAGTTATCAAGCTAGTTTGAAGATGGCCCCTTTTGAAGCGTTGTATGGAAGGAGGTGCAGAATCCCGTTATTGTGGGATGAAGTTGGAGAGCGTCAGTTGTTTGCTAAATTTGATTAAAGAGTCTGAAGAGAAGGTTAAGCTGATTCATGCTAGACTCAAGGTAGCCCAGTCCAGGTAGAAGAGTTATGTTGATTCTAAATGCAAGACGATAGTTTACGAAGTCGGAGACAGAGTATACCTTCGTGTGTCACCACTTCGAGGAGTTAACCGTTTGGGAGTTAAGGGAAAGTTAGCACCACGTTTTGTGGGACCATACAAAGTTTTGAACGTATGGGAGAAGTTGCTTACAAGCTGGAATTGCCAGAAGGATTGTTAGGAGTTCACGATGTGTTTCACGTTTCCCAGTTGAATAAGTGCCACGCAGAGATGGCCGATATTCCTCTGAGAGATACAATGCAACTGGAAGTGATTCAGCTGGATAGCGATTTGACCTATGAGGAGAAACCAGTGAAGATTCTCGAGTTTGCCAACCATGTCAAACGCATCAAGGTTATCAAGTTTTGAAAAGTTCTGTGGAGCCACCATACCGAGGATGAAGCCACCTGGGAATGAGAGGAAGATCTACGAAAGGACCACCCACACCTATTTTCTAGCCAACCCGAATCTCGAGGGAGAGATTCATCTTATGCATATCATATTTTAATTGCATTTTTGGTTTGATCCTAGAAATTCTAAGCAACTCAAGGACCCATAGAGAGAGTTGGGGATTTCATTATTTTCATATTTGAATTTTCTCGAATATTGAAAAAAGGATCATTTGGTTTTAATCATTTTCTCTCCGAATATTTCCAATACTAAAATAAAAGAGAGGGGATAAAATGACTTCTCCAAAATTAAAGAAATATTGCAGGAAAAATCTTAAAATCGAATAAGTATTTTATTAGTTTTTATTGCTATTTTATTTGAATTAGAAAAATATGCATGTTTTCAAAATTGCTTTATTAGGCCAGAAAAATGTTCACTTTGTTCTAAATATTCTATTTAGACGGTCATTTTTTTTGGCATTTTTAGATTTTTTTATTTTATTAGGTTTTTTTCCTGTTTCGGCGGAATTATTTAAAAAAAAGTTCTCGCGGACCGCACTGGGCCAAGGGCCCAGCCGGCCCACAGCGCCGCCACCCTCGCGCGCTCGTGCCCGAGCCGGACTCCCGCCGGAGTCCGGGCTGCCGCCACCGCCGCCCGGGGCCTTGCCCCTTCCCCAAGTCGGATCACCCCCCCGACCCCCTATTTAATGCCCCGCCGCGCCGCTACCTCTCCACCACGCCCCGACAGCCGTCGCCGCCGCTGCAGCCCGCACCGCCGCCTGCCGCTGCCGCACAGCGCCGCCACCCGTGCGGCCCGCCGCCCGCGCCCAGCCTCGCCGGAAGCCGCCGGAGCCGCGCTGGACTTCACGGATCTCGCCGCCGGGTTTTTTCGGTTTTTAGGTAAACCGCCGGGTTTTTTAGAAAACCCTAGATCTGTTTTTTTAGTTAGATCTGTTCGGTTTCCGTCGGTTCATTTAATTATTGGACGTTCGTCCGTTTGTTCGTTTTAACGAACGTTGTCCGTTGGTTAGGCTCAAACAGCAAACGTTCGTTAGTCTGTTCGTCTCGTTTTATTTTCCAGGGTTTGTCTGCGATTATTTTCGATCGCGATTTCTGCCCTGATCTTCGTTCTAGTATAACTTTTTGCTCGTTGATCCAAATTAGATGAAACCAGCGCCTAAATCTTCGTCTCGAAGCCCTCTTTCTGTTTAACCAAGTTGAACATGATTTTGGTACTGTAAAATTTTGACTTTAGTCCAGACTAGTAAACGAGTACAAAGACGAAGGGAAGGAGGAAGAAAGCAATTCTCCCCTTAAGGGGGGAAAGAAGGAAAGGGCGGCTTCCATGGATCTGGAGGCTGAGGCGTCCAAGAAGGGGAAACTCTCCTTTCAGATTATTCCGAAACATGCACCGACGCCATCCCCAAGCGGCGTTCCAAGCTGAAGCCCCTAGCCGAATCGTAAGTGTCCGAAAGGCACCATACATATATCTGGTCTTATGCCTTCATGGTCTTAATATGTTGAATTTGTGTGTTGTAGTCTTACTCACAGTCTCCACCAGCAATCATCGTCCTCTGGCAATACGCTGGGGCCGAATATGATGGAGAGCGAGTGTCAGGACCCCGACTCAATGCCACATCGATCTAGCATGTAACACCTCATATCACTTTGCGGCCTCACGCACGGTATCCCCACGGGTGTCGCATTACCTTTGCCCGGGACCGTTTGCGCCTTTTGGCACACGTATATGACAGTGTCGCTAGCATCCATATGATAAGGAGCCCGGGCTGACATGGCTAGTCGTAAACCCAAAGTGGCACAGACTTACAGGGACAGGCATCCATGACCCAGCATCGAACGTGTCGGTCATCAGCGAGTGAATCCAGGCTGTAGCACTGGGCTAGCAGGACTCCGGTGAACCGGGCTGTAGCGGGCTAACAGGACTCCGGTATTCATCGCGTGACATTTCCCCGAAGGGACAGACACAGGAACGAAGAAGGACACATGCCAGCCAGCCTAAGTGTCCCGGAGCAGTAGCAAGCTACCATGGCCCGGTGGAAACACTAGGAGACATTTCCCGGTAAGAGAGGCTACCAAGGATAAACAACTAGGTTGTCAGATCCCACACATACCAAGCATTTCAACAACATACACACAATATGCTCGATATGTGCAAATACAACATGGCATCACAACATGACTCTACAACTCAAGTATTTTAATCAATAGGCTCCGAGGAGCGAGATATTACAAACATGGGTCTCACGACCCAACAATCAGAGCATACAAGTCAAAGCACAAGCGGAAGCTATCATGTCTGGGTACAGACATCTATAAATGAAAAAGGCCGAGAAGCCTGACTATCTATCAGATCCTGCCGAGGGCACAAGATCGTAGCTGAGGTAACAAGCTAAACGTCGAAGTCCACGTGGAACTACTAGTGAGACTGAAGTCTCTCTGCAAAAACATAAAATAGGCAAACGTGAGTACAAATGTACCCAGCAAGACTTACATCAGAACTAACTACATATGCATCATTTTCAACAAAGGGATGGTGGGGTTTAACTGCAGCAAGCCAGCTTTGACTCGGTGGCTATCCTAAACTACGACTGCAAGCGACTCTTTTGAGGTGGCGCACACGAGTCCACATATTCACCATATCAATACACCACTATGGATCTGCTCCCGTCTCCCTACGAGAATGCCATCCATAGCACTCACGCTTATCTTGCGCATTTTAAAGTATCCACTTTCACTTGTCTATGAACTGATATAAGCAACCCAGAAGTCCTTTACCGCGGACACGGCTATTCGAATAGATGATGTTAACCCTGCAGGGGTGTACTTCTTCATACATGTTTCCACCACTTAGCGTCTGCACACGACATGTGCTCGGCAGACTTCAAGCGAAAGCCGACGTGGGTGTAGACCACGACCTACCTAAACACTCAAGTCTCTAGTCCAGGTTTATCGCCTATTCGGGTTCCATCCATGAGGAGATCCGGCCGGAGTTTCGCTCACAGCCCCAAACGATGTGAACAGGGTTCCCGAGATACCAAACGGGCATCCGGTACACCGTGCCACGTACCTACCGCATCACAGCCCACCCCTACGGTCAGCGCTGTCCACGGCCTCCAGTAAGCTACAAACACCAGAAACTACTTGCAACTCCCGGACAGAGGACTAGGGTGAATAAGAAGTCGAGCGGGGTCATATTTCAGGGCCCAATGTATGGTAGTAGCTGAATCATGGATCACAAACACAGAACTCAGTTCCTGAGGACGGCTGCAATGAGACAACCCACCATGTACTCCTACATGGCCTCTCACCGCTACCTTTACCAAATCGTGTTCACACACTTAGCTCACACACAGTAGGACATGTTCACACGCCTCTGATTCATCCCCGATGAATCAGACCTGACTCAACTCTAAGCAGTAGCAGGCATGACAAACAAGCATGAATGAGTAGGCACAACAGGGCTCAAACAATTCCTACTCATACTAGTGGGTTTCATCTATTTACTGTGGAATGACAGGTCATGCAAAGGATAAAGGGGTTCAGCTACCGCAGCAGGTAACAGATGAATCGTTGTTGTCCTAATGCAGTAAAAGAGAGCAGGAGCGAGAGAGTAGGATTGTATCGGAATGAACAAGGGGGTTTTGCTTGCCTGGCACTTCTGAAGATAACATTGAGTCTTCATCAGTGTCAATGATCACATCATCGGTATCACGTCTATCGAGAGGGGACAAATACCGGCAACACAGAAGGGAACACAATCAATGCAATGCACAATATGATGCATGATCATGACATGGCAAAATGAATGTGTTTTGAGCTAATGCAACTAGCAATAGATTAAATGAAGTTGGTTTGAACACAAGATTCAAATTTAAACTCCATATGTGATTATTCAAATGCCATTTAATTGATTTGTGCTAAACAGCAGCTATAAGTTGTTCTAACATGCATGAAAATGGTACAGATGGATTCCTTGAATTTTTCTGATAATTTTTCATATATAAATTATTTAATTTGGAGTTACGGTTGAATTTCTATGATTTTTAGAAGTTTTTACAATTTTCTGGAATTTCAGAATTAAATTAAATCCAGAAATGATTTAGTTGCGTCAGCATGACGTCACAGTGACGTCAGCGAGTCAACGGCCGTTGTCCAGGTCAAATCTGACCTGTGGGCCCCATATGTCAGTGTCACAGGAGTTAATCCCGGTCAAACCCAGCGCTGACTGGGGTTTGACCAGGGGTGGGGCCCGCTGTCAGCGGCTGGTGAGGTGGCTAATGGTGGGGATTAGTGCTAAATAAACCGCCACGTCAGCCTCGCCGGGGTTCGGCCGGCGACGACCAAACCGCGCGGCGGTGCTTCGCCGGAATGGGCTACAGGCGGCGAAAAAGCGCGCGGAGACCACCGGGGCGTAGCCCGTGCTCTTCCGCATCCAACGGAGCAGGAAGGAGCGGACGGGGTGCGCTGTACCCGCCGGAGTCGAGCTCGCGGCGGCGGCCGGAGCTCGGGCAACAGCGGAGATGGCGCTATGGTGCATGGGAGGAGGGGCTGGTGGGCGCTACGGGCTCCTGGGAGCGCTCTGAGTACGTCTGCGTGCTCGGTTTGGACGGAGGTGAACCAAAACGACGACGGCGACAAGTCCGGCGCCGGTGAGGTCTCGGTCCCGACGGAAACGACGGATACGACGAGCTAATGGACAGGGAAGAAGGGGGGGTCGGTAGAGGAGCTCACGGCGGGGTCGTTGGTGATCTCAGAGAGCTCGGGGACGGCCTGGTGATGACGAATCGGTCGACGGCGGCCGTCGGTGCGGAGGACGAAGATGGCGTCGGCGATGGCGCTGCTAGGCATCCGCAGGCGTGTTCTTCGGCGTGGAGCTTCACGACAGCGAGGCGGAGCTAGGGGGCACAGCCACGGGGCAAGGGGACGGCGGTGGGCGCGGTGCCTTGCAGCGGCGGCACCGGCTGATTTGGGCGGCCGTGAGAGAGAGAGAGAGCAGAGGAGGGAGGGGGAAGAGAGGACCAGAGAGTGAGAGAGCATCGGGGTCGCGTGGCGTCGCGGAGGAAGTCCAGGGCGATGGGGGGGCAGCAGGAGGTGGAAGCAGGAGGTGGCGCTCGGGCGCGGGCGCGTCGACACGCCTCTGCCTACTGGCAGAGGTTGAAGACGGTGGGGAGTTGGGCTGGGCCGGCCGGGGGAGATGGGCCAGGTAAGTGGCCTGGGTGGCTGCAGGTAATGTTTCTCTCTCTCTTCTATAATTCTGTTCTGATTTATCTTTTCTATTTTCTGCAATTTGTTTTTGATTTGATTTAAATATCATATCATTTTATAAAATCCTGGAAACAGTTATGGGTGTTTTCTGAATTATTTCAGTGACCCCTAACAATTTTCCAACATTTATTTGAACATTTAAATTATTTATAGAATTTAAATGCCCAAAGTCAAATACAATATGGTTTAATTCAGTGACCAAATATGTCCTGCAAAAATACAAACCATTTTTGGTAGATGCTTCCACCTCAACCAGAAATGTTGAACATTTTTAGAGGACATATTAAGTTCAATGAAAAAGGTTTTATTTTGACCCTAGTTGAATTCATTTGGTGCTAGGGCTTAGTCAATCCCCATTTCAACTTTAGGCAAAATTTAAACATGATGCAAACATGAAGCTAGCCTAGAGCACTGCCAGAAACTAGGGATGTGACAACTCACCCCCACTAAACAAGAATCTCGTCTCGAGATTCAAGCGTAGGGTAAGGTGAAGGAAAACGCAACTAGTATAATCTTCACGATCCAGGGTGCACTTCAATTGAATGTTGATTCATTCACCATCATTTTCTCGAAGTCTTGCTCTGAGAACTCCAACTAACATGACAACGAGAGGAAAGGAAAGACCCTAAAAGAATTGTTCTTCTCGGAGGTCAAACAACTCAGGAGTAACTCTCGGGATGAGACATAGCAACATCTCTTGAGCTGAGAGACGAAGCACAGATCTGAAGAAATGGAGTGAGACAGATGACGAAGGTTCACTAGGTAGACAACGATTCCACACCTAAGAAGGTGGTGAACGGTTGTCAACGTAGCGAGGAGTTGAGTTGCCATGATACCACGACGAAACATCCTGGAGGGGGGTGATTCGTAGATTATTATCTTAAGTGGCAAAAAGAATTACCTTTGATATAGAGATCGTTAAGACTCTCTATATCAGCCTAAGGCAAATCACAGCAATCGATTGGCGGGGTCGGTAGAATGGCATACTTGGACTTGGATGATGTGGATTACCTTGTTGAAGACAACGTAATGGATGATTTTGCTTATCACCGGAAATGGAAGAGACCCATGGTAGAATGGCACATTGGCGGTGCAAGCTAGGAACAAAATGCAAATGCTGGGAATGATTCTGGTAACTGGGGAAGAACCCAACAAAAGAGAGTGAATTCACTGTTTGAAAAGGTCATAGCATTTGCCGAGGAAACTGAGAGGAATCCCAGTTAGAGATGATGATAACACGTAGTGCTTGTGCGTGCTCTCAAGAACTTGAGCATTTCCACAATCATCAAGGTTTTACCAACATCCGTGTCAAGGATCCTGGCAACACAACATACTACCATGATGAATAGCGATGGACGATGCAGATGCGAAGGAGGATAACACCTTCTCAGATTACACCTTAGCGAAGCCAAGGAACAAAATCTGGATGATCGACCGAGAGACATTTAGCACTCCGCTTCTAATGTTCTCCTTGATGTGCTAGTGTAACCCATTCATAGAAATGGTCTGGTATCTAGAACATCAAGTAAAGGGCGGACTTCGGAAAGACAAAAAATCATAAGGCACAACTAGGGAGTAAATCCTACGAAATCCCTATGGGGGGGTGGCCAACTTCCTCAAACAAGATACTATAATAATAGGACTACCGGATGGGTGTGTTGGCCACGACATCCACCTTACCGGTTATCGAGAGACCAATATTATAGTTCTTAGGGAAATGTTCCAACCATCATATCTGCCTGAGATTCAGCTCTGGTTGGTGTTAGGATATTCCAGGCTCATCGAGTCTTAGGAAGAAAAATGAAAGTTTGCAACACAAATCGACGAGATGACGTTGCGGGATTCTCGGGAGATGAACTACGATAGCAAGCTCCAAAACATGAGCTGGTTCTGCTACAAACATGTGAACACGTTGTCCAAGACAAGCATGATCACATGGTAGTCTTACAATAAAACACTACCGAGTTCTGGTTGGGAACCATCAGCGAGGGTATCGAAGTTCTTTCATAAGTCCGGATTAGCTGTTATGAAGATACTCCTTCTCCTTGATCAAATCAATCAGTAGCTTGGTGTGCTCGGGACACATATAGAATGAAGGTTGCAAGCCTCCAGACTACAGAATACTTCGCACGTATGCATGACTGATTTGGGATGATTCCAGAGGAAGCAAAACTAACTTTCTCAAATTCACGGCGGCAACTTTCACCAAATGCACGTGAATTAAAGGAAGTCACTACCTTCATCCAAACATATGCTTCATGAGCTAGCATGAACAAATGCTTTCAAAAGTTTCCAACACTAGCTTAATGTTCAACAAAATCATGGAGGAGATAAGGATGTTGTCAATGGGCTCAACAACAATTCATCCGGGTTTCCTTTTAAAAGGAATTCCATAGTTAAGTGAACACGGTGATAGCATTGGTCAGACCAAAGATGTAATGGTGTATGCTCGAGGGATCAACCACGAATAAGACAACATTACGAGCATCGTTGGTACTGATTTGATTTGACGATGGCCAACACTCAAATCAAAGGATTGATAAGACAATAGGTCCAACAACTGATCACAGGGACCAATCGATGAAGATATCATCTTTCTTCAACACACACTACACAAGAATATCCCTTTGGAACGAACTAAGTCAGACAAGCTTTTATCTTCCAACTCTCCAAGTTGTTGTCCAGCTTAACCAACTAGCTCAGGGATATCTAACACCGATTCTTGGAAAGAAGGTGGTTCTTAAGAAACCAACTTGATCACGGGCTCAACATAACGGTCAGGTGACGACCTGGTGATACTTCCGAGAAGATATTTGGAAAATCACGAACCACCGATATGTTACTAAGCTCGAGAACAATCTTACTTTTCAGGGCAAGACGATATGATCAAATAAGCAAGGATTGGCACTATCCTAACTCACTGATCGGAGAGTGCACCAGAAATAAGGACTAGGTAGCACAATCAACCTTAGGGTGACGATTCAATAATCAACACGCTAAGAATGAGGTTATCGTCCATTTAACTACCAAGCAATGGAGTTGCTAGCAGTATTGATTTCACACGCCATGATTCATTTGTCGGCATTCCGGTTACAATAACACGGAAACCAAGAAATTATCAATGATGATCAGAAGTATTACTGCGTCAAGAATTCATAAGATGGTGTGCAATTCCCATGATATTCCTGATATAAAGATGGTAATACTTCAAGGTAGAACAGACCAGAAGCTGGATTGGCATTTTGATCTGCGGAATACAATTGCTTTGACCCAATCCTAGATATGGATGAGATTCTGGAGTTTGTTTCTCCTATTCATTCTGAAATAGAATGGCTTGGCGGACCACAAGGGTAATAGGCATCGACGAACGAATGCACGCATACTCTTGACTATCAATTGATAGACGAGGGTCAGAATGCAACTAAAGAGAACAACTCAAAGGAACACACGATTTTCTGAGTTGTGGATGCATGGTTTGGCATGTCGAACGAATTCAACATTTCTTCCAGATAACCCATGCAGAGAGGTAGGACTGGCAGAGTCACGATTTATAATGGAGAACTCATCAAGAGCACTCTGGTTGTGATCGTTCAGTTCAACGAGGAACTTCTGCCATAAGTAGTTCATGGTATTTGGAAGAAGAAGATACCACGGACTTCAACGACTATCGCAAAGGTTACTAATAACCTAAGGGAGCTAGCAAACACTATCAACATGATGTCGGTAGGATGAATCTCGGGTTCAAAACCCAGGAATAGAATACCTACTAACTAAATGGCATCACGGGATGCTTCCGAGAATAAAGGCCAGAATCTTCACACTAGGACACAAATCATGGCTAGACCACTAGATGATCCCCTAAGCACTTAGGGTCATAATAATATCTCCAACATATATGTCAAGGTAACGGAGTACCTCAACTCACTGATTAGTGTGGTTAATCTGGCCCATGGGAACATTGAAACAGAAGGAAGGGATTTGCAAATGCATCGGACTATTTAGAAACCTGGGATGACTCGGACAGCATAACGGCTATAATTGCTCAAAAAGATTTGAGACAATCACAAAAATGGTGGCATAACCACTCAGAAGCACAATATCAAGGTTCCGAGATCAACAATTAACATACGGAAGTAGTAGGAACTGAACTGAGACTTAAATCCAACAATCTTATAAGTCTACTGATTAGTAATACGTGATCCTGATAGATAGATGAGAAGATCTAGTTCCTTAACCCCGTATTAAAGATAAGATGACTCAGATCAGAAGGGCATGAGGTATAAGGAGTAAAAAGAGCCTTACGTTCCATCCCACAATCAATTCCCTTATATAACTAAAGAATTTCTAGACTCAACTTCGACCGGTTTGGCTTGGTAATCCTACAGGCAGTCAAGCTCTGATACCAACGCTGTCAGGACCCCGACTCAATGCCACATCGATCTAGCATGTAACACCTCATATCACTTTCCGGCCTCACGCACGGTATCCCCACGGGTGTCGCATTACCTTTGCCCGGGACCGTTTGCGCCTTTTGGCACACGTATATGACAGTGTCACTAGCATCCATATGATAAGGAGCCCGGGCTGACATGGCTAGTCGTAAACCCAAAGTGGCACAGACTTACAGGGACAGGCATCCATGACCCAGCATCGAACGTGTCGGTCATCAGCGAGTGAATCCAGGCTGTAGCACTGGGCTAGCAGGACTCCGGTGAACCGGGCTGTAGCGGGCTAACAGGACTCCGGTATTCATCGCGTGACATTTCCCCGAAGGGACAGACACAGGAACGAAGAAGGACACATGCCGGCCAGCCTAAGTGTCCCGGAGCAGTAGCAAGCTACCATGGCTCGGTGGAAACACTAGGAGACATTTCCCGGTAAGAGAGGCTACCAAGGATAAACAACTAGGTTATCAGATCCCACACATACCAAGCATTTCAATAACATACACACAATATGCTCGATATGTGCAAATACAACATGGCATCACAACATGACTCTACAACTCAAGTATTTTAATCAATAGGCTCCAAGGAGCGAGATATTACAAACATGGGTCTCACGACCCAACAATCAGAGCATACAAGTCAAAGCACAAGCGGAAGCTATCATGTCTGGGTACAGACATCTATAAATGAAAAAGGCCGAGAAGCCTGACTATCTATCAGATCCTGCCGAGGGCACAAGATCGTAGCTGAGGTAACAAGCTAAACGTCGAAGTCCACGTGGAACTACTAGTGAGACTGAAGTCTCTCTGCAAAAACATAAAATAGGCAAACGTGAGTACAAATGTACCCAGCAAGACTTACATCAGAACTAACTACATATGCATCATTTTCAACAAAGGGATGGTGGGGTTTAACTGCAGCAAGCCAGCTTTGACTCGGTGGCTATCCTAAACTACGACTGCAAGCGACTCTTTTGAGGTGGCGCACACGAGTCCACATATTCACCATATCAATACACCACTATGGATCCGCTCCCGTCTCCCTACGAGAATGCCATCCATAGCACTCACGCTTATCTTGCGCATTTTAAAGTATCCACTTTCACTTGTCTATGAACTGATATAAGCAACCCAGAAGTCCTTTACCGCGGACACGGCTATTCGAATAGATGATGTTAACCCTGCAGGGGTGTACTTCTTCATACATGTTTCCACCACTTAGCGTCTGCACACGACATGTGCTCGGCAGACTTCAAGCGAAAGCCGACGTGGGTGTAGACCACGACCTACCTAAACACTCAAGTCTCTAGTCCAGGTTTATCGCCTATTCGGGTTCCATCCATGAGGAGATCCGGCCGGAGTTTCGCTCACAGCCCCAAACGATGTGAACAGGGTTCCCGAGATACCAAACGGGCATCCGGTACACCGTGCCACGTACCTACCGCATCACAGCCCACCCATACGGTCAGCGCTGTCCACGGCCTCCAGTAAGCTACAAACACCAGAAACTACTTGCAACTCCTGGACAGAGGACTAGGGTGAATAAGAAGTCGAGCGGGGTCATATTTCAGGGCCCAATGTATGGTAGTAGCTGAATCATGGATCACAAACACAGAACTCAGTTCCTGAGGACGGCTGCAATGAGACAACCCACCATGTACTCCTACATGGCCTCTCACCGCTACCTTTACCAAATCGTGTTCACACACTTAGCTCACACACAGTAGGACATGTTCACACGCCTCTGATTCATCCCCGATGAATCAGACCTGACTCAACTCTAAGCAGTAGCAGGCATGACAAACAAGCATGAATGAGTAGGCACAACAGGGCTCAAACAATTCCTACTCATACTAGTGGGTTTTATCTATTTACTGTGGAATGACAGGTCATGCAAAGGATAAAGGGGTTCAGCTACCGCAGCAGGTAACAGATGAATCGTTGTTGTCCTAATGCAGTAAAAGAGAGCAGGAGCGAGAGAGTAGGATTGTATCGGAATGAACAAGGGGGTTTTGCTTGCCTGGCACTTCTGAAGATGACATTGAGTCTTCATCAGTGTAAATGATCACATCATCGGTATCACGTCTATCGAGAGGGGACAAATACCGGCAACACAGAAGGGAACACAATCAATGCAATGCACAATATGATGCATGATCATGACATGGCAAAATGAATGTGTTTTGAGCTAATGCAACTAGCAATAGATTAAATGAAGTTGGTTTGAACACAAGATTCAAATTTAAACTCCATATGTGATTATTCAAATGCCATTTAATTGATTTGTGCTAAACAGCAGCTATAAGTTGTTCTAACATGCATGAAAATGGTACAGATGGATTCCTTGAATTTTTCTGATAATTTTTCATATATAAATTATTTAATTTGGAGTTACGGTTGAATTTCTATGATTTTTAGAAGTTTTTACAATTTTCTGGAATTTCAGAATTAAATTAAATCCAGAAATGATTTAGTTGCGTCAGCATGACGTCACAGTGACGTCAGCGAGTCAACGGCCGTTGTCCAGGTCAAATCTGACCTGTGGGCCCCATATGTCAGTGTCACAGGAGTTAATCCCGGTCAAACCCAGCGCTGACTGGGGTTTGACCAGGGGTGGGGCCCGCTGTCAGCGGCTGGTGAGGTGGCTAATGGTGGGGATTAGTGCTAAATAAACCGCCACGTCAGCCTCGCCGGGGTTCGGCCGGCGACGACCAAACCGCGCGGCGGTGCTTCGCCGGAATGGGCTACAGGCGGCGAAAAAGCGCTCGGAGACCACCGGGGCGTAGCCCGTGCTCTTCCGCATCCAACGGAGCAGGAAGGAGCGGACGGGGTGCGCTGTACCCGCCGGAGTCGAGCTCGCGGCGGCGGCCGGAGCTCGGGCAACAGCGGAGATGGCGCTATGGTGCATGGGAGGAGGGGCTGGTGGGCGCTACGGGCTCCTGGGAGCGCTCTGAGTACGTCTGCGTGCTCGGTTTGGACGGAGGTGAACCAAAACGACGACGGCGACAAGTCCGGCGCCGGTGAGGTCTCGGTCCCGACGGAAACGACGGATACGACGAGCTAATGGACAGGGAAGAAGGGGGGGGTCAGTAGAGGAGCTCACGGCGGCGTCGTTGGTGATCTCAGAGAGCTCGGGGACGGCCTTGTGATGACGAATCGGTCGACGGCGGCCGTCGGTGCGGAGGACGAAGATGGCGTCGGCGACGGCGCTGCTAGGCATCCGCAGGCGTGTTCTTCGGCGTGGAGCTTCACGACAGCGAGGCGGAGCTAGGGGTCACAGCCACGGGGCAAGGGGACGGCGGTGGGCGCGGTGCCTTGCAGCGGCGGCACCGGCTGATTTGGGCGGCCGTGAGAGAGAGAGAGAGCAGAGGAGCGAGGGGGAAGAGAGGACCAGAGAGTGAGAGAGCATCGGGGTCGCGTGGCGTCGCGGAGGAAGTCCAGGGCGATGGGGGGGGCAGCAGGAGGTGGAAGCAGGAGGTGGCGCTCGGGCGCGGGCGCGTCGACACGCCTCTGCCTACTGGCAGAGGTTGAAGACGGTGGGGAGTTGGGCTGGGCCGGCCGGGGGAGATGGGCCAGGTAAGTGGCCTGGGTGGCTGCAGGTAATGTTTCTCTCTCTCTTCTATAATTCTGTTCTGATTTATCTTTTCTATTTTCTGTAATTTGTTTTTGATTTGATTTAAATATCAAATCATTTTATAAAATCCTGGAAACAGTTATGGGTGTTTTCTGAATTATTTCAGTGACCCCTAACAATTTTCCAACATTTATTTGAACATTTAAATTATTTATAGAATTTAAATGCCCAAAGTCAAATACAATATGGTTTAATTCAGTGACCAAATATGTCCTGCAAAAATACAAACCATTTTTGGTAGATGCTTCCACCTCAACCAGAAATGTTGAACATTTTTAGAGGACATATTAAGTTCAATGAAAAAGGTTTTATTTTGACCCTAGTTGAATTCATTTGGTGCTAGGGCTTAGTCAATCCCCATTTCAACTTTAGGCAAAATTTAAACATGATGCAAACATGAAGCTAGCCTAGAGCACTGCCAGAAACTAGGGATGTGACAGCGAGTCGCCCCCGCAGGCCTCTACGCCAACCGCTATGGACAATACCGAAATGTTGTCCCGAAGAACCTCTCCCGGTCATGGGGAGGTGGGGGAGGCCGAGAAGGTGGTGATAGAGGGTAATACCTCTATTACCGGAAAGAGGGGGGAACCGACCCCTATGGAGACCGGCAACAGGGGCCATGCCCAATTCGGCCCCGACCGAATATTATTCCGAAGACCCGTACGGTTCCCGAATCAGGCGAGCAGCCTCCTTTGAAGAAAGAGGGTGTGCCAACTCCACCGGCGACCTCTGTCAATCCGGAGGTGTCGGACACTCTGGTGGAAGCACTTCAGCATGCCACCATTGTGGAAGAACATCCTACCCTTATGGGTACGGTGGTTGAAAGGGGCGGTCCGCTAAAAGCGGATTGAACGAAGCCTACACTAGCCTTCTAAGAGGCTTTGACGTATGTAACATAATGCCTGATAGCTATATAAGAAAGAGGCATGTATATAGACAGTAGCCCCTGAGACTCTATTCAGTGTTCATGAAGAAAGGCCCGACAGAGGATATAATGACTCGTACAGGAGATTAACAAACATATCTACTTGAATCAAAACAGGCTGCTATGCAGGCATCAGCTTCCCAAGCCGCCAAAGTGTCTGAGCTAAGGCAGAAGTTAGCGGAAAAGCATGGTATGTGATACCAAAAAATGCTTTGAAATAACATCGGCAATAAGTTCTCATCTGAATGAGTGTTATAACTTTGCTCATAGCTGACACGTCTGAGGTCGAGACCCTCAAGAACGCGCTGGCCGAGGCCAAGAAGGAGGCAAAGGAGGAAAGAGTTGCCCACCTACAACATGAGTCAAGGGTGGAGGAAGTCCAGCAAGAGCTCAAGGATGCTATACGCAAATGTGAGTCCTTAGAGCGTGAATGTTCGGATCAAAAGTTCGAACTTGCTAAGGCCCTGCAAAGTGCACAAGAGGCCCGGGCCGAAGCCCAAAACGCCTGCCGGGAGATCCAGGAGGTGAAACAGATTGCAGCTGGTAAGTCCTTTACACTACTAGGAAAAGGGCTATAGATGAAATGGATACTAATGGCACACCTGACATGTGGTGCGCCACTACTATATAGCAGTGGCGCACCATGTGCAGGTGCGCCACTAGTAACTATTTTTTCCAAACATACTAATGGCGCATCCACGCACAGTGCGTCATTACTAGTGCTAACTAGTAATGGCGCACCAGCCACACAGTGCGCCACCACTGTAGTTTTTTTATTCTTTTTTTTTGTAAAACTACTAATGGGGCGCACCGTGGCATAGTGCGCCATTACTAGTTACTAGTAATGGCGCACTATGCCACGGTGCGCCATTAGTATATATATATATTTTTTATTATTTTTTTGCAAAACTACTAATGGCGCACCACCAGCAGGTGCACCATTAGTAACCAGGGTTACTAATGGCGCATTTGCAGGTGGTGCGCCATTAGTAACCTGGGACCAACAAGATATTTTGGACAGCCATACGTACCCACTCACTTTCCCCACTTCATTCTCTCCCCCTCCTCCTCCAAGCTTGTCTCGGCTGCCTCCTCCTCCTCACCTCTTTTGCACCATAGATTCATCCAAATTAAGTGGTTAAATTACCTTTTTTCAGATAGGTAAGTAAGGGGGGAAGCTATCTTTATGTTGTTCTCCCTCCAACAACGTGCACATGCACTTTTTGTGGACTAGCTAGATCTATGTATGTTTGTGGTGTTGCATATGTTTGTGGTGTTGCATATATGTTTGTGTTTGCAGGTACCGGTATTTGAAATGTGATAGTTGCCAATATTTTGCCGGAATGTTGATTCATTTCCGCTTCGGCGAGAATTTTGGCACTATGCATTCTTTTTGGTTCTATTTTTAGGGAAAGTCATGCCAAATTTTTTCTTGGTTCTAAAATATCGTTTTGCTCTACCCCGCAGGCGACCATGGTCTGCACGATAACTGAAGGCATCGTGAATAGGTTTTTGAGCTCCACGAAGGCCAAGATGCTTCAAAAGAACGAGACGGAGATAAGATGTCCGTGTCAAAGATGCAAGCTGAAGAGCCTTATTGCGGACCCGGCTTCCGGGCAGGTGCGGGACCACCTACTCTTGCGTGGTTTCATGGATGGCTATCGGTGGCAAGGTGATGAAGATGACTATGAAGTCGTCCATGGGGGCCGGGCAAGAAATGAGGAAGGGCAGCAAGACAACCACCACGGCTTGGGCGGGCGATACGACGAAGAATCTTCAGGACATGATCACGACGGTGATGCTGTACACAGTCATCATGTAGAAGATGCAGGACATGATGATGAGGAAGATGCCGGAGCAGACGAAGGGCATGATCATGAAGATGAAGATGCCGGTGGAGCAGACGACGATGGACCATCGATGGGCTGGGTGCAGGACCCTCATATTCAAGAGTTGCTTCTCAAGCAGACGGATAACGCAAGAGCTGCCGCCCGAGGGAAAGCCAAGCTGGATCAACTGGAGATAGACGCGGTTACTCCATTGTATGAAGGATGCAGGACCGAGGATACCCGCCTGAAAGTAACGCTCATGGCTCTGGAGATGAAGGTAAAACACAAAATGACCGACGCATGCTTCGACGAGAACATGTCATTCTGGCACGAACATCTTCCCAAGGGGAACAAGTGCCCGATCAGTTTCAAGGAGCCGAAGAAAATCATGTGTCCTCTGGATTTACCGCACGTGAAATACCATGTGTGCATGAACAATTGCATCATTTATCGGGATGAGCACGCGAAGTCTACCATATGTCCAGTGTGCGGCGTCACTCGATACAAGAAGAGGAAGAAAGCTCCTCGAAAAGTGGTGTGGTACTTTCTGATCACTCCTCGTATGAAGCGGTATTTCACGGACCCTAAGGTAGCAAAGCTCCTGCGTTGGCACGCGGATAGGGAGGAGAAGAAGCAAGAAGATGACGCAAATGATCCAGAGATAAATAAAAAAGACAAGATGCTGAGTCACCCTAAGGATGGGAGGCAGTGGCAAGCGTTGAACTTCGAACACCCAGAATTTGGGAAGGATCCAAGGAACATCATGTTGGGCGCGAGCATCGATGGAGTCAATCCGTTTGGCAGCCAGAGAAGCACACATATCACCTGGCCTGTGTTTGTGTGGATGTACAACCTTCCCCCTGGTTGTGCATGAAGAGGAAGTACATTCACATAAGTATGCTAATTGAAGGGCTGAAGAAACCAGGGAACAACATCAATCTGTATCTGGGGCTACTGAAAGAGGAGCTAGACACGCTGTGGAAAATGCCAGCCAATACGTGGGACGCCGCAGAGAAAGAATATTTCCCTATGAGAGCCACGCTGCTCACGACGGTGCACGACTATCTCGGTTACGGATATCTCGCGGGGCAGGTGGTCCACGGATTTTCTGGATGCGTCAGGTGCATGGATGACACAACATATCGCCAGCTAGATAGAGATCCCGGGTCTTCGAAAACCGTGTTCATGGGACATCGAAGGTGGCTTCGCGATGATGACCTGTGGAGGAAACGCAAGGATCTGTTCGATGGTGAAACCGAACCCCAAAGACGCCCGCGTACGAGGAGCGGCGAGGAAATAGACCAGCTGTTGAAAAATTGGAAAGATTGCCCATTGTCGGGAAAGAAGCAAAAGGCGCCAGAGCCGGGAAAGAAGCGAAAGGCGCCAGAGCCGCTGCTGAAGGTATGGAAAACGAGGTCTGTTTTCTGGGACTTGCCGTACTGGAAGATCCACCGTGTGCCTCACAGCCTTGATGTCATGCATATCATGAAGAACGTGTGTGAGAGTCTGCTTGGTACCCTGCTCAACATGCCAGAGAGGACCAAAGATGGGCCGAAACCAAGGGCAGACTTGAAATCAATGGGCATCAGGGAGGAGCTTCACGCTAATGATGATGATGATGATGATGATGATGAGGCGAAGTAGGACACGGAAAGTCGTCGCAAAGGCAAAAAGGCCAAGAAGACCGGAAATGACTTCCCTCCCGCGTGCTTCACTCTAAGTCAGGAGGAGATCGATCAGTTTTTCACCTGCCTCATCGGAGTAACACTTCCTTACGGTTACGCGGGGAAGATAAGCAGATACCTAGACCCAGCGAAGCAGAAGTTCAGCGGGATGAAGTCTCACGACTGTCACGTGCTAATGACGCAGATACTTCCAGTTGAAATCCGTGGGATCATGGACGCGCACGTCCGTGAAACACTATTTGGCCTATGCAACTTTTTCGACGTCATCTCTCGGAAGTCGACTGGCGTGAGGCAACTCAGAAGGCTACATGAAGAGATCATGGTGATACTATGCGAGCTTGAGATGTACTTCCCGCCCGCATTCTTCGATGTTATGGTGCATCTGCTGGTCCATATCGTGGAGGATATCATCCAACTCGGGCCGACGTTCCTGCACAGCATGATGCCGTTCGAAAGGATGAATGGCGTCATCAAAGGATACGTTCGCAACATGTCACGTCCAGAGGGAAGCATAGCCAGGGGCTTTCTGACCGAAGAGTGCATCTCCTACTGCACGAAATATCTAGGCATCGAGAACCCCGTTGGTCCGCCCGTCAACAGGCACCTCGGCAGGCTCGCTGGATGGGGTCATCGTGAGGGTCGCCGCGAAATGCATGTTGACTTCGAGGGTCGACTCGCCGACTTTGAAAGAGCAAACCTAGTCGCGCTACAACACATAGACGTGGTTGATCCTTGGGTGGTAGAGCACAAAACCTTTATTGAGAAGACGTACAATGACCGAGGCCAACAGAGGACGGACGGAGATATAATCAAAGAGCACAACTCGTGTTTCATGCGTTGGTTCAAGCAGAAGCTTCTGTCGTACCCTTTACATGAGGATTCTTCCGCGGAAGAACAACTCATATTCGCCTTGTCACAGGGCGCCGAGCATAACCTGATGACGTATGAGGCGTACGATATCAACGGCTACACATTCTACACCGAGGGAAAGGACATGAAGAGCGATGGTTATCAGAACTCCAGGGTAATGATGGAATCCTACACCGGTAACGACAAGGACAGATACTACGAAAGGATCGAGGAGATCTGGGACCTGAGCTACGCTGGAGAGAAGGTCCCGATGTTCCGTGTCAGATGGGCCAAGAGCGTCATAAAAGAAGACCGGTATTTCACCACCATGGTTATACCTGAAGCCAAATCCAAGACCGCGGGCGCAAACGTCACCGTGAAAAATGAGCCATGGGTACTGGCTTCCCAAGTGGACCAATGCTTCTTCATTACCGACCCACCAAAGCCCAGTCGTGTTGTCGTGAGGAGAGGCAAAAGGAAGATCATCGGAATGGATGGTGTCACCAATGAACAAGACTTCGACAAGTACGGTGACCCGAAGATGGAACATGACGACGACGATGAAGTATCAGCATACACCATAAGAAGAAGCAGGACCACCCTACCTAAAGGACGTCCGTTCAAGAGAAGAACTCCATTTACGAAAAATAAGGGCAAGAAGATCGTGAATAGATAGCTAGCTAAGATCGATTGTATTTAAATTGTAGCCTTCATTTCTCGATTGTATTTCATGGGCACTTTAATTTTGAACTCATGAATATTTTTAAATTTCATGGACACTCGATCTCGATCCCCCTCCATCTCGATCGCTATCCCACCTCGGCAGATCCGGTCCCCCTTGCCGCCGAGCACCCCCCGAACCCTCTCCCTCGCTCCATCGGCCGCCGCCGCCGACCCCCCGCACCCTCCCCCGCTCCATCGCTGCCGACGAACCACTGCA
>NC_041387.1:192154288-192154930 GCF_002162155.2 Triticum dicoccoides | reverse complement strand
GCACCCTCCGCCGCACCCTCCCCGGCCCACTCCACCGTCACAAATGAATGCAACTAAAATTGCAAAAAAACAAATTTGATTATATTTTCAAATAAAAAATTTGATGATATTTTGAAATAACAAATTTGATGATATTTTGAATAATAAATTTGATGATATTATTTCATATTCATAAATATTTTCAAATAACAAATTTGATGATATTTTAAAAAAAATATTACTGTTTTTATAAAAAATTATTGCTGTTTCATATTCATATTCATTTTCTTAAAAATTATTAGATGCAACAAAAAATAAAAAAATTTACTTATGGCGCACCTCTAGCTGGTGCGCCATTGCTATATAAAAAAAGATTACTAATGGCGCACCTCTGGCTGGTGCACCATTGCTATATAAATTTTTTACTAATGGCGCACCTGCGGGGGGTGCGCCATTGCTATCTAAAAAACATACTAATAGCGCACCTCTACAGGGTGCGCCATTAGTAAGCTTCCCCCCACAATAAATCCCCAATCCCCAATCTAATCTCTCCCCCTGCCTCATCTCACCCGCCGCACCCGACCACCACCGACCACCACCGCCCCCGTGCTCGCCGTCCCGGGACGTGCTCGCTGCCCCCCTCCCCCACCGTGCTCGCCGTCC
>NC_041387.1:192120658-192153820 GCF_002162155.2 Triticum dicoccoides | reverse complement strand
ACCCCTCCTCCTCCCCTTGCCCCCTGCCTGTGCCGGGGCTGACGGCCCCTTCTCTGTCTCGCAGGGCAAGGTGGTGCCGGACGAGTACGACGAGCGCTCCTACTGCCTCTATGACACCGACGCCTCCACCGTCTACGGCATCTGCGCCTTCTTCGTGCTCCTCCTCGTGCAGCGGCTGGTCTCCGGCATCACCCGGTGCCTCTGCTTCGGCCCCGCGCTCTCCTTCGCCATCTCCTGGTAAGCCTCGCTCAAACCCTATATTCAGCTCCATTCGTGCTCTGTTCGTCGGGTGTACGGAGAGATTTGCTTCTCTTTCTTCAGAACTAGTACTATGACTTGGGAGTATCATAGTTTCACCTAGTCAGGAAAGTGTGCTGAATGTTATTGTTACCTCTGTAATGAAATACAATACCATCAGAAGCAACATAAACCAAGCTTTGTAGGCTGACGACCACCAACTTCATGCACGATTACATGATCACCAAGCAGACCAAGGAGTATGTGCGGTGGATGACCAAGCTCAATGGTTTGGTCCAGTAGTGAGGGTGAACAGATGGCCTTGCCGCGTGACTCGACAGCAAATTTTGGTAGCGTAGCCTTCTATCACGCATAGCAGGAGCAGTAAGAACTGAGAACCCTGTGAAACCAGTAGTATGAAGTGTATTTATAGTCCTGAATCAACAGCTAGGCAGAGTGAGTTTCATTTGTGTTTTGGAGCTGCCCATGTATAAGAGTGAATTACGGATGGTCAATTAAGCATGATAGTGCTTCTTCTGCATGTTAGGTATCTACTGTGATTTAGCTCGCTTTCTTGTGTTCTAATGTGCATTCAGTTAAGCATGCCAACATGTAACGTGGGCGACCTTCCTGTTATGGATTTTAGCTTGGTTTATAGTGCTGTGCTAAAAACAAGCCTGAATATTTGAACTGCTATTTCTCTGGGCAGTTGGGGCCATTCAGCCAATGTCAGTTTGCTGATCATTGTAATGATTATATAGAGTATGAATTTAAATGTGTGCAATTGATTGTTAATATATTTGAGGGTTTTGTTTCAAATTTTGAACTACTTTGGCTTCACGTGAGAGGAGAATTTGATCTGACATTTAGGGCCATCTGTTTATGTTTGAAAATCCTGAAATGAGTGTGTTAGGTACTACAACCTCCGTCCGAAATTAACTGTCACTGAAATGAGTGTATGTTAACGCGTTTCACTGTGTAGATTCACTCATTTCAACAACAGTTAATTCTCTACGGAGGGAGTACTTTCTTCAAGGTGTAACATTTAGCCATAAAAATTTACTTGCTAGCTTAACATCAATTCTGGATCTTACAAATAATTAGGCTTCTAGTTGGTCTGTCTGATGTTTACATGTCTGACGTTTACAAATAATTAAGTACTATGACTTAAGATTTGGCGAAACAAAGATGTATACTTTTTTCTTCACAAAGATGTATCTCACTACAAGCAATTTGTTTTGCATCTATATTTGACTGAGAAAATACCATGTCCTGTCCAGTTAAAAACCTGCAATGTAAGTCATTTTTGGTGCTATCAATACTGGCTTAGTTGTTACATATCCATATGGATCTTGACTCTGTAGCCAGGTGATAGGAATAGGACCCTTGAAACCTGCAGTTTTTAGTAGATTCATACGACCGTGCGGAGTCTCCTTACTTTTTACAGTGCTTTGCATATTTCCATGTGCAGTTTAAATTTTGTTATTGCATGATGCTTCGTATGAAATGGTCCGAATTTTGTTCTGTATGTGGATGCAGCGGTACGGACCAGTGATTTCCACCATCCCGCAGCAACTGTCCAGGTTCAAGTAGGCACTGTGCTCAAAAAGTGCTATAAGCATTGTGTATTTATATATAAAATAGTAACACTGCACAGTATCAAGTACTGAAAGCATTTGTGTGTAATTGGGTATTTATTAGTATCTTCAACTACTGAAATTTGCTATACAGTCCATGCGGCTGAAGCAATGAAGTGTAGTGCGTGATTCTTGCTTTGACTGCTAATGGGATTCTAACAAGTCCCTACATATTATCTGATGGTATTTGTGCCGACAAAACGTGCAAAATATATGTAGATGTAAGACAAGTAGCATAATATCATAAAACACAACCAGGTCAATTTGCTGTATATAGCCAAGACAAGTAGCATCTGTTCTTAAGCACAGTATAAGGATAGCATAGAAGAAATAGACAGGGTAGCACCCAACTGAACATCTGCTTCTGCAGAACACTGCACTCCACTTACACATGGTATTTTTCTGCAAATAGGACACCACACCCAAAAGCACATGGGCTAGTTTCATTAGCAGTGCTGCTGTAAGTATATATAACAGCAGTAACCTGTAACAACAAGTATAAGTAGCTATTACAAATAGAGCAGTGTTGAAAATGAAACAAAAGGAATTGGAAAACCAGAAAGATAAGCATTCTGTTGTAAGTAAGCTAAGATAAAAAAAGTGTTTACTTTAAGTAATTATTTACAACAAGCATTTCTCCTTTTCCTCTATGATGTGCTGTGATGTGCTGTCATATGTGATGTGCTGTCAAAAACTGTATGTGTTGTGTTGTGTTGTAATTATTGTGCTGTGATGTGCTGACAAGGAATTGGAAAACCAGAAAGATAGGCATTCATAGGTGATGTGCTGTGTTGTGTGATTCTTCATGCTGAGAACTTCAGCTTTTTCAACTTGCTGGACTATATGTTCATTAGTACTACTTGTGATGCTGCTGCTGTACTACTTGGGAATTTTGTCAACTTGTGATGCTGCTGTTGTACCCCGAGAGGCCCTTGAGTTTGTCGGAATGTCGATTAACTTCCGTTCCGGCAAATTCGGGTACTTATATGTCCTATTTTCAGCAAAGGTCATGCTAAAAGATTTCGTGAATTTTAGCATGACTTTGCTAAAAATAGGACATATGGGGTACCTGCGACTAATGCATGGGCCGGGGTAGCTTAGTACTTAATTAAGTAGGATCAACTGCCCCGCCATTCTTGCTGCATTAAACCATAGGTGGCAATAGAGCCAAGTGATTAGGCCCAACTTAGAATTCTCCTTAGCATCGATAAACCCTAGATGATAAACCCAACATAGGTGGCAATAGAGCCAAGTGATTAGTGCCAAGTGATTAGGCCCAACCTAGGGTGCATCTGCATCGATAAACCCTAAATGATGAAAACTTAACTTAGCATTTAGGGTGCCTTGGCGTCGAAAAACCCTAAATGATGAAACCTTGGCTTTAGGGTGCCTCGGTGTCGATGAGAACCTAAATGATGTACGCTTAGGCTTTTAGGGTGCCTCGGCGTCGACAAACCCTAAATGATAAAAGCTTAGCTTTTAGGATGCCTCAGTGTCGACAAACCCTAAATGATGAGACCATGATCTTGTTTCTTGACAACAACCAACTTTTTGACCAAACTTTTTTCCTATTTAGAGCGAAACATCGCCCACAACGATGAGGTCGGCGGTTCGAGTGGCAAGCAATTCTGGGAGCTGTCACAGGAGTTGGAGGAAGAACCTCACCGCTATGAGGACGCCGCGGAAGACACAAATCCTGACTACACAACCCCTAGTGGCGTCGGGGATGACACCACTGATGGTGCCGCCGAGGATGCCACCACTGATGATGGTGGCGCATGCACAGATGGCAGCCAACCGAAGAGGCAACGGAAGGACCGGCGCCCGAGCATGCTCGGCACCGTCAAGGAGGAATTTACTGAAGTGAACTCCGACGGGCATCCGATGGCGCCCAAAGAAGTAGTCAAGGGGTAATCAGTTCAGCTCGGGTGCATTCTCCGGAGCACCGTCTCGATCAACATCGAGAACCTAAGGCATAAGGACCGAGGGAATTTGTGTAGCCTCCTCTTCACGAAGCTGCACGAACGATACAAGTTCCCCGCTGACTTTGCAAACACACGCCTCTCAGGGAACAAAGTGAACAGTGCCGCCCTCACGAGGATGAGCACAGCCCTGTCTACTTGGAGAAGCCCGGTGAAGGCAATGATTGAAAAAGGTGATAGTTATGAGAAGATCAAGGCGAAATATCCTTTGATCAGCGAAGATGACTACAGGGAGTTCAAGATCAAGTGCAAGAGCAGCGCAACCTCCGAATCAAGTCAGTGGGGGAAAGAAATGCGGCAGTTGAACTTAGGGGTCCACCAACTCGGTCCCGGCGGTTATAGAGTGGCGGAGCCTATATGGGACAAGGAGGACGCGGAGCGTATCGAGCAAGGCCTACCGCCCCGCTTCGAGAAATACCGTGACAAGCAGACCAGGAACTTTCTCAGGGTCCGGTACAAGGAGGACCCGGTAACAAAGGAGCTTACCATGGATCCGAACACCAGGGCGCTTGAGCTTGTTCTGGTAAGGAATACACCCCCGCGTAATTAGCTCCATATGGTTGCATTCTAATTAATCCCCAATATTTCTAAATGGTTCATGTTCCTTCTGCATGACACTGAAAGCAGTAGCGCGGGGTCGTCTCAAAGCTCCCCTTTCGACACACCTTTAAATAGGGCGTTGAACGTAATGAAAAACAAGGATAAGCTCAGTAAGCCGACGTCAGCTGGTCGTGTGGCCGGCAAAGGCGTGTCCACAAAATGGTCGTCATACTATACTGCTGGTGGGCGAAAGGAGAAAAAGATCAGCTCGGAAAGCCAGTCGCGCGAGGTTGAGGCACTCAAGGCACAAGTGGCGCGGATTCTGGAGATTGTCCAAGAGCAAGTGCAATAACAACTGGGAACGACGCTCACCGCCATGGTGCCTATGTTGATTCATGGGCTGACGACGTGGATTGCGGACGGCCAACAGGGGCCTCCCCCGGTTCCCAGCTTCACGGCCAGCAACTCACACAATGCGCAGGCGGCGCCATTGGTGTATCTAGCGGCACCATTAGTGTCTCCGGTGGAGGCGGTATTCGTGTCTCCGGCGCCGGCACGGGCATTGGAGCTTAATGCACCCGGGTGTACGCCGGCCAGCACCTCGCCAGCAAGCGGCCCCTCCATCAGTTGCACGCCCGCTGTTGGCGGTGCCTCGACATTAGCCGAGCTCGACGGCATCACGGTAACTAAGCCTCTCGGCCGATGACTTCATCTCCTTGCCTTTGACTGGGCATCCCTAACGCCCTACATGTTTTCGCAGGGCGCCGCCGACGTTCCTTGCACTCTCCTGCACTTTGTGGGCAGCGAGTTGGTCGATGTCACCAAGGGCAGAATCGTTCAACCGGGCAACTCCGTGTTCCATGGTAATCCGATGCCACCCACCTTGTATAGGGTTGAACTGGTTCGGGTGCTACCAGGCTGCGATGAGGTGCACCTCCGATTCGACCCGCTGGGGCCGACGAAGATGATGTGATGACCCTCAGCGCCTGTGTAAGATGGCCCCTGCTTTGGCCGAAGAGCCAGATTCATTTGGGGACAGGGGACACCACCCCACAGACAAGACCGCCAGTCGTGCCGGCGCCAAGCCATGACAAGAACGCCGCAACGCTACCGGACATGCCGGACATCCCTATGGCATAGGATCCGGACATGCATATGGCACAGGATCCGGACGACGACGACAAAGACGACGGTACATTTACCAACGTTGATAAGTACTTTGCCGAACATGGGTACGCTGACGAGTTCTGTGGGCCTATTTCTCAAGAACCCAACCAAGACGATCGCGATCTAGCTGGTACGGCGGAGAAACCCAATTGCAATAGGCGTCATCTGGCGTTCAGTTCTCAGGAGATGCCTCCAGCTGCCGCCTTCATCGAGCCTCAGATAGCTGAGGTGCGAAATATTATCAGCCCCAACACGCTCAAGAAGGCGGTCTGTGAGCAGAACTCGGTCCCATTACAGCAGATCAAGAAGAAGGGACGGAAATGAAAGACTAACAAGGGTGCCGGTGCGAGCCAGCCGGCACCGAGTACGATCCTTGCTCAGGACGGGCCACCTTCACCTAAGGATATCTCGAGGAGGGTGCATGTGGCGGGTAGGGCGATGCTACCGAAAAATATGCTCAATGCTGCAACCGGTGCTATGCGGAGTCTGCATGACAGTGTTCTTTCTTTGGATAAGCGGCGTCTCTCCCAGAATGATGTGGCATACCCGGTTTTTGTGGCCAAGGTGCCAGAGGGCAAGGGCTTTGTGGATGGCGCCATCGGGGGTACGATCGTCCTGCGGTTTGATGACATCTTTGCTATGTTTAACCTTCCTCTGCTGCACTATACCTTCGTTCGACTGTTTTCACTGAGTATGGAGATGTGGATCATTCGAGACAAGACCCCGGACATCGGGATAGTCGACCCCGTCTACATGCGTGCCAAGATCTTGGGCAGCGCTGGGGACCGGCAAGTCGCGAGTTCACACCTCGAAGGCGTCATTCTGGCAAACCCGGATAAGGATAACTTCCTCGTGCCTTACTTTCTCGAGTAAGTCATCCCCTCACCGCCCCGTAACATATGATTTCTTAGATTTCGATCGTTCTTTTTTTCTAACATTTCGTGTTCTGTGCAGTGACACACATTGCACACTCATCCTCTTGAGCCCGAAATATTCCATGGCCACGTATTTCGACCCGGACCGTGACTCCAAGATAGACTACACAAATATCAAGAAAGTTCTTGATGATGCTCTCCCCGGCTACGCCAAATCTGGAGGCGCCTTTAAGAGGCCAGTTCGTAGGTACGGCAGGCACGTGTTCACCCACAATACGATGTTCCCCTGCATCAAGAAGCCGCCTGATGGTCAGAAGGATGCCTACTACGCCCTCCATCACATGCGGGCGATCGTACGGGACCATAATCACCTTCTACTACCAAATAATGTCAAAGATTGGGCCGCAAGCCTGGCGGCAATCCAGGACATGCACCTCCGACAAGAATTCTTTCGCATCCAGCCGGAGTTTGCAGAAATCATCCATCAAGATGTCCTTCGTATCTTGATAACCCACAAGTATAGGGGATCGCAACAGTTTTCAAGGGTAGAGTATTCAACCCAAATTTATTGATTCAACACAAGGGGAGCCAAAGAATATTCTCAAGTATTAGCAGCTGAGTTGTCAATTCAACCACACCTGGAAACTTAGTATCCGCAGCAAAGTATTTAGTAGCAAAGTAATATGATAGTGGTGGTAACGGTAACAAAAGTAAAGACTGCAAAAGTAATGCTTTTGGTATTTTGTAGTGATTGTAACAGTAGCAACGGAAAAGTAAATAAGCGAGAACCAGTATATGGAAAACTCGTAGGCACCGGATTAGTGATGGATAATTATGTCGGATGCGGTTCGTCATGTAACAGTCATAACATAGGGTGACACAGAACTAGCTCCAATTCATCAATGTAATGTAGGCATGTATTCCGTATATAGTCATACGTGCTTATGGAAAAGAACTTGCATGACATATTTTGTCCTACCCTCCCGTGGCAGCGGGGTCCTATTGGAAACTAAGGGATATTAAGGCCTCCTTTTAATAGAGAACCGGAACAAAGCATTAGCACATAGTGAATACATGAACTCCTCAAACTATGGTCATCACCGGGAGTGGTCACGATTATTGTCACTTCGGGGTTGCCGGATCATAACACATAGTAGGTGACTATAGACTTGCAAGATAGGATCAAGAACACACATATATTCATGAAAACATAATAGGTTCAGATCTGAAATCATGGCACTCGGCCCCTAGTGACAAGCATTAAGCATAGCAAAGTCATAGCAACATCAATCTCAGAACATAGTGGATACTAGGGATCAAACCCTAACAAAACTAACTCGATTACATGATAAATCTCATCCAACCCATCACCGTCCAGCAAGCCTACGATGGAATTACTCACGCATGGCAGTGAGCATCATGAAATTGGTGATGGAGGATGGTTGATGATGACGACAACGACGAATCCCCCTCTCCGGAGCCCCAAACGGACTCCAGATCAGCCCTCCCGAGAGAGATTAGGGCTTGGCGGCAGCTCCGTATTGTAAAATGCGATGATTTCTTCTATCTGATTTTTTTCTTCCCGAAAGCCAATATATGGAGTTGGATTTGGCGTCGGAGGGCCACCAAGGGGCCCACGAGGTAGGGGGCGCACCCAGGGGCGCCCCCACCCTCGTGAGTAGGGTGTGGGCCCCCTGGTCTTCATCTTTGGTGAGGATATTTTATTGTTTTTTCTAAGGTGTTCCGTGGAGTTTTAGGTCATTCCGAGAACTTTTATTTTCTGCACATAAAACAACACCATGGCAATTCTGCTGAAAACAGCGTCAGTCCGGGTTAGTTCCATTCAAATCATACAAGTTAGAGTCCAAAACAAGGGCAAAAGTATTTGGAAAAGTAGATACGACGGAGACGTATCATACCTCGGGATAGTTCTACCTCAGATATCAACCGTCCAACAGTGAGATAGACACAACGCTACAAATGCAGGCTGACAACGCCCGCGACTTCATGACCATCACGAAAGACGGCGACTTCATCCACGCTCCGGTCCCATGAGTCGAGTCCAAAGTAGTGATGCTATGTGTAGTTCTGAAACATCGATTAGCTCATGTTGTAATTAAACTTTAATGAACTTGTATGTCTCTTTGGTTTGGACAGTCGTTCAACTTAGATGTAATTAGTGCTATTTATTAGTAGGACCATGAATCGTGCTATTAATGTCTTGCTTTTCTCTTCCGATCCTTTTGTTGCATACTTATATATTGCTTATGTATTGTCTGTTGTTTGGCTTGTGCATAGAGATGTCGTTGTATGTCATGTACAAGGGTAAGATTCCCGGAGTCTACGACGAATGGGAGGAGTGTCGGAGATAGGTTCACCGTTTCAGCGGTAACAGTTACAAAGGGTACACCAATAGGGCGGAGGCGGATCTAGATACGCCCGCTATCTAGCGGGAGAGAGGAGGGAGCGTTGGAGGAACCGGATGAAGACCAGTTTCATCGCGATGATGCTCATCGTGATGACCGCAACTCTCTTATATGTGATGGTAGTTTAGATGATCGATATCGACTTGTAATGTGAAGACAAACTCGCTACTCGCGGTCTCGAGACTTGTAATGTTCTATCTTTGTTCGGTCTTTTGAATTCGAAGACTAATATGATGAATTGTATTCGGAGACTAATGTTCTATTGTATTCGATGAATCTGCTTTTGCTGTGTGGAGCTGTCTATATTCTGTCCAATAATACATTTTGTAACCTGTGCAAAAATCAGAAAAGTAAAAAAAACTAATATTCATACTAATGGCGCATCACCACAAAGTGCGCCATTAGTATGCCAAAGGATACTAATGGCGCATTACCCCACAGTGCGCCATTAGTATGCCAAAGAATACTAATGGCGCATCACACCATAGTGCGCCATTAGTATGCCAAAGCACATGGGTAAATATGGCCCCTTAGGAGGCATACTAATGGCGCATGTTGCAATATACTAATGGCGCACAGCGTGGTGCGCCATTAGTATACCAGATACTAATGGCGCACCAGTGGTGCACCATTAGTATATAATACTAGTGGCATGGTACTAGTGGCCACCAGTAGTGCGCCATTAGTAGGCAAAACTGGTGCGCCACTAGTAGGCCTTTTCCTAGTAGTGTTAACATGTAGAGAAAATTTGTGAGAAAGAAATACATCTTACCGACCCGAGTTTGGAGTTCTCCAAGAGCGTTTGCGGATCTGCCCCGGAGTGTTTCCGATGCAGCGGAGTTCTTCCGAGCCGAAGAGGGGAGCACAACGGAGAAGTTGTTCTGGTCGCAATATCTTGCGCTAGAGCAACCCGTGTCCCTTAACAATCAGCTGAAACAGCAGACCGAACTGCATAGGATGGCAGGATTGTGTAACATCCCAAAATTCTAAATTTTGCAATGTTATATTAAATAAATAGTATAGATTGATTTTTTGATTGTGGTGTAGTTACCTGTGTGAAATTGAGTAAAATTCAAAACTTTATGAAAGTTAAATGAGAGGGAATAAAAGGACTTTCCCAAACTTTCATTTTTTTTGAATTTATGATCTCCATGAATTCAAATTCATTTCATCACAAAACCCTAGAGAGAAGATGATACGGCTTCTTCCATTTAAATAAATGAAAAGGGTTTTGAAACGATTTGAATTCCATTTGGAACTATTTCAAATTCAGAAACTTTAGGAAACTCAATGATCTTCATAAGAGAAGATAAAATGAATTCTTCAAATCATATGAAATATGAGTTGGAAGCTTAAAAGAATCAAATTTAATGTCCCTTTGAAGGTATTTTGAAATTATTTTCAATTTAGAGTTATTTGATTTTTCTTCAAATTATTTCCTCCAAAAATAAAATAAATGGAAATAGGGTAAAATGATTCCCTACAATAAAAAATGGAGATAAATAAATTTGAAATTATTTTGCTATTTTAAAATATTTTATTTGGTTTTTAAATAAACTAGTAGTACTGCTTGCTTTATTTGAATTTTTGTGGAATTTATTTTACTCTAGGAAAATGTTTAAGTTGTAGAAAATCTTTTTCTGAAAATTTTGATATATAGTATGCCTATATAAAGTTTTGTTTTTATTTTCTTTATTCAGTTTTTCCTTTTCTGTTTCTACTTAAAAAAACAAACTGCGTGCGGCTCATAATGATTTGTTGCCCACATGTGCAGCATAGTAGACAGGTCGGCCCGTATTATTCTTTTTCTTTTTTTATTTTCATGAAGGTTTACAAGTTTTTTTCTTCTAAAATAAATTTCAGGAAAAAATATTTATAAAAAGAAACTGTCGCCCAGTGTACGCGCGCGGCCGGCCCGAACTCTTACCCATGTGCATGATTTTTGTCAATTTCATCTGCATATGTATATGTTTAGTCCCACATTAACTACTCTTTAACCCCTAAATCTCTTTTCCACCTACAAATATAGACCCATAGAGCCTTTAAAAAATCATCCGATTTGGGTTAAATCAATATTTTGGTTTGACTAGTTTCAGTAAAAAAATATTTTTCTCCTCTTCAGCGAGGGCTTCTGGAAGTTGTTTTCTCTCTCTAAAGTCGTCTTTTCTCTACCATATAAAGGTATCTTTCTTCGTACTTCCGTAGTTTATTATTTCTTGACTAATATGATGGAATAATTAGATTATCAATAAGTCTCTGTATTTATACATTAGACCTAGAATTCTTTTAGCCGTAATTATTTTTATTCCGTAAAACAGCTTGGCCCTGATTTTTCAAATAGCCATAACATTTTACTCGTTTATCCATATTAAACAAAACCAATGCCAATATTTTCATCTTGATTCCACATATCTAATTAATCTATCAAATATTTTTTTGCAACTTTCAAATTTCGAAATTTGTTCAGATTCATACTGAAATTTCTTTTGATCATATCTTTTTATCCGTACCTCCGTTTTCGATGAAACCAACGCCTAAATCTTCGTAATGATCCCCTCTGTCCAGTAAACCAACTTAAACATGCTTTTGACAATTTAAAATTTGAGTTTAGTTCAGATTAGTATTCGATCTTGTTTTGTCTGTTTCTTGAGTTTCGTAACTCCATTTCAGTTCATTCTTTTTGCAAATCGAAACCCCTGACCTAAACTTTCAGATAAAGCCAAATCCACCTAATTTTGGTACTGTTATAAATTGTTTTCTGTTACAAGATTTAATTGCTTGTTTTCAAAGTTTTCTGATATCTTTTCTTCGATATTTATGCTTGAGTGCTTATGTATGCAATTGCTTGCTCTCGACAGATTGAACGGAGTGTGACAAATAGAACTATCAGGAATTATGAGTGCGAATCATATTCATCAACAGTACAAGGCAAGTTCATACTTTGATCATATCCTTTTATTACCCAGTTTTTATGCATTAGTTTCAACCCTCAAACATTGCATGAGTAGGTTTGATATCATGTGCGTACTGGGAAGTAGTTGATGAGGTAGGAACCTATTGTCTTGTATTCAAACCCTTGGGTGTTACTATGTTATGCTTATACTGCTATGCAATGCTCGTAGACATGGATTGGTTTTGAGAGAATTCATGAAAGATGTAAGAGTTATTGTTAATTTAAGGTTTAACTTAAGGTGGCTACTTTAACACACATCTGGGTGGATTGGTTGGGGCACCCTGGAGCACCCAGTAGTTTGCCCGGGCACCTGGAGAACCCAGTGCTTTCCCAAGGGGATCCCAGAGTACCCGTGTGATCACCCTATGGAATGCCACCCAGGCTCAAAGGGATCATAATATTATTCATGCTAGAAACTTCCGTGTGCAGCCACAAGCTATTATGGGCTCTAGCATAGTTGAGTATGTTGCATGACTTCTTTTAGTGGTGGGCTAGCAGATGTAGGGGAAAGTAGGTGTAACTGTCTGCCCAGAGTAAAGAGTTAATGTTTCTGAAAGATTGTGTCTGGTCATCCTTTTTAAAACACCATGTAGTGCGAGAAATCCAATGGAGGAGATCGAGTCTTGTGGGGAAAAGTGCGCAAACCTCTACAGAGTGTACAAACTAATCATGATTAGCCGTGTCCCCGGTTATGGACATCTTGAATATCTGGTACTTTAATTATTGATTTGATCTCATCACTCTATTTTATTAATTGGTTGGGTTGATGATTATTAATTTGGGATTGAGTTGGAGGAACCCTCTCAATATTTTTTCAACCAACTTGGTAGTTAAATAAAATATATCCTTTGTTGTAGGGAAAAATTGGCTTTATGCAAAATTAAAGTTACAGCTTTCACCAGCCAAATATGCATATAGAAGTAGTTATTATTCATAATTATCCTATGGTGTGAATTTGCCAGTACATTCAATGTACTGACCTATATGGCTGCAACATCTCATGCTGCAGGATTTTTGCGACGAGTAAGTGATACGTTAGGGTTACGATTTCTACACTCAACTTTGTCGTTGGTGTTGATGGGAATCCACAACCTTGTTGTTTCTTCTACTTTATGGATTGAGGTAATGGTATTTACGTTACTTTATACATTTGATTTACCTCTGTTATAAATCCTGAGTACTGTGTGTGTCAGCATACCGATCTAGGGATGACACTTAAGCATAGAGACTTGACCGTCTGAAGTCGGGTCGCTACAAGATGGTATTAGAGCATATTTGACTGTAGGATGTGACCCCTAGAAACTGGCAAGCCCATAGGAAAGGTTTTCTCTAAAACTTTACTTTCAAAAAGATCTTTTACCTCTCTTCTTTTTTGAGATTTATCAAATACTCCCTTTTTTAGATTTATCAAATATACCCCTTTCCCCTTTTGACCACACGAAGATACGACTGATGAGACCACTCCAAGAAGTACAAGATATTGGACAACTAAGACCACCTTGGAATAAAGAGGATTTTTACTGTGCATTACAATGATGGAAACTACAACGGTTGAAGACTTCGAAGACTAGGAGTATGAAGGCTCTGAAGAATTTCCAGAGTAGTACGACCTAGGAAGGCTACCCTTGTGGAATTTGTCAGTCTATTGAAGCTATCAATACCCGAGATCAAGGTGTGTCGGAGAAAGACCAGAACATGGAGCGTTAAAACTCAAAGTTTTGTCAAGAAAACCCTAATGCAAGAGATATCAACTACGGAATGATAGTTCATGTCAATGACCGGGGCAGAAACATGGATATCCAAGATGATATCGCCCGCTTATGCTATTTGTCACCATGCTGAGTTAAGCATGCATTTCTTCGGAAGGATTGGATGGTAGAAGGCTGATGGAGCACCTGTCAGCAAAAGATGAAGTTTTAACCTTAGCTGGTGTATCCCCAGGATATGGAGTATTACATCAAGAAGTTTAGGGTGGAACTTTAGGAATCCGTATTTGACAAGGGATCATTTCGTGAAGAACTCAGGACCCAGAGGCTGAAAGTAGCCAAGCTAGAGGAGCAAAACCTCGAGATACTGGAGATTCGTCAAGAATTAAAGGACAGTAGGACCATGGTTCATGCCAAGGATGTTGAAACCCAGAAGTTTGGAACGCACCTCCAGAATATTAAAGGACGTCATGAGAGACTTCGCTTCAACAGAGATGATCTGGCAAAAGAACTTGAGAAGGACAAGCACGATCGAAAGAAGCCATCGGAGACATGAACAAGAAGAGTTTGGCGACTTTGAAGATTTATTGACCTTTAGAAGACCAAACCCTTGTTATATACTTAAGTTAGATGCGATGATTGTGAACTGTCATTTGTTTGATGTTTTTTTCAACAGCCACAAAATAAAATATGTCTCATCAAAACTATTGTTTGTATTGTGTGTATCCCTCCCTATCTCTTTATCTCACCCCAAAACCCCCGGACCCAATAGAGGATGAATGGAGATGAACTCACATTTCCGGGACCGATAAGTCAATTGGAGACGGACCGATGGATTCATAACATGGAAGGTCACATGAAGAATGACACTATAGTTGGAAAGGATATGACTCAGCATGATCTTCAGTGCTTTGAAAGAGGTGCTGCTACTTGGTGGAGGATGTACCAAACCATCAATGGATGGCCAAGAGTAACCACTTGGGAAGAATTTAAGTTGACTTTGCTAAGGTCTCGTCTTGTGTCCCCGAATTTGAAGCCTTATGGAAATGATATGAAGAAACCTTGTGCATGCAAGTTTTGTGGAGCAATAGGACACAACCATAAAGAACACAAGGATGAATTCCCTCATTGTGAAGAAAGTCACCCAGCTGAAAATTGCCCAACTAGGCAGATTACTTTTTCTTGTGTGAAGGGACTACCCACTACCCTGCTTAGTGTCACATTTACCCCATGGTACAAAGAACCATCCAGCAGAGGAAAGAAGCAATGAAAGGAGCCCTCATGGGAATTTTAGAAGAACCTGTGATGAAGGAAGAGGTGGAGGACACACCCGAAGAAGACCCAATTAAACCCTGCACCAAGTCTTGCTATTCATGTGGAGAAGAAGGACACATCTCCCAGAGTTGTCTGAATGGGGATCTAGTAGAGTTCCCGACAGAGGAAGTAGAGTATGACCCACAAGAAATAGAAGCCCTAATTGGTATGGAAAAGTCCAGGAAGAGAAATAGATTGGATTCCAGGAACAACCCAATTTCTACAAAGAAGGACCAAAGTCATATCACATGTTTCAGGTGCAAAGATTCAGGACACTACTTTAGTGGTTGCCCAAAAAGGAAGACGAGGACCCAAGGAGGCCATGTGATCACAAGGAAACCCCGATACTTGTTAGAAGTAATATGTTTCCGCTGTAATGAAGCGGGACACTTTGCCAGAGATTGTCCCAAAGAGAAGGAAGCTTGTGCTAAATAGTTGTGTCAAAAAAGAAATATAGTAATAGTGGAAACATATCTTTTATATTGAGGTGTTGAGTTGAGGCATGCAATGGAAATGCAGGAGATTGTAGTAATTTGAGAATCAATAAAGTTAGCATCATCGGTACTGATTTGGATTTTATGACTAGTGACTCTATGAAGGAAGATTTTGATCATTTTCGAGGATATGAGAAATATGGTCTATGGAAGAATTTGTGTATTTTAAGGGTGGTAGTACCCTGTGAGGACATTTGACCCATGGAAAGGATAATGATATGCCACGGAGAGGACTTTAGACAAAATAAGCATGAGCTTTGTCTCGATATGTGGGATACCCCAAGAATATGAAGGGATGAAGTACTATTAGATATAAAGGAGGTATGATGTTGGAAGTATGGAGAAATTTTAACTCCATGATGAATTTGAGTAATCACATCTTAGTTTGGTACCAATAGAAGGAAGGGAGACCGTACAATTGGATGGATTTAAGAATGCTAAGAAGCTGGATGTTGGAATAGAGATCAATTGCCCAATGATGAGTTCAGTGTTTACAAGTGATGAGATGGGCCATAACCCACAGGCCCAGGACCTGCCAAGAAGCAAGCACACTCTTGTTGAAGGAAAAAACCTGGAAGAGGATATGCCTTTATCAACAAAAGATCTTATAGGAGTTACGCAAAACCTGAGAGTTGTGAAGGAATGATATATGTTTGTTTGGCTTGCAGCATCCATGGATCTATCCGAACTTTGTCTGTCGACAAGAGAGATTGAGCAATGCTTGTGAGGATGACTGAGTGTTAGAATGCGAGATTCGCTAAACCATACACAAGGTAATGATTTGGGTGCGGGATGGATTGATCACCATACCGACTAACTCTTATTATTCGCCTTGCTATACGGGATGGTAAATCTGAGTGACCTACCCATAGTAGAGAGACGACGATCAAAACCTTGTTTAAACCTTAGAATGGTATGACAATTTCCCCTTGTACAAGGCAGCTGTTGCCAATCGTAGGATATATGGTGAGAATAAAGCCCAGACCCATTTCCTGTAGGAGAAACCATAAATTGTTGACCACCATGAGATATCGATAGTTGTTTAGTATTGGCGCCAGAACCATCAGCTAAGAAGATCCAGTCTCGGAAGAAGCTTACCAAGATAAAAGGACAGAAGAATTGAGGGAAAAGGTTATACCACTATCGAAACATCCTAGAGGAGGAATTAATCCAGAAGATCTGAGAAGATCGACACTGTCAACAATAAGGATGGAGTACATGAGTTTTGATGGAACCATAACAATTTTTCTAAGGGTGGTAGCACCCCAGACCCCCTGTGACGATCGATGGATTTTGAGAAGACCCTGAACCTAACCTATTTCTTGCTGGCCTCTCCGAATCTCGAGGACGAGATTCATTTCAAGGGTGGTAGGTTTGTAACATCCAAAATTTCTAAATTTCCAAATGTTATATTAAATAAATAGCTTTGATTGATTGTTTGATTGTGGTGTAGTTGCCTCTGTGAAATTGAGTGAAATTCGAAACTTTATGAAAGTTAAACGAGAGGGAATAAAAGGACTTTCCGAACTTTCATGTTTTTGCATTTATGATCTCCATGAATTCAAATTCATATCATCACAAAACCCTAGAGAGAAGATGATATGACTTCTTCCATTTAAATAAATGAAAAGGGTTTTGAAAAGATTTGAATTCCATTTGGAACTATTTCAAATTCAGAAACTTTAACCAACTCAATGATTTTCATGAGAGAAGATAAAATGACTTCTTCAAATCATATGAAATATAAGTTGGAAGTTTAAAAGAATCAAATTTAAAGTCCCTTTGAAGGTATTTTGAAATTATTTTCAATTTGGAGTTATTTGTTTTTTATTCAAATTAGTTTCCTCCAAAAATAAAATAAACGGAAATAGGGTAAAATGATTCCCTACAATAGAAAAATGGAGATAAATAACTAAAATTATTTTGGTATTTTCAAATATTTTTATTTGGTTTTTAAATAAACCAGTAGTACTATTTGCTTTATTTGAACTTTTGTGGAATTTATTTTAATCTAGAAAAATGTGCAAGTTGTAGAAAATCTTTTTCTGAAAATTTTGATATATAATACGTCTCTATAAAGTTTTATTTTTATTTTCTTTATTCAATTTTTCCTTTTCTGTTTCTACTTTAAAAAAAACAATCTGCATGCGGCTCATAATTATTTGCCGCCCACATGCGCAGCATAGTAGACAGGCCGGCCCGTATTGTTCTTCTTCTTTTTTTTCGTTAAGGTTTACAATTCTTTTTCTTCTAAAATAAATTTCAGGAAAAAATATTTATAAAAAAACTGCCGCGCAGTGTACGCGCGCGCCCGGGCCGAACTCTTAGCCCATGCGCATGATCTTTTTCAGTTTCATCTGCGTATGTATATGTTTAGTCCCACATTGCCTACTCTTTAACCCCTAAATCTCTTTCCCACCTATAAATAGAGACCCATAGAGCCTCTTAAAATCATCCAATTCGGGTTAAATCAATATTTCGATTTGACTAATTTCATTAAAGAAAAATATTTTTCTCCTCTCTAGCGGAACTTCTAAAAGTTGTTTTCTCTCTCTGACGTCTTTTCTCTATCATATAAAGGTATCTTTCTTCATACTTCTGTGGTTTATTATTTCTAGACTAATATGGTAGAATAATTTGATTATCAATTAGTCTCTGTATTTATACATTAGTCCTAGAATTCTTTTAGCCGTAATTATTTTTCTTCCATAAAACCGCTTGGTCCTGATTTTTCAAATAGTCATAACATTTTACACGTTCATCCAAATTAGACGAAACCAACGCCAATATTTTTGTCTTGATTCCACCTATCTAATGAATCTATCAAATAAATTTTTTGCAACTTTCAAATTTCCAAATTTCTTCAGATTCATACTGAAATTTGTTTTGATCATATTTTTTATCCGTACCTCCATTTTCGATGAAACCAACGCCTAAATCTTCGAAATGATCCCCTCCGTCCAGTAAACTAACTTAAACATGCTTTTGACAATTTAAAATTTGAGTTTAGTTCAGATTAGTAGTCGATCTTGTTTCGTCTGTTTCTTGAGTTTCGTAACTCCGTTTTAGTTGATTCTTTTTGCAAATCGAAGCTCTTGACCTAAACTTTCTGATAAGGCCAAATCCACCTAATTTTGGTACTGTTAGAAATTGTTTTCTGTTGCAAGATTAATTTGCTTGTTTTCGAAGTTTTCCAAGATCTTTTATTTGATTTTTATGCTTGAGTGCTTATGTATGCAATTGCTTGCTCTTGATAGATTGAATGGAGTGTGACGAATAAAATTATCAGGAATTACGAGTGTGAATCATCTTCATAAACAGTACAAGGCAAGTTCACACTTTGATCATATCTTTTTATTACCCAGTTTTTATGCATTAGTTTCAACCCTGAAACATTGCATAAGTAGGTTTGATAACATGTGGGTACTGGGAAGTAGTTGATGAGGTAGGAACCTATTGTCTTATATTTAAACCCTTGGGTGTTACTACGTTATGCTTATACTACTATGCTATGCTCGTAGACATGGATTGGTTTTGAGAGAATTCATGAAAGATGTGAGAGTTATTGTTAATTTACGTTATGCTTATACTGCTATGGTATGCTCGCAGACATGGATTGGTTTTGAGAGAATTCATGAAAGATGTGAGTGTTATTTTTAATTTAAGGTTTAACTTAAGGTGGCTACTTTAACACACATCTGAGTGGATTGGTTGGGGCACCCTGGAGCACCCAGTGGTTTGCCCGGGCACATGGAGAACCCAGTGCTTGCCCAAGGGGATCCCGGAGTACCCGTGTGATCACCCTATGGAATGCCACCCAGGCTCAAAGGGATCATAAGATTATTCATGATAGAAACTTCCGTGTGCAGCCACAAGCTATTATGGGCTCTAGCATAGTTGAGTATGTTGCATGACCTCTTTCAGTGGTGGGCTAGCAGATGTAGGGGAAAGTAGGTGTAACTGCCTGCCTAGAGTAAAGAGTTAATGTTTCTGAAAGACTATGTCTCGGTCATACGTTTCTAAAACACCATGTAGTGCGAGAAATCCAACGGAGGAGATCGAGTCTTGTGGGGAAAAGTGCGCAAACCTCTACAGAGTGTACAAACTAATCATGATTAGCGTGTCTCCGGTTAGGGACATCTTGAGTATCTGGTACTTGAATTATTTATTTGATCTCATCACTGTATTTAATTAATTGGTTGGGTTGATGATTATTAATTTGGGATTGAGTTGGAGGAACCCTCTCAATACTTTTTCAACCAACTTGGTAGTTAAATAAAATATATTCCTTTGTTGTAGGGAAAAATTGGCTTTATGCAAAATTAAACTTAGAGCTTCCACCAGCCAAATATGCATATAGAAGTAGTTATTATTCATCATTATCCTATGGTGTGAATTTGCTAGTACATTCAATGTACTGACCTATATGGCTGCAACGTCTCATGTTGCAGGATTCTTATGACAAGTAAGTGATACATTAGGGTTACGATTTCTATACTCAACTTTGTTGTTGGTGTTGATGGGAATCCACAACCTTGTTGTTTCTTCCACTTTATGGATTGAGGTAATGGTATTTACGTTACTTTATACATGTTATTTACCTATGTTATAAATCCTTGAGTACTGTGTGTGTTAGCATAACGATCCAGGGATGACACTTAAGCACAGAGACATGATCGTCTGAGGTCGGGTTGCTACAGATTGGCCATGAAGGATTTGATAATCCATCTATGCCCTACTAAGCCCATACCCTGCAGTTACTTCGGACTCGTGAAGCGGCTGGTCAATGCATGCCCCCGTCTTGATGCCGTGAAGCGGCCAGTCTGCATCGAAGATGCGCGGATGGCCTTCGCCCGTGGCAGGGTGCAGTGGGCGAAGATGAACGTTGTTACGCTCGCGACCGAGGGACCGCCCACAGTTAAAGAGCATCGCATGCCGGAGCAGTATTTCGATGATGTCCTTGAAGGATCCCGCATTGTAAAGGGCCAGTGTTCGAAGGACATCATTTTGAATGAATGTATCTATGTTGTCCTATCCTGTATTATGAAACAAGGCTTATGTTGATATGTTGCATGTTTTACTTGAAAATATCTCCTCCTGTATGGCTGTTTACGATATCTGAGAGTTGGCCAGTCGTCGGCTTCAGCCCCCACGTAGGTAGTACAGGGGTGTTCGGGTTAGCACTCAAACACACTTGACCCAACATCATGGTCCGTGAAGGAGGTGTTAAGCAGCGAACCAGGCAATCAGACTATGTGGCTTTATCACTCTCACTTAGCCATAGGAGTTTTACAACGAGAGTGTGGGTGCAACCCCTAGTATTGTTCGATGATCCAAACTTGGGTGTTGTGTATGCCCGGTCGGGATTATACTTAGTCGATGAATAGCTGACCAGCTCTCACCGCATCATGACAGTCAGTTTTCGGCTTTCTCTACTGAGGTGTTTGTCCGGATGAACCAGAAACACAATTGCAGTAGTTCTCCCTTTATTACCTTAGCCAATAAGCGGAACATAAGGTAGCAAACACAGGAGCCGGGCAACCCAACTACTGACCAAAGACATGATTCGAAGTCGATGCATATAATGCTATATCGGGACGCCGAATTGTACTATCAAAGTGTTCGGACTTTATTTAGTATTCTAAAATATGTGCGTGGCTCAGTAGAGCCCCTGGCGATTAAAGTCGTACCGAGGTGTATGTGACAATCGGACATAAACAGGGAAATACATATGAAGAGGTAGGCCAGCACCACATATGTTGGACTAGAATATGTTTCCATTATAGTCTGATTAATACGTCAAAACCTATTGGTACAAAAGAGTGCGGTAAGCAACAAGGCTATTGTACATGCCGAGCATAAGAGAAAGCTGTATGTGCGTCCTGAAAATGGGTGAGATGATCTTTAAAGATCCTTTTAGGTACTTTGCCGCACATCTACGCTGCTTTCCTCCATGGGGTATTGTCCTTCGAGAGGATCACCAATCGGTGTTTTCATGATAGGTCTTGAAAAGCGGCCTTGGTCCCGTCGAAAAGGTGATGTGGGTGTAAGGAACCTAAAAAGATAATAAAAAGGAAAGAAAGAAAGGAAATATGAGTGTCCAGATAGTGTCTTGCCGTATATGTGGACTCTATCTTTTATATGCCTCCATCTTTGCCCATTGTATCTTTAGTGCGTAGTTATGTACGCGCGGTATATATGCCGCAATTTGGTTGGGGCTAAGACGGAAGCCGAATTGCTAATCGAGCTCCTGGCGAGCTGGACTGTCGTTCAACAGGGTAGTCCGGACTCGTTTGATAGTGTCCGGGGGCTTGACAGTCGGTTTGATGAGGTCGTCCTGTACTTCTGCTGCCAGGGCTGCCGTGTGCTCCTCAGTACGGAGGGAGCATTCCATGTTTCCATTGACTACTATAACACCGCGTGGTCTGGGCATCTTCAGTTTGAGATAGGCATAGTGTGGGACTGCATCAACCGGGCAAACCTAGTTCATCCGAGCAGTGCATGGTAGACACTATGGAAGGGGACGATATTGAAGATCAAGTCTTCGCTTCGGAAGTTGTCCAGCGAACCGAAGACGACCTCCAATGTGATTGAGCCCGTGTAGCGGGCCTCTACACCAGGTATTACTCCTTTGAAGGTAGTTTTTGTGGGCTTGGTTCTCGACGTATCAATGCCAATTTTGCGGACTGTGTCCTGATAGAGCAGGTTAAGGTTGTTGCCGCCGTCCATAAGGACGCGCATAAGGTGGAATCCGTCAATGATTGGGTCGAGGACCAGTGCGGCTGACCCTGCATGACGGATACTGGTCGGATGGTCCTTGCGATCAAAGGTGATCGGACAGGCCGACCATGGGTTGAATTTTGGGGCGATTGGCTCTATGGCATAGATGTCCCTGAGCGTGCGCTTGCGCTCCCTCTTGGGGATATGAGTAACGTAATATCATATTCACCGTTTTGACTTCGGGGGGGGGGGGATTTCTTCTGCCCCCCTGTGTTGGGTGGATGAGGCTCCTCCTCGTCGTCCTCGCTGGGTGACCCTTTCTCCTTGTGTTTGTCATTTAACTTGCCGGCCTGTTTGAAGACCCAACAACTTCTGTGGGTGTGGTTGGCAGGCTTATCAGGAGTGCCGTGGATCTGGCAAGGTCGGTCGAGTATTCGGTCCAGACTTGATGATCGGTATTTGTTTCGTTTGAATGGCTTCTTCCGTTGTCCGGATTTGGAGCCACTGAATCCGGCATTAACCGCCGTATCCTCTGTAATGTCATTGTTGCTTCGACGCTTATGTTTGTTGCGTCGGGGCCTTTCGTTGCCATTCCTAGCTTCGGATGTGCCCGGGTCGCTGGTACTGTTGCCGCTACGGGCTAGCCAGCTATCTTCTCCCGTGTAAAAGCGGGTCATGAGTGTTGTGAGGGCTGCCATGGACTTTGGCTTCTCTTCGTCAAGGTGTCGGGCGAGCCATTCATCGCGGATGCTGTGTTTAAAGGCCGCTTGGGCTTCAGCGTCCGGACAGTCAACAATCTGGTTCATTTTAATTAGGAACCTAGTCCAGAATTTCCTAGCCGACTCTCCGGGCTGCTGGACTATATGACTGAGGTCATCGGCATCCGGAGGCCGGATATAAGTGCCATGGAAGTTGTCTCTGAAGGCATCTTCCAAGTCTTCCTAGCTTCCAATAGAGTTTTCTGGGAGGTTGTTTAACCAGTGCCGAGCTGGTCCCATAAGCTTTAGTGGGAGGTATTTGATGGCATGTAGATCATCACCACGAGCCATGTGAATGTGGACTCGAAAATCTTTGATCCATACTGCGGGATCTGTTGTGCCATCGTATGTTCGATGTTCACAGGTTTAAACCCTTTTGGGAACTGGTGCTCCATTACCTCATCGGTGAAGCATAGGGGGTGTGCGGCGCCTCTGTATCGGGCAGCGTCCCAACATAGTTCGGATGAAGTCCGTATGTTGTTTTCGGCCTGGGTGAGGTTGTGCTTGTCGCGCTAGGCCTGATGGCCGTCTTCACGCATTGGGGCACGCCCCCTTGATCCATAGATTGATCTAGTCTGACCGGCTGTATTGTCCAGGTCTTGTCGTAGGTCGTAAGTGTATCCTGCAGCCGCTGTCTCTGTGCCCCTACAGCGAGGTGGTGCGGGCTGGTGTTTGGCTTGAGTTGCCGCTCTGTCCCGGCCACGTGGTGGTCAGTCAGGTCCGTCCGCCATGTTACACGTTGGCGGTATAGGCTATAGGGCCTCATCATCGAATTGGGGTAACAGCTTGCGCTTCAGGTAACTCTTTGTTGGGCGCTCAATGCCGTATTCCTCGGCTTCCAGGACATTAGTCCATCTGTCATTGAGTAAATCCTGATCAGCTTGAAGCTGCTGCTGTTTCTTTTTCAAGCTTCTTGTAGTGGCTATGAGCCGGCGCTTAAAGCGCTCTTGTTTAAGGGGTTCCTCCGGCATGATGAAGTCTTCATCGCTGAGGCTCTCGTCCTCTTTGGAGATCGGTAGGTAGTTACTATCCTCCGAGTCCTCGTTCCCGACAGGATCATAGGGGTTAACTTGCCCCTCTTCCACGTCCTCTGGTTCGGATGTGGGTTCAACGGGGGCTTCGGGGTCTTCGGTGTTATCTGGAGTATTATCTTCTCCGGTGCCAGTGTTACTATCTTTGCCACGACGCGGTTTTGATCGGCGCTGGTGGCGTCGATGTTTTGGATGTGCGTCAGCAGGTTTGTCCTCCACGGGATCTTTCCTGATGTCATCGTCATCCTCTTTGGGCATGTCCACCATATACACGTCATATGTGGAGGTGGCCGTCCAACGTCCGGTGAACGGTGGGTCTTGGCCTTGTTCGTCTCCGGCATCGTCGTCCATGTCGTCGATGTCTTCGGAGGTGTAATCCAGCATGTTGGTTCAATCCTTGATAGTGGCTATGAAGTGGGTGGTGGTGGGAAGTAAAATTCCCCGGTCTCGGCCCCTAGTCCGGGTTGGGCGTAGTTCGGCAATGACTCCTCCGTAATGGTGAGGGATCGTGTCAAGTCCAGGGCCTCATTTAAGAGCGAGGTCTTGACGGGGAAACGAGGGTCCATGGGGTTGGGCGGGATAGAAGTTCCCTGGCCAAGCTCACATGTTGCGCACATCGAGAGTCCGGAACTAGTGTCCGGAGGTGAATCCGACTTTATGATGATAGAGGAAGCCTGGCATAACTCCGGGCCTGCCGGAGACGCGCTCCCCTCCGGTTCTCCGGTGGCGAGCTCTATAGCTGCAGAGAGTTCAGCGGGCTCTAAATCCCTGTCTTCGGACCTAGTGATGTGCTCTGGATCTAAGGCCAGAGCGGTGGTTGGGGCCGCAAACCCTTGGAACATCAAGTCTCCTCGGATATCAGCGACATAGTTCAGATTTCCAAAACTAATCTGATGACCAGGGGCGTAGTTGTTGATCTGCTCCAGGTGGCCATTCGAGTTGGCGCGCAGTGCGAAGCCGCCAAATACGAAAACTTGGTTGGGGAGAAAAGTCTCCCTCAGAGCAGTATTGTTGTGGATGATCGATGGAGCCATCGAGCCTTTTGACGACGACAAAGTGGAACTCTAAATGAAAGCACCAATGTCAGTGTCAAAACCGGCAGATCTCGGGTAGGGGGTCCCGAACTGTGCGTCTAAGGATCGATAGTAACAGGAGGCAGGGGACACGATGTTTACCCAGGTTCGGGCCCTCTTAATGGAGGTAATACCCTACTACATGCGTGATTGACTATGATGAATATAGGGGTTACAAGAGTTGATCTACCTCAAGATTGTAATGGCTAGCCCCTAGATGTCTAGCCTGTATGATTATGATTATGATTGCCTCTATGGGATAAACCCTCCGGTTTATATAGACACCGGAGAGGGCTAGGGTTGTACAAGGTCGGTTTGCAGAGGAAGGAAACTACACATTCGGACGCCAAGTTTGCCATCCATGCAATGGAGAGTCCCATCCAGATACAGGAGAAAGCCTTCTGTATTGTATCTTCACGGCCCATCAGTCCGGCCCATGTCACCTAAGCTGGCTCCCCAAGGACACTATAATCCAGGACTCCCTCAAAATCCCTCAAATTCTTCATGCAAAGAGCATGCTTCTCCCCAAGAGCCATTAAATGTTGAACCCATTTCTATTACACTTCCAGCCTCCTTCAATCGTGAGCGTCTCATACGTCTCCAAAGTATCTATAATTTATGAAGTATTCATGTTGTTATATTATCATTCTGGGATGTTTTACAATCATTTGATAGCAACTCCATATTATTTTTTTGGGACTAACCTATTGACCCAGTGCCAGTTGCTGTTTTTTCTTTTTTTTACATCACAGGAAATCAATATCAAACGGAGTCCAAACACCGCAAAACTTTTTGTGTGTTTTTTATGGACCAGAAGACATCCAAAGGGCCAGAGCAGCACCTCGGTGGCCTCCCGCACCCAAAACCTTCAGGGTAACCCTAGATGAGAATTTCTGCCGCCGCAAGCCTCTGTAGCCACCGAAAGCCAATCTAGACCCCGTTTCGGCACTCCGCCGGAGGGGGAAATCATCACCGGTGGCCATCTTCATCATCCTGGCGGCCACCATGATGAGGAGGGAGTAGTCCACCCTCGGGGTTGAGGGTTTGTACCAGTAGCTATGTGTTTAATCTCTCTCTCTCTCTCTCTCTCTCTCGTGTTCTTGAGATGTGACGATCTTGATGTATCGCGAGCTTTGTTAATATAGTCGGATCATATGGTGTTTTCCCCTCTCTATCTTGTGATGAATTGAGTTTTCCTTTTGAGATTTTGTTTTATCGGATTGAATACTTTTATGGATTTGAGAGCACTTGATATATGTCTTGAAAATGAATACTCGTGCTGACAATGCACTGGTATGCGTTAGTGCTATACAAACGGTTTTTAAGCCCTTTCCGCGACGCATTTAGGACTGTCGCCAAGTGAGTGTGTGCGATAGGGTGTCCTTCCCACATGACTCAGAAACCGTCGGGGATATGGAGCAGTGATCCAGAGGCCTTCCAAAATGTAATCATGTGCGATGCATCACACACTAAATTCTTTCACACGTGTGGTATCGGTGATTAAACATTTCTAATGACGAAGTGAAACCATACGGTCTATTGTAATGAATCATTTGGGAGACAATATGTAAGGCCCACGGCCAACATATGAACTGTGTGCGATTTGTGCCCCATCGCACACGAGTTTTCTGCGTAACCTGTATGCCATGCAAGACTCCATCGCACACGTTTGCCAACAATTACGTCTGCGATAATGTTCTATCACAAACGGTTTAGGAGCCCCTTCGCATACATACAAGTGTTGCAGACCGTTTGTATTTTGTTGGGTGTCACCGACGGTTGCCGCAAGAGTGATGTGTGCTTTTCGTTTGGGATCCCACACATTTTCTGAATAAATTACAACTGGGATTGTATTTTACATTGGGCATGGTTTACTCCCAGTTTTCGTGTGCAATAACGCGATATCACAAACGGTTCCGGAGACCTTACGCACACGTAGTAGTGCTGTAAATCATTTGCGATCTGCTGTGTATCACCAACGGTTCCGCTACGATTGACGTATGCTTTTCGATGTGGATCGCACACACTCATTTAGTTGAACCGTGTGCGGAGCAATTGCCAGGTTAAAACAAAAATATCTCATTTTGAATCGGCATGCAAAAAAGAAAATTTGCCACAATATTCAATTGAACAAATAAACAAAAATATCATATTTTGAATCGGCACGAAAAAAGAAAATTCTCCACAATATTCAATTGAACAAATAAACAAAAATATCCCATATTGAATCGGCATGCAAAAAGAAAAATCGCCACAATATTCAATTGAACAAATAGTGTCCACAGGAAGAACATTCATCAGATTTCGCAACAATTGCAATTGAACATATGGTAGCCAAATTCCAATTATTTGTCCACACATATATGCATTACATAATTAATCATAGTGTACAAATACGAAGACCTCATCAGATGGAAAACAATGGATCCATGTGTTATATGTTTAGTGGCTAACTCTTACTCGATGTTTCAGGAGAAGGCATGCTGAAATCTTCATTATCACCAGTGGGATTGATGTAGTGATCCAGGAAGAAGTCACTTATAAATCACCGAACCATCAGCAATTCACCAGCCGGGAGCGGTTCAGGGGTCCTTGATTTTAAGATGAGCTGCAGTATTTTTAAGATCAGAATGTGCCATATTAGTGGAGTAGAAGATATTAATTAAGATGGACTTACTGGTACTAATTCACGAGGATCGTCACAACTATCAGCAGATTTGCAGATGAAGATCATGTGTCTGCAAACATAGTATCCACAAAGGTTGGTCCCTGCTTCTTGCTAATGACACTGAATTTTTTTGTACAGAATTAGTCATGTATTTGTCCTGTTATGAACAACCTAACTGGTGTTAGATGTATTATTTTTTCTTTGGACAAAATAGAAAGAGTTTTATTTAGAAGCTTGAACATTTGACTAGCATAAGGAAAGTTATTTGCAGACTGTTGGATAAATTTTCCAAAAATAACGGATTTCGGTGTGTTACCAGAGAAACGATCTCGTGCTGCAGAGGTAGTTCCCTGTTGAACAGGTTCCCTGGTTTAGTTTTCCACAATGCGAGCACACTGCAAATGTTGATGAATTTTGACAACATCAATTATTCAACCAGATATGAATGCAAATTAATTTCAACATCATAGAATTTAATACCTATCCATGAATTGCTGAAGATGCGTTAGATCCTGAGTGTTTGTTGACTCTCTGAGAGAATCAATGTAGTAAACCGTGTTCTTGTTCGGAACGATGAATAACAATATCCAATGATTGCTAAATATTAAGAAAGCCATGAACTTACGAATTATGTCAAAATCTGAAAGATAATAAGTGTATGTGTGGTTGCTTACTTGATTTATCCTTCATGATATGGCCAGAGAAATGATTCTGCACGGGACATGTTTTCGAAGAGACGGACGACCGTGTTAACGGCCCAGTCCCGCCGGTCCATACCATGTATTGTTGTGACATTTGCTAATTCAGGATCTATGAAATACACACTCTCCCTATTTCTTCTCTGCGCGTTCAATCCCATAAGAGGAATAAAATGCAGTTAGTTGTTTATCATTTATAGCCTTGTATGGAGAAGTTGATCAGAGTTTGTTAAGTACTTGCAAAATCAGGCATCTAACAAGAGTGGCATCGAGCATGTTGAAGTAGAAGAAGAGATGTAAGTCCTCGAAACTCACATCGATTGAACAAGCATCGTGTCGGAAATGATCTCTGCTGTACTTTTAGCAAGCAACAAACGTAATTCTTCATCATCCATGGCATTAGAAATAATATTACTCCACGATTCGAACAAGCTGTTGTTAATTGGTTCTAGGCGATGAGTGCTTTAAGTAAGAGGCAATCGTTCTCTTTCCTCTTCACTTTACCGCCACGCTTCCTCGTGGTCGTGGGTGTGGTCGTTTTGGCCACTTCCTTCTTGGTACTTGAAGCATTTGTAGCAGAACGTCTGGTTGCCTGCAAGGTAGACTGCCGAGCAGATGGTGAAGCTTGGATGGACTACTTAGCAGGTTGTTTATCTATGCCGGACAGCTGAGCTGGCGGTGCTGCTGTGACGGACTGCTGTGCTGTAGGAGCAGAGGCATCATACTGCTGACCATGCGTTGAATCTCTGTTGGTGTTCTGCGCATGTGGTGCCAACTTGTCGGTGTGCTAATGAGGCCGTGCCAACGCGTTGGTTTGCTGAGCAGGAAGTGCTGACACATTGGTATGCTGATCACGCGATTGCGGACCGACGAACTGATGAGCAGTCGGTTCTGGACCTACAGACTGCTTAGCAGGCAGCTCCGAAGCATCAGACTGCTTAGCAGTCTGTTCCACCAGGTTGGTCTGCTGAGCATGTGCTGCAGCTGGGTCTCCCCCCGTTGCTTCAGTGGCCGACATCTGAAGTGGTGGTGCATCTTCAGCAGTTGTAGGCCTTGCCACTGGCTGCTTTGGGGCGGAGGATGACATGGCCTGTACGCCACAAAGTCGGGCCGGCTGATCACAGGTTGATGCATCAGCCCATGAGAGCTACTGTGGCAAAGAGAGCGTCACCAGTTTAGGGGTGACAGTGGTTTCTCTTGGCGGGGCTTCAGGGATATCATCGATGAACTCTATTTCCTTCCATGGCCACTGGATGTGATGTAACAGTGTTTCTCCCAAGGTCCTTTGCTCATTGAAGTCTCCTAGGACAATCTTCCGTGGCCACTGGAGGGATATCATCGACTTCATATACACCTTTAAGTTGGTGTGTGGGCTTCCTTGGAGCGTTCCTCCGTTTCCTGACCGGAAGGGTAATTCCTGCAGCTCTATTGCGGTCAAGATTACTTGATCCCTCACAATCTGCTGAAGACCTAGGATTGTCTGAATCAAATGAAGATACATGGCCTGAAGCATGAGTGTTGTCACTGGATGCTGCTAACAAGACACTATGATCCAAGACCCTTCGACAAAACTTTGTGCGATGCAATAATCGGAAACGGTGGTGTAAAAACCCGTCAAAAAGGTGCAAAACATTTTCGATGGAGGATGCATCAAACATGATTCAGATTTTAGTTGCGTGTGCGATGCAGGGCATACTGTTCAGTTCAGTTAACTATTTGTGATGATGAGGAACAAAAGAAATGGGCACCCAGATGAAGGTGTGTGCGATATACATCATACGGTTCACTAGGATGAACTGTGTGTGATCAAGCAATACAATGGAAACGGTTCAACTGAACAAGATGTGTGTGATATGCGGCAAACAGGTCCGTAATCATAAATGTGTGCAAAGACCAATAATAACATAGACGATTGCTGCTAATAAGCCGTGTGATTTGCTTTTTTCTATAGAAGAATAACATGTATAAGGACTTGATTCCATAAACAGATTGAACATCGAATTACATATGTGGCTAGTGCACACAAGACCTTTGCACACACGAAAGTACGTTCCAAAATGCCTATGAAACTCAAATAATGTATAAAAAGGCAAAATGAATCGTGATTAATTTCATATTTTTAGGATGATGCTACTATATATAGTTGCATGCTGCCTTTGTAAAATAAATCAAGGTGGTAAGAGACATCGTATGTCATTTCACACACATAGGTGACAAGGTCCCTCTCGGAACCATGAGCCTTTTTGAGAGAAGCTCCGGTTGGTAAGAAGATTGTACCAAAACTTGTCCCAATTGGACTAATTTTTTACCACAACATGTTGGTGCTATTACATAACACCATGCCAAGTTTCATGATTTTGAGGCGAGTTTTGGATTTACCGTCATTTTAAAACAAGGTTTCTCAATGTTTACTGTCGAGTCGGCACCGCCCTGGATAGGCTTTTTCCTCGTGGGTCCCAAATGATAAATCCAAATCTGTGACTACCATGGAGCTTTTCTTATTAAGAATTACAACCCTTGGTGTGCAAGCTAAAAATAAGTTTATGGGTGCTGGTGGGCACTAAAAACTTGCGGTTGTGTAATGAACAAAGATCTCAAGGATCCCGCGAGAGTGATGTTCTTTGCCTATGTTGTGAATGCTTATAATATTTATGTATTAATTAAAGAAATGGCAAGCCATTGGCCCATTATGAAAGAAAATATGGGTCAAAGCCGAGTTGAAAAGGGCAACAATATCTAACTCCAACTAACAAACAGTACAAAAGTATGAGGATTAATTGCTCATCAGGTTTAGACAAAATCTAGATTGAACAGGACAAGGACATCTAACTCAACCAAAGTTTTTTGTAGTCACAATCAAATGGATCGGTCTGATCCATAAAATCAAGATCAACGGCCAGAAATTCTACTGGTCCATGATGACAAGCTGTTGTAAATAGAAGCCGAGCACGATCAGAAGCCCTTAGGTCCACATGAAGTCGTAAGAAATTTCTTGTTGAAAAACTTAATCCTCACGGACAATAGTGCCCTCGCATTCAACATGAAGAATGTGACAAAGCTAGTGTTTGCATTGTTGGATGCATATCCTTCTAGTGTTACTGTCTTCAAACGAATGTCGTGAGATCTGAGAAAATCCCGGTGCTTCTTGAACCATCGATTGGGTATACCTTTTTCTCCATGTGTTAGTGCCTAAATAGAGATGAAGATTGAAAATAATTAATGTCTAAAAAAGATTATGTTGAAAGAGTGATACCTGAACAATTAATTATAGTACATTATATATGGGCTTTCAATGTGCGTGAAATCATCACCTTCATATACAAATTCTCCAGACATGGAAAGCATTGCAGCAAGGTAATAATGATGTTGAGATCAAAACACCACACATTGATATATAAGGTCTTGATAGAATCCGCCACCACTGATAGGATGGACAAGCGCTTCATTGAGCATAGAACATAATATAAGCACTGAAAGTGTACTTCAAGATGATACTTAACTTATGCGCACAAATGAAAAATGCAAATTACAAAAGTGTACGATATACAATACCTTAATAGGTGTGGAGGCAAACACCATCTCGAACCATTCAAACGGATCACTAATTGCACCCAAGGTCTCCAGTTTAGGCATAGAGACCACAATTATTTGTGAAGGTTTATAACAACAATTAAGGAGCAACCTTTGAAGTGAAGGGGCATCTTCGATGATGAGCTCATGTCCTTCAAAATGAATTCCAATGCTTACAAGGTGAGACGACTTTATTTTGAGACAAGGGATATGGATTCCTATTCCAAAAACAAGCACCAAACGCTACAGTGCAGGGCAGCTAGAGTGGATGATGCAGTGAAGTGAGGCCACCGACAGATCAGCCAACACAAGCGCAAGTTTTTTCAGCACCGACAGTCGAAGCATTTGTACCAGATAGTCTGCTAGACGGCACCGGGTCAAGGTGGCGGTGTGGAGAGAGGAGGAAAACCATGAGATGGGCATCGGTGGTGAGGGCACAGATGCACCTCTTGGTGGTAACCTATCGCTGTAATGGTAGAACTCAAGCTACTGGAGTTTATCGAATTGACGGGATGTCAGCCAGGCGGCCACCGTGCAGGGTAAGTCCAGCAGGTAGCATGCCGGGATGCAGATGCGTTGTACGGAGCCCTCGTGGGAGGAGATGATGGCTCCGGGGAGTTCAGAATGATCATTGACAAATAGCTGATGACAGTCGAGATTAAGAGGCGCGGTGCACCATAGAGTGCACCACCGAGATACGAGGACTTGTGTGCGGTAGCCATCCTTGGTGGGGAGAAGGGAGATGATCTCCCTAAGGATTCCGTCTGGGAGATCGCTGATGCGTCTGCCCGAGATTCTACTGGTTCCTCGGGTCCAGGGGGTGCTTCTGGCCGCACAGCTGGGTCCAAGATCTACATCCGGCGGCGGCGCCGGTCGGAGCCTCATCTGTGTACATACCAATCTGAAAGAAAAAATGGCATAACATGTAGGACATTCGAAATCATTTCTCAAGATCAGGAAGAAAAAAAAGGCACAAACATATATGTAGGACATTCCAAATCAATTCTCAAGATCTGGCCACGAATTATTAGCACGCAAGCTAACTCTAGTCGGATTATTAGCAAAAATCATTTGTACAAAACAAACAGTTAATCACTAACTCTATACGGATAACATTCAAACAATCAATACACTACGTGTATCTAACGGATCTTAATTACTCTGATTCCATGGACTGAGAGAACATAACCATAGGATTTGTATTCTAGAAAAATTATAGAGGGGCGGGGTGGGGGGATTAACTAGAGAAAACACTTGATATGTTTTCCGCACAAATGGGCATATAGATGACTAACCGGTTTTCCGTCGGAGTC
>NC_041387.1:192087818-192120491 GCF_002162155.2 Triticum dicoccoides | reverse complement strand
GAATTCAAAGTCGTGTTGTTGCCTGCATGAGACCTCGCCGGCGGCAACGGAAACCTCTGTGTCCAGCTTCACGCGTTGTGCGGGTGCTTCACCAGCCCCGGCGTCGCCACTCCCTCCGATGGTGCGCTTCGGTAGAATCATCATACACTCCGGAGTCCAAACGTCGGTGACCCTGTGGACCGGGGGTGTAGTCGCCTATTATGGTCGGCGGCTCGGGCGCGCAATTAATACGGACTAGTGGGAGTGAGGCAGGATGCGGTCAAAAGTTGTCTCGCCTCCCGGTGAGCCTGCGCGGCAGATGTCTGCCATTCTTACCATCATTTCACACAACTACTCGCGCGCCTCCCCATCAATACACACACCTACATGCACTCCTCCTGGTATGCCTGCGCGCCAGACTACTCGCATTCATCCCGTCAACTCATGCCTACTTGCACGGCACACAGGGCGTGTGGCAGCATGTATAATTTTTGGTTTAATTTCTGCCGCTTTACCGCTTCACAGAACCGTTTGTGTTGAAGAGATGCACAAATCCTACGTTGAATATCTCGCACGCTTCCTGGTGAACCTGCGTACCGGACAAGTTTTGGATTTACTAGAATTTAAAAACCAGGCATCTCAGTGTTTTGTCGGCAATCAACAGTGCCCTGGTGTTTGAAATTCATTCCCATTTCTTGCATGGGACCTAAGCATGCACATAACAACACAGATTTGATTTTTCAACCAATTTATATGCACTGGAGCATGTGCATGTTGTTCAGATTTGAATTATGCACATAAATGCATTGAACACTCAGTTAATGCATAAATATGTCCAAACAAACCCCGAAAAATCACAAAAATTGACACAACATTCATGTTGTTCTATGTTGACACGAGAAATTTTTTGGAAGCAATAAGAGGCAATGGATATCGTTTTGCCCCCAAAGGTGGGACGATCCCTACTGAAACCATCATGCTTGTTGTGAGAAGCTTATACCCAAACATGTCCCAAATGGGAGAAAAATTTTACCACGTCATGTTGATGCCGCTCCATGATAGCATGCCAAGCTTCATGAATTTCAGACGAGTTTTGGATTTACTAGAAATTTAAAGCTATGTATCTCAATGTTTTGCCGGCAATCAACGGTGCCCCAGTGTTTCAAATTCATTTCCATTTCTTGCATGGGACCTAAGCAAGCATATAAGGACACAGACTTGATTTTTCAACCAATTTATATGCACTGGAGCATGTGCATGTAGTTCAAATTTGAATTATGCACATAAATGCTTTGAAAACTCAGTTAATGCATAAAAATGTCCAAACGAATCCCAAAAATCACAAAAATTGACACAACACTCCTGTTGTTCTATGTTGACATGAGAAAAAAAATTGAAAGCAATAAGAGGCAATGGATATCGTTTCGTCCCTAAAGGTGGGATGTTCCCTACAGAAACCATCATGTTTGTTGTGAGAAGCTCTGGTTTGTGAGAAGCATATACCCAAACCTGCCCCAAAAGGGACAAAAATTTGACCACGGCGTGTTGATGCTGCTCCATAATAGCATGCCAAGTTTCATGAATTTCAGACGTGTTTTGGATTTACTAGAATTTAAAAACCAGGCATCTCAATGTTTTGATGGCAATAAACGGTGCCCCGGTGTTTGAAATTCATTCCCATTTCTTGCATGGGACCTAAGCATGCACCCAAGGACACAGATTTGATTTTTCAACCAATTTATATGCACTGGAGCATGTGCATGTAGTTCAAATTTGAATTATGCACATAAATGCATTGAAAACTCAGTTAATGCATGAAAATGTCCAAACGAACCCCGAAAAATCACAAAAATTGAAACAACACTCATGTTGTTCTATGGTTACACGAGAAAGTTTTTGGAAGCAATAAGAGGCAATGGATATCATTTCGTCCCCAAAGGTGGACGTTCCCTACCGAAACCACCATGCTTGTTGTGAGAAGCTCTGGTTTGTGAGAAGCTTATACCCAAACCTATCCCAAATGGGACAAAAATTTTATCACGCCATGTTGAAGCCGCTCCATGATAGCATGCCAAGTTTCATGAATTTCAGATGAGTTTTTGATTTACTAGAAATTAAAAGACATGTATCTCAATATTGCGGCCGAGTGATGATGGCAGGGTGTTTGAAATTCATTCCCATTTCTTGCATGGGACCTAAGCATGCAACCAAGGACACATATTTGATTTTTCAACCAGTTTATATGCACTGGATAATGTGCATGTAGTTCAAATTTGAATTATGCGCATAAAATGCCTGGAAAAGCCAGTTAATGTATAAAAATGTCCAAACGAACCCCAAAAAATTCCAAAATTGAACACAACACTCCTGTTGTTCTATGTTGACACTCGGATTTTATTGAAAGAAGTAATGGGCAATGGATATTGTTTCGTCCCCAAAGGTGGCACGTTCCCTACCGAAACCATCACGCTTGTTGTGAGAAGCTCTGGTTTGTGAGAAGCTTGTACCCAAACCTGCCCCAAATGGGACAAAATTTTTACCACGGCATGTTGATGCCGCTCCATGATAGCATGCAAGGTTTCCTGAATTTCAGACGAGTTTTGAATTTACTAGAAATTAAAAGCTATGTATCTCAATGTTTTGCGGCCGAGTGACGATGGCAGGGTGTGTGACATTCATTCCCATTTCTTGCATGGGACCTAAGCATGCAACCAAGGACACATATTTGATTTTTCAACCAATTTATATGCACTGGAGCATGTGCATGTAGTTCAAATTAGAATTATGCGCATAAAATGCCGGGAAAACCAAGTTAATGTATGAAAACGTCCAAACGAACCCTGAATAATTCCAATTTTTTTGACGACACACCTATAGTTGCATGTTCACTGCAGATAAAAGTTCTAAAAATTCAAACACCATCCTTTGTAGCTGTGACCCCATTACGTAATTCAAATCAAGAAGATAAATCTAGTAGATCGCACACAGTTTATTAGCACCAACCGTGTGAGATGCAGCACAAAATATCTTGGTGCACCGTCGGTGTATAGTACGCCTATGGCTTACGCAAGAAGGTGCGTCGGCTACAGTCCCCAGCCGGCATGTCAAGCACACTAGCTCACTCCCCAAATATCATTTCACTGTTCATTCGTCGCCGGTGAAAGATGGGGACATGGACCCACGTCGTGAGGGCGACTTCGGCGGCCCACTCCGGCGAGAGCGCGGCCGCAGCCGCCAGGCATGTGCTAACAGGCTTCGTGAGTGCGACCGCACTCTGCGTTCGGGTGGCCAAGGCAGCCCAAACGGCCGTTGTTGCTTCTCAGGCGGCGGCAGCAGCATCTGCCTCGGGGATAGCCATTGGCAAGAGCGGCACAACAGCTATCCATTCCTCAGCGGCGGCCTTAGCCCTGATGGAGGTCGCCCACTACCATGTCGAGTCCGTCGACCCCCAGCTCAAGGCGGTCACCGCACAAATCGAACGAAGCTTCTCCGACAATGGTTAGCAACCCACAACCGAAGAGCTGGCAATCGTCGAGAGAGTTCGAGCAGCCGTCCTTTCCTGCGCGGCATACCTTGCCATGACGGAGCCCGCCAGAGCCCAGATTTCGGCCACCTACACCCAGCTCGTGGCGGCCTATGCCAAAGATATGGCAGACGCGGATGGCGAGATGCTTGCTGAGTATGGTGCGATTGATGCCATGGAGCCCCTTCCCCAGGAGACTGTCGGGCGCGAGCTAGACATGGAGGCGGCAGAGGAGATCGATGAAGACCAGCCATAATAGTACTCTTTATTTTGTTTAATTAAGAGCGTCGGTCTTTAATTTCTTAGAGTAATGTTTAGGTCAGCTAGCTCTGTTTAATTGCTGAACTAGCTCGACTAAGAAGTTAGTCTCCTTTGTGTCCCCAAATTATGCAATGACGTGGATAACCACTGTAACCAGGGAAATTCAAACCAAAATTTTTGACGTTCAAACTCAACACACACGGGTTAAGCTATCTGAATCGTTTGTGAGGTTCACATACCATACACAGTTCTGAATAAGGGACCGTGTCTGATGACACTTTGCGCGCTAGTTTTTTCGCTGAAGCGATTCCAAATTTTCGGCTTCCGTGGAAATATCTACCTCCCTGCCCCCTTCCCCTCACCAAAAGCCACATTTCCCCTCTTTCCACCTTTCTTTCCAAGTTGAAACCTTCACTCCTTGCTGATACGTCTCCAACGTATCTACTTTTCCAAACACTTTTGCCCTTGTTTTGGACTCTAATTTGCATGATTTGAGTGAAACTAACATGGACTGACGCTGTTTTCAGCAGAACTGCCATGATATTGTTTTATGTGTAGAAAACAAAAGTTCTCGGAATGTCCTGAAAATCCACGGAAGCACTTTTTTGAAAATATAAAAAAAAACTGGCGAAAGAATCAAGACCAGGGGGCCCACACCCTGTCCACGAGGGTCGGGGGCGCGCCCACCCTCCCTAGGCGCGCCCCCTATCTCGTGGGCCCCCTGAGGCTCCGCCGACCTCAACTCCAACTCCATATATTCTGTCTCGCGGAGAAAAAATCAGAGAGAAGGTTTCATCGCGCTTTACGATACGGAGCCGCTGCCAAGCCCTAATCTCTCTCGGGAGGGCTGATCTGGAGTCGGTTTGGGGCTTCGGAGAGGGGGATTCGTCGCCGTCATCATCATCAACCATCCTCCATCACCAATTTCATGATGCTCACCGCCGTGCGTGAGTAATTCCATCGTAGGCTTGTTGGACGGTGATGGGTTGGATGAGATTTACCATGTAATCAAGTTAGTTTTTTTTGGGTTTGATCCCTATTATCCACTATGTTCTGAGATTGATGTTGCTATGACTTTGCTATGCTTAATGCTTGTCACTAGGGCCCGAGTGCCATGATTTCAGATCTGAACCTATTATGTTTTCATGAATATATGTGTGTTCTTGATCCTATCTTGCAATTCTATAGTCACCTATTATGTGTTATGATCCGACAACCCCGAGGTGACAATAATCAGGATACTTCTCGGTGATGACCGTAGTTTGAGGAGTTCATGTATTCACTATGTGTTAATGCTTTGTTTCGGTTCTCTATTAAAAGGAGGCCTTAATATCCCTTAGTTTCTGCTAGGACCCCGCTGCCACGGGAGGGTAGGACAAAAGATGTCATGCAAGTTCTTTTCCATAAGCACGTATGACTATTTACGAAATACATGCCTACATTACATTGATGAACTGGAGCTAGTTCTGTGTCACCCTATGTTATAGCTATTACATGAGGAATCGCATCCGACATAATTATCCATCACTGATCCAATGCCTACGAGCTTTTCACATATTGTTCTTCGCTTATTTACTTTTCCGTTGCTATTGTTACAATTACTACAAAACCCAAAAATATTACTTTTGCTACCGTTACCTTTATTATCATACTACTTTGCTACTAAATACTTTGCTGCAGATACTAAGTTATCCAGGTGTGGTTGAATTGACAACTCAACTGCTAATACTCAATAATATTCTTTGGCTCCCCTTGTGTCGAATCAATAAATTTGGGTTGAATACTTTACCCTCGAAAGTTGTTGCGATCCCCTACACTTGTGGGTTATCAAGACTAATTTTTGGCGCCGTTGCCAGGGAGCATAGCTCTATTCTCTGAGTCACTTGGGATTTATATCTGTTGATCACTATGAGGAACTTGAAAGACGAAAGAACCAAGATTTTTCCCTCAACTACGAGGGGAGGTAAGGAACTGCCATCTAGCTCTGCACTAGATATTCCTTCTGTTTTGAGTAAGCTTGCGACACCTAAACCTACTACTGCTATGAATTCTGATATGTCGCATGTTATTGATGATGCCACTTCTGCTATGCATGATACTTATGATGAAACTACTTCTGTGCATGATACCACTTTGCCATTAGGTGAATTTCTTGATGAACAACTTGCTAGGGTTAGAGAGAATGAAATTATTGAAGATGCTATTATTGATGATAGTGATGATGAAGGTTCTCCCAATGATTATGAATTGCCTGTTGTTCCTGAGGGTTATGTTATGGAAGAGGAAGCTGCTAGAGCTATCTTTGCTTGTAAAGATAGATATGATCTTAGGAAATTATTAGCTAAATGGAAGCAACAGTCTCTTAATGCTAGAATGAAACCCGACCTTGCTTTTGCTACTTCACCTATCTGTGTTACTGATAAGGATTATGAATTCTCTGTTGATCCTGAGATTATTACTTTAGTTGAATCTGATCCTTTTTATGGCCTTGAATCTGAAACTGTTGTGGCGCATCTTACCAAGTTGAATGATATAGCCACCCTGTTTACTCATGATGATAAATCTAGCTATTATTATATCCTTAAGATATTTCCGTTCTCATTAAAGGGTGATGCTAAGACTTGGTATAATTCTCTTGCTCCTGGTTGTGTGCGTAGTCCCCAGGATATGATTTATTACTTCTCTGCTAAATATTCCCCTGCTCATAAGAAACAAGCTGCCTTGCGGGAAATATATAATTTTGTGCAAATCAAAGAAGAGAGTTCCCACAAGCTTGGGGGAGGCTTCTCCGATTACTTAATGCTTTGCCTGATCATCCTCTTAAGAAAAATGAAATACTTGATATCTTTTATAATGGACTAACCGATGCTTCCAGGGACTACTTGGATAGTTATGTTGGTTGTGTTTTCAGGGAAGAACAGTCGACGAAGCTGAATTACTATTGAATAATATGTTGACTAATGAAAATAATTGGACTCTTCCTGAGCCAATTCCTGAGGTAATTCCTGAACCAAGTGAGCCAACTCCTGAGCCTATTCCTAAACCCACTCCAAAGAAGAGAGGTGTTTTATTTCTCAGTCCTGAAGATATGCAAGAGGCAAAGAAATCAATGAAAGAAAAAGGTATAAAAGTTGAAGATGTTAATAATTTACCACCTATTGAAGAAATACATGGTCTTAATATACTGCCTGTTGAAGAACCACATTGTCTTGATAACCTGACATAGGTAGTAAAGGTAAATTCTCTCTATAGATATGATAAAGTTGAGATTCCATCTACTAAATATCATAGCCCATGCTTAGATGAATTTGATGACTTTATGGCTAGACAAGAAAGTTTTAATGCTTATGTTGGTAGAGAATTAAAGAATAATGCTTTCGAGATAGGACGCGTGAGCGATTATATGGCTAGAGTTAAAGGTGAACTTAAACTCGTTAGCAAATATGCTTCTATGATTGCTACTCAAGATGAGAAAGTACTTAAAGCTCAAAATGATTTGCTTGATGAATTAAATAGTAAACCTAATTTTGCTGTTAGAGTGGCTACTAGAACTGGTAGAATGACTCAGGAACCTTTGTATCCTGAAGACCACCCTAAGAGAATCGAGCAAGATTCTCAGAGAAACAATTTAGAAGCACCTAGTTCTTCTAAAAAGAAGAAAAAGAAAAACGATAGAACTTTGCATGCTTCTCGTGAAACCACTGTAGACACACCTGAGAATCCCAATGATATTTCTATCTCTGATGCTGAAACACAATCAGGTGATGAACAAGAACCTAGTGATAATGTTAATGATAATGTTCATGTTGATGCTCAACCTAGAAAAACAATGATGTAGAAATTGAACCTGTTGTTGATCCTTATAACCCACAATCAAAGAATCAACGTTATGATAAGAGAGATTTTGTTGCTAGGAAGCACGGTAGAGAAAGAGAACCATGGGTTCAGAAACCCATGCCCTTTCCTCCTAAACCATCCAAGACAAAGGATGATGAGGATTTTGAGCGCTTTGCTGAAATGATTAGACCTATTTTCTTACATATGCGCTTAACTGATATGCTCAAAGTAAATCCTTATGCTAAGTATATGAAGGATATCATTACAAATAAAAGAAAGATACCAGAAACTGAAATTTCCACCATGTTTGCTAATTACACTTTTAAGGGTGGAATACCAAAGAAACTTGGAGACCCCGGGGTACCAACCATACCATGCTCCATTAAAAGAAATTATGTGAGAATTGCTTTATGTGATCTTGGAGCCGGTGTTAGTGTTATGCCTCTCTCTTTATATCGTAGACTTGAATTGAGTAAGTTGACACCTACTAAAATATCTCTGCAAATGACTGATAAATCAACTGCTATACATGTCGGTATTTGTGAGGATGTGCCTGTTGTCGTTGCAAATGTCACTATCTTAATGGACTTTGTTATTCTTGATATTCCCGAGAATGATAGTATGTCGATTATCCTTGGTAGACCCTTTTTGAATACTGCAGGGGCTGTTATTGATTGCAACAAAGGAAATGTCACTTTTCATGTTAATGGTAATGAGCATACGGTACACTTTCCGAGGAAATAATCTCAAGTTCATAGGATCAATTCTATTGGAAAAGTTCCAACTATCATTATTGGAGGTTTTGAATTTCCTCTCCCTACTGTCAAGAAAAAGTATGATATTCTTATTGTTGGGGATGCTCATATCGCCGTTGAGGTAACTTAGTGTTATTCGAAATTTCTCCGGTTCCGTGTTATTCGGAATGAGTTTGTTAACAAGACTTGATCAACCTTGTTAGTGGATTCATTTTGATGACCATGAGATGGATGAAACTAGAAGGCACAACCTTCTGTACCGTCTTTTTACTTTCTGTTATTTAGAATAAATAAAGCAAAAATAGTATTAGTTATCTGTTTTCTGAATTATCCGTGCAATAAAAAATATCCCGAAAATAAAAGTGCTCCAAATGCCCTGCAAATTTAGTATGTTTTTATGGAATATTTGAGGATTTTAGGCACTGAAATCACTGCAGGAGGGGCAAGCACCAAGCTACAACAGTGGAGGGCGCACCCACCTACCCTGGGCACGCCTCCCTGTCTCATGGGCCCCTGGTGGCCCCCCTCCACTTATGCCAGCACCAACACACTCCATCTTCTTCCCAAAAAAATCCCCATCCAGCTCAAGCACGAGTTCTAGCTCATTTTGCTGCGATTTTCGATCTCCTTGCTCAAAGCTCCATTCACAAAACTGCTTTGGGAGATTGTTGCTTGGTATGTGACTCCTCCATTGGTCCAATTAGTTTTTGTTCTAGTGCTTTATTCATTGCAAATTTTTTCTGCATAGGTGACCATGTTCTTGAGCTTGCATGTTAAATTTATGAGGTCCCAAGTAATTCTAATGCATGATATAGGCTCTAGGCACTTGTAGGAGTAGTTGCTACCAATCTTGTTTAGTTTTTATTCACTTTTATTTTGAAGTTACTAAAATTTTAGAAATTTTTCAGAAAAAGAATTATGTCTAGGAGAATGTACCAAGGTGGTTCCTCGGTAAAGAAAGGACCCAGGATTGCTATACGTGAGCAAGATGTTGAATTACCGAGGGACGCAGATGTACGAGCTTGTGAGTGGCCATCCGATGATTTTATGATCGAAGCAGGCTTTAAGGAGGAATTTGACGAGTATGTGTGTAATGCTGATCTGGAGGACTTCTTACAAGATAAGTGTCCTCTGTACTATCAATTGACTGATTCCTTTGTGCGAAGGTTTAAATATAACTGTACACGTAATTCTCCTAGTGTCCTATTTGATATCTATGATACATCTTATACCATGGACTTAGAGGATTTTACAACTGCTTGCAAACTCCCGCAGTGGGGTGATATTAATGATCCCCACAAATCTGAATTTAGAGACTTCCTTGCTAGTATTACTGTGGGAGAATCCAAGGATATTGCACAAGCTACCATAGGGAGCATTCATTTTCCTGCTATACATTATTTTGCTCTCTTCATTGTTACATGCATTAACGGTAAAGATGAAGCTTGTCATATGTGTGTCCCTGATCTTTGTGTCCTCAAGAGTACTGTGTTAGGTTATAAAGATTATAACTTGGGGGCAATAGTTGCACGTAGGTTGCATAATAATGGTAGAGCTGGAGACTTATTTGGAGGGATTTATGTGACCCGTGTGGCTAATTATCTTGGTATAGCCCCACGAGAGGGGGATATGATGTTACCTCCTGCTTATCTAGATTACGACGCTATGGTCCAACATCATTTTCTTAAGAAGGAATAAACAATTCCTCCAATATCAACTAATCTATGACAAACGCAACATCGTCCATGTTACTCTTCCTGCTCCTCTCCTTTTTGATTACCAGGCAAAAGGAAGATATGTTGTTACCAGGGAGGAAGCAGCTGAACGTGAGGGGAGAGCGGAGGCGGCTCGCCAACATGCCGCAGCTCAGGAGGCAATTGCCGCTGCATCTCAGTACGACCCCAGTTACAACTACGGATATCGGCCAGGCGGTCCTTGGTACTAGACCAACTTAGGCCAAAAGTCTAAGCTTTGGGGAGTACGTATTTCTCACCGACTTTACATTTATGTTCACACACTATTCTAGTCGTCGGTGCTCATACTCTTTCATTGTATTAGCCATGCTAGTTTAATTTTCTTTTTCTAGTTTTCTTCTTGTGTGTTTGATAAACCTTAAGAAAAACCAAAAAATTAGTTAGTTTAATTTCCATGCTTGTAGTAGAAATTAAAATGAAAATCCCAAAAAGATTTCTCGTTCTTCTTCTTGCTTGTTGGGAGCTTTCCCGTGTAAATAGTTTTCTTTTTCTTTTTTTTCTTTAGGGGTCGAGAGTAGAAGACCATATTGAAAAAGTTTAGTGGCTCTCACATGCATGATTGTTTATTTAACTTAGAGCCCATATTATCTTGTCTTCTCTCTCTTGAGTTGAATGCTTGTAGATTCCAGCTTAGTCCAATGCGCGTGCACTATTATTATTATACACATCGTTCGGTCGTGCAAGTGAAAGGCAATAATGACGATATATGATGGACTTATTGAGATAAGAAAAGATGGTATGAACTCGACCTCTCTTGTTTTTGTAAATATGATGAGTTCATCGTTCCTGATTTAGCTTATTATGAAGTAAACATATTTGCAATGACATTTAGAGATTATAGTTGCTTGTGCCATGCTTGATTAGCTATGAGTTATAATGGTTTACCTTGCGTGCCAACATGTTATTAGAATGATTAGGATGTGGTATGATGGGATGGTATCCTCCTTTGAATGAATTGAGTGACTCGACTTGGCACATGTTCACGCATGTAGTTGAAACAAATCAACATAGCCTTCATGATATTTATGTTGATGGTGGATTATATCCTACTCATGCTTGTATTCGGTGTGAATTAATTTTAATGCATGTTTATGACTGTTGTTGCTCTCTCAGTTGGTCGCTTCCCAGTCTTTTGCTAGCCTTTACCTGTACTAAGCGGGAATACTGCTTGTGCATCCAAACTCCTTAAACCCCAAAGTTATTCCATATGAGTCCACCATACCTTCCTATATGCGGTATTTACCTACCGTTCCAAGTAAATTTGTATGTGCCAAACTCCAAATCTTCAAATGAAATTCTGTTTTGTATGCTCGAGCAGCTCATGTTTCAACTAGGGCTGCCTATATCTTCCATGCTAGGTGTGTTATTCTCAAGAGGAGTGGACTCCGCTCCTCATGCATGAGAAAGGGCTGGTAACCGGGATGCCCAGTCCCATGATCCAAAAAGATCAAAGCAAATCAATATAATTAAACAAAACTCCCCCAGGGCTGTTGTTAGTTGGAGGCACTCGTTGTTTCGAGCAAGCCATGGATTGATGCTTGTTAGTGGTTGGGGGAGTATAAACCTTTACCATTCTATTTGGGAACTGCCTATAATGCATGTAGTATAGAAGATATAGCCATCTCATAGTTGTTGCGTTGATAGTGAAAGTATGCCGCTTAAAATGTTATTTAATCTCTATTTTAAAATCGAGCTCTGGCACCTCTACCAATCCATGTTTCCCTCTGTGAAGGGCCTATCTATTTACTTTTATGTTGAGTCATCACCCTTCTTATTAAAAAGCACCCGCTGGAGAGCACACTGTCATTTGCATTCATTACTATTGGTTTATATTGGGTATGACTTGACTGGATCTCTTTTACCATGAATTACAATGTTTAGTCAGTCCTTGATCTTTAAAGGTGCTCTAGATTTATGTTTTGCGGTCTTAGAAAGGGCTAGCGAGATACCACTTTGTTATATCATGTTATGATTGTTTTGAGAAAGTGTTGTCATCCGAGTTTTATTATTATGGCTCGCTAGCTGATTATGCTATTGATATGAGTAATTGTGAGACCTAAGTGTTATTGTGAGTATGGTTAGTTCATAATATTTGCTGAAACCTGAATGCTGGCTTTGCATGTTTACAACAACAAGAGCAAACAGAGTTTGTAAAAGTTTTTCTTTATCACTTTCAGTTTATCAACTGAATTGCTTGAGGACAAGCAAAGGTTTAAGCTTGGGGGAGTTGATACGTCTCCAACGTATCTACTTTTCCAAACACTTTTGCCCTTGTTTTGGACTCTAATTTGCATGATTTGAACGAAACTAACTCGGACTGACGCTATTTTCAGCAGAAGTGCCATGATGTTGTTTTGTGTGTAGAAAACAAAAGTTCTCGGAATGTCCTAAAAATCCACGGAGGCACTTTTTGGAAAATATAAAAAATACTGGTGAAAGAATCAAGACCAGGGGGCCCACACCCTGTCCATGAGGGTGGGGGGTGCGACCACCCCCCTGGGCACGCCCCCCTCTCTCATGGGCCCCCTGAGGCTCCGCCGACCTCAACTCCAACTCCATATATTCTGTCTCGCGGAGAAAAAAATTAGAGAGGAAGTTTCATCGCGCTTTATGATACGGAGCCGCCGCCAAGCCCTAATCTCTCTTGGGAGGGCTAATCTGGAGTCTGTTCGGGGCTCCGGAGAGGGGGATTCGTCGCTGTCGTCATCATCAACCATCTTCCATCACCAATTTCATGATGCTCACCGCCATGCGTGAGTAATTCCATCGTAGGCTTGCTGGACGGTGATGGGTTGGATGAGATTTACCATGTAATCAAGTTAGTTTTGTTAGGGTATGATCCCTAGTATCCACTATGTTCTGAGATTGATGTTGCTATGACTTTGCTATGCTTAATGCTTGTCACTAGGGCCCGAGTGCCATGATTTCAGATCTGAACCTATTATGTTTTCATGAATATATGTGTGTTATTGATCCTATCTTGCAAGTCTATAGTCACCTATTATGTGTTATGATCCGACAACCCCGAAGTGACAATAATCGGGATACTTCTCGTTGATGACCGTAGTTTGAGGAGTTCATGTATTGACTATGTGTTAATGCTTTGTTCCGGTTCTATATTAAAAGGAGGGCTTAATATCCCTTAGTTTCCGCTAGGACCCCGCTGCCACGGGAGGGTAGGACAAAAGATGGCATGCAAGTTCTTTTCCATAAGCATGTATGACTATTTACGGAATATATGCCTACATTACATTGATGAACTGGAGCTAGTTCTGTGTCACCCTATGTTATAGCTATTACATGAGGAATCGCATCTGACATAATTATCCATCACTGATCCAATGCCTACGAGCTTTTCACATATTGTTCTTCGCTTATTTTCTTTTCCGTTGCTATTGTTACAATTACTACAAAACCCAAAAATATTACTTTTGCTACCGTTACCTTTATTATCATACTACTTTGCTACTAAATACTTTGCTGCAGATACTAAGTTATCCAGGTGTGGTTGAATTGACAACTCAACTGCTAATACTCAATAATATTCTTTGTCTCCCCTTGTGTCGAATCAATAAATTTGGGTTGAATACTTTACCCTCGAAAGCTGTTGCGATTCCCTACACTTGTGGGTTATCACTTGCTTGCAGCACCGCCTCCTCGCCGACGAGCCTCCTTCATGCTGCTCGGCCTCGCCTATCCAGGCAGGTAATCCACATTCGACCCCCATCCTACTCCTTCCACATCCCACATGCCCCGACCGCCGTCGCGAGCGCGACACCTTCCACCCAAATCACCGACCCCTTCACCAAATAGGCGCTGCCCTTAGCCATGGTGCATGCAGTATAGCCAGGGTCTCAAGGAGCATTTGGCAGTGGAGAAGCAAATCATGGCCGCACGCGTGGATGAGGTCGCGATGGCTGCCATTCGTGCCAACCCCCAAATCTTGGAGGAGCACCTCGCCGTCGAGGCCACCGTTGATGCCTCGCGCGCCGACGCCACGACGTGGTTGGCTACTTTAAATGACAGTTCGTGGCATTTTCTCGAGGCCACCGTCGGTGCCTTCGATGAAGACTACGAGGTGTTTTCTCAGCGTGCACGTGTTTACCTCATCTCGAGAGCCAGCAGGTTGGTGCGCGGAGCGGCTCGGGTAACTCACCACTACAACAAGGGCACCCACGATGCGGAGGCCTCGCCCTCTTCCATGTCCAAGGATCCAATCATCATCGATATCTCCGACAATGAGGAGTAGCTTGTCTTATTAGCTCACTATAAGGACCCATGTTCTGTTTGCTAGCTACTGCCTTTCCTTAACAAATTCTAGTGAATTGTGCTATCTACTTTTACCATGCAATCTTCTGCTATAGTGTATATGTTCTATATGTCGTGCAATGTGGTGTTCAGTTAACTGCTTGGTTCAATTCTGCAAATGTGATGTTCAATTTTTTAGAGTGCAATATTTCCAAGTTGTTAAGCATGCTTGGTTTGGTTAACTGTCTGATCTTCTATTACGAGTATGTTATATTGTGCAATGTGGTGCTTAGTTAGCATTTGGTTCATTTGTTGTGGTGTTTAGTTAACTGCTTGGTTCAATTCTGCAATGCGATGCTCAATTGTTGTGGCTGCATTCTGTTATTGTATACCATGTGAGGAATAAATCAAATTTGGCTGTACTAAATACATGAGAAACAAATACAATTGCTATATTTCCAAGTTGTTAAGCATGCTTGGTTTGGTTAACTGTCTGATCTTCTATTAGGAGTATGTTATATTGTGCAATGTGGTTTTGAGTTAATGTTTGGTTCATTTGTTGTGGTGTTTAGCTAACTGCTTGGTTCAATTCTACACTGCGATGTCCAATTGTCGTGGGTAGAATTTTGTATTTTTGTGCATGTGAGGAATAAATTGAATTTGGCTGCACTTAATACATGAGAAACATATACAAGTGCTATATTTTGAAGTTCTTAATCATGCTTGGTTTGGATAAATGGGTTTTCCATGTGGCTTGAATTAATCTGATGAATCTGCAATGTGCTTATTTTTCATCAACATATTTTACTGATAGCATGCGAAACCTTACTTAATCTGATGACTAACTACCTTACATGTGTTGTAGGGAAACAATGGGAAGCACCGAGGTTTACAATCGAGGTTAGCACATGCATGGTCCGTTCTCTAATAACACATTATTGTGAAATTGCAGGAACCATTCTAATATTTTGGTTTTTAACAATTTGGTCTTGCACATGTTGGTCCTGCTGTCAGAGGTTTTGACCCACTGTTCGACCCTTTTTTGCATATGGGGAAATGAGTTGTCCATGAATATCAATCAAATCAAGAAACTCAGAAAGATTGTTAGCCTCGATGGGCTTCTATCCCATATTACTGCACAAAGGGCCACAGTTGATCAATCTGCTTAAGAAGAGGACTCTGAGGATGCTCCTGAGGCCCCGAAGCAAAAGAAGAAGTCAAAAGCTTCAAAGTCCTCTGCTTCTCCAAAAGCTTCTAGAGTGAAGGCATTGCAATCTGCACCTCCTGAATACAGTGTGCAGTCTGGAGATCAATCCCGCATTTCCAAGAAGATCAAGCAGCCTAAGAAGATTTCTGGGCATGATCTTACTTCAGCCAACATTCTGTGCAATGTGGACAATGCTATTGATCTCTCAAGTGATGAAGATTTTGCTGACGATGCTCTGGAAATGCTCATCAAGAGCAAGCAAGAGGCTGAAATCTTCAAGGACTTGCCTCTGTTTGATGCGGATATTTGAAGATCCTACTCCTACCATTGATGATCTGTAGCTGCCCATTGGTATAAGTGTCACATTTCAAGGCATGAAGTATTATGCTGATAAATGAGTCCAGGCTCACAATGACACTGTGAAGATAAAGGCACTTGGCCGACCAGGCATCGACCCCAAGCTTGCTGCCAAGAAAAAGAAACCTACTGAAGCTGAACCCGAACCCGCAAGGCAGGAAAGGCCAAGCATTGTCTTCCTTGCCAGTATGACTGGCTCGAAGCCAAAGGTCCCTTCAGCAGCTTCAAAGAAGAAAAAGACTAGGCAAGCTAAGGCTCAAGCCAGGATTAGGAAGCACCATGATACCTCTGATGATGCTCCCTCCCAGAAGAAGATGAAGACAAAGCCCTCAAAGTCTTCACGCAAAGAGCACGCTGCTCCCCAAGAGCCATTAAATGTTGAACCCATTTCAATTGCACTTCCTGCCTCCTCCAATTGCGAGCGTCTGAAACGTCTCCAAAGTATCTATAATTTATGAAGTATTCATGCTGTTATATATCATTCTTGGCTGTTTTACAATCATTTTATAGAAAATTTATATTTTTTTGGGACTAACCTATTGACCAAGTGCCAGTTGCTGTTTTTGCTTGTTTTTTTACATCGCGGGAAATCAATATCAAACGGAGTCCAAACACCGCAAAACTTTTTGTGGATTTTTTATGGATCAGAAGACATCCAAAGGGCCAGAGCCGCACTTGGGGGATGCCCCGAGGGGGCACAACCCACCAGGGCGCGCCTAGGGGCCCAGGCACGCCCAGGTGGTTTGGGCCCACCTCGATGGCCTCCCGCACCCCTTCTTCACCCTATAAATTCCCAAATATTCCAAAAACCTTCGAGGTAACCCTAGATGAGAATTTCCGCCGCCGCAAGCCTCTGTAGCCACCGAAAACCAATCTAGACCCCGTTCCGGCACTCCGCCGGAGGGAGAAATCATCACCAGTGGCCATCTTCATCATCCCGGCGGCCACCATGATGAGGACGGAGTAGTCCACCATCAGGGCTGAGGGTTTGTACTATTAGCTATGTGTTTAATCTCTTTCTCTCTCTCTCTCATGTTCTTGAGATGTCACGATCTTGATGTATCGTGGGCTTTGTTAATATAGTTGGATCATATGGTGCTTTCCCCTCTCTATCTTGTGATGAATTCAGTTTCCCTTTGAGATTTCATTTTATCGGATTGAATACTTTTATGGATTTGAGAGCACTTGATATATGTCTTGCGAATGAATACTCGTGGTGACAATGCACTGGTACGCGTCGGTGCTATACAAACTGTTTTTAAGCCCTTTCCGTGACGACATTTGGGACCGTCACCAAGTTAATGTGTGTGATAGGGTGTCCTTCCCACACGACTCAGAAACCGTTGGGGATATGGAGCAGTGATCCAGGGCCTTCCAAAATGTAATCATGTGCGATGCATCACACACTAAATTCTTTCGCACGTGTGGTATCAGTGATTAAACATTTCGAATGACGCAGTGAAACCACACGATATGTCGTAATGAATCGTTTGGGAAACAGTATGTAAGGCACACGGGCCAACATATGAACTGTGTGCGATTTGTGCCCCATCGCACACGAGTTTTCTGCGTAACCCGTATGCCATGCAAGACTCCATCACAAACGTTTTGCCAACAATTACCGTCTGCGATAATGTTCTATCACAAACGGTTCAGGAGCCCCTTCGCACACATACAAGTGTTGCAGACTGTTTGTGATTTGTTGGGTATCACCGGCGGTTGCCGCAAGAGTGGCGTGTGCTTTTCGTTTGGGATCCCACACGTTTTCTGAAAAAATTACGACTGGGATTGTATTTTACATTGGGCATGGTTTACTCCCAGTTCTCGTGTGCGATAACGTGATATCACAAATGGTTCCAGAGACCCTACAGACACGTAGTAGTGCTGCAAATCATTTGCGATCTGCTGTGTATCACTGATGATTCCGCTATGATTGACGTATGCTTTCCGATGTGGATCGCACATACTCATTTAGTTGAACTGTGTGCGGAGGAATTGCCAGGTTAAAACAAAAATATCCCATTTTGAATCGGCATGCAAAAAGCAAATTTGCCACAGTATTCAATTGAACAAAAACAAAAATATCATATTTTGAATCGGCACACAAAAAGAAAATTCTCCACAATATTCAATTGAATAAATAAACAAAAAGCATTCGCCACAATATTCCATTTTGAATTGGCACGCAAAAAGCAAATTCGCCACAATATTCAATTGAACAAAGAGTGTCCACAGGAAGAACATTCATCAGATTTCGCAACAACTGCAATTGAACATATGGTAGCTAAATTTCAATGATTTGTCCACACATATATGCATTACATAATTAATCATATTGTACAAAATACGAAGACCTCATTAGATGGAAAACAATGGATCCATGTGTTATATGTTTAGCGGCTAACTCTTACTCGATGTTTCAGGAGAAGGCATGCTGAAATCTTCATTATCACAAGTGGGATTGATGTAGTGATCCAGGAAGAAGTCGCCGATAAATCTCTGAACCATCAGCAATTCACCAGCCGGGAGCGGTTTAGGGGTCCTCGGTTTTAAGATGAGCTGCAGTATTTTTAAGATCAGAATGTGCCATATGAGTGGAGTAGAAGATATTAATTAAGATAGACTTACTGGTACTAATTCGCGAGGATCATCACAACTATCAGCAGATTTGCAGATGGAGATCATGTGTCTGCAAACATAGTATCCACAAAGGTTGGTCCCCGCTTCTTCCTGAGGACACTGAATTTTTTTGTACAGAATTAGTCATGTATTTGTCCTGTTAGGAACAACCTAACCGGTGTTAGATGTATTATTTTTCTTTGGATAAAATAGAAAGAGGTTTATTTAGAAGCTTGAACATTTGACTAGCGTAAGGAAAGGTATTTGCAGACTATTGGATAAATTTTCCAAAACTAACAGATTCCAGTGTGTTACCGGAGAAATGATCTCGTGATGCAGAGGTAGTTCCCTGTTGAACAGGTTTCCTGGTTTAGTTTTCCACAACGCGAGCACACTACAAATGATGATGAATTTTGACAACATCAATTATTGAACCAGATATGAATGCATATTAATTTCAACATCATAGAATTCAATACCTATCAATGAATTACTGAAGATGTGTCAGATCCTAAGTGTTTGATGACTCTCTGAGAGAATCGATGTAGTAAACTGTGCTCTTGTTCGGAACAATGAATAACAATATCCAGTGATTGCTACATATTAAGAAAGCCATGAACTTACGAATTATGTCAAAATCTGAAAGACAATAAGTGTATGTGTGGTTGTTTACTTGACTTACCCTTCATGATATGGCCAGAGAAATGATTCTGCATGGGACGTGTTTTCGAAGAGACGGACGACCGTGTTAATGGCCCAGTTCCGTTGGTCCATACCATGTATTGTTGTGCCATTTTCTAATTCAGGATCTATGAAATACACACTCTCCCTTTTTCTTCTCTGCGTGTTCAATCCCCTGAGAGGAATAAAATGCAGTTAGTTGTTTATCATTTATAGCCTTGTATGGAGAAGTTGATCAGAGTTTGTTAAGTACTTACAAAATCAGGCATCTAACAAGAGTGCCATCGAGCACGTTGAAGTTGAAGAAGAGATGTAAGTCCTCGAAACTCACGTTGATGGAACCAGTATTGCGTCAGAAATGATCTCTGCTGTAGTGGACTAGCAAACCATGATGTCCTGCTGACATTAGATCCATGCAATATTCATGTAACTCACGGCAACTGGAGCTGCACTCATCAAAGTATTCGCCAAAAAGAAATGGCTAGCCATGGATGTAATAGCGTGCTTGAAGTACATTTTCTTTACTTTTAGCAAGCAACAAACGTACTTCTTCATCATCCATGGTGTTAGAAATAATATTACTCCATGATTCGAACAAGCTGTGTTAATTGGTTCTGGGTGATGAGTGCTTTAAGTAAGAGGCAATCGTTCTCTTTCCTCTTCACTTTCCCGCCATGCTTCCTCGTGGTCGTGGGTGTAGCCTTTTTGGCCACTTCCTTCTTGGTACTTGAGGCATTTCTGGCAGAATGCCTGGTTTCCTGCAAGGTAGACTGCCAAGCAGACGGTGAAGCTTGGACGGACTGCTTAGCAGACAGTTTATCTATGTCGGATAGCTGAGCTGGCGGTGCTGCTGTGACGGACTGCTGGGCTATAGGAGCAGAGGCATCGGACTGCTGACCATGCGTTGAAGCTATGTCGGGTTTCGGCGCATGTGGTGCCAACTTGTCGGTGTGCTGAGTAGGTCGTGCCAACGCGTTGGTTTGTTGAGCAGGAAGTGCTGACGCATTGGTATGCTGATCACGCGACTGCAGACTGACGGACTGATGAGCAGTCGGTTCTGGACCTATAGACTGCTTAGCAGGCGGCTCCGATGCATCAGAGTGCTTAGCAGTCGGTTCCACAAGGTTGGTCTGCTGAGCATGTGCTGCAGCTGGGTCTCCCCCTGCTGCTTCAGCGGCCGGCATCTGAACCGGTGGTGCATCTTCAGCAGTTGTAGGCCTTGCCACTGGCTTCTTTGGGGTGGAGGATGACATGGCTTGTATGCCACAAAGTCGGGCCGGCTGATCACAGGTTGATGCATCAGCCCGCGAGAGCTACCGTGGCAAGGAGAGCGTTATCGGTTGAGGGGCGACAGTGGTTGCTCTTGGTGGGGCTTCAGGGATATCATCGATGAACTCTGTTTCCTTCTATGGCCACTGGATGCGATGTAACAGTGTTTCTCCCAAGGTCCTTTGCTCATTGAAGTCTCCTAGGACATTCTTTAGGGCAAATTCATTGAATCCATGCTTTACTTCAGTCACATAGCACTTCACACAGTCCGGCTTCAATGGCACATTGTCGAAGAAGAGGCCATCTTCCAAGAAGGGTGGGCAAACCCAGGTTGTTGCACATTTTAATGTACCTTCATAATGTGTAAGCACGCCCTTCAGTCTGTCTTTCATTCCAGATAGACCAGATATAGCATCATCACGAGCAGCTGCAGTCTCAGTGTCGTTGGGGTCAGCTGATGCATAGCTACTCTTGTGCAGTGTTGTCGCGCAATAAGCAGCATCCTCCATGCCCGCCCCCCCTCCATCTATTGGCTATCTTTCAGTGTTAGAGTCTTCTGCATCATCATTGACTCCTCAACATCCTTTCGAACAGCCGGGTAAATCTCCTTCCTCAACCTTTCAAAAAATGCATTGTGCTTCATTTCACTCCTCACTTTTTTCATGCTGAGCCTCTCTTCTTTGCTAAGTGTGAAAGCCCTCTTGTGCGGGACATTAACAGCTATACCCCTTGCACGGCTAGGGGGCTCATTTGTTTCCAGAGCAATGGACAGAATGTCACATGGACCTGAGTTCCTATAGAATCTTCCAGGGATCTTGGAAGCCTCTAATATCACTTCATACAGTTTGGCGTCACGTGAGTTTTCAAAGTAATAAGTTCCATCATCACGCCTCTTTGCACGTGCCCTCAAGTAGTCTCTCGCGTGTTCGCCCCTGATTTCACTAAAGGTCGAATTCCCACCCGCCGCTACTTCTTCTTTGTCCTCTTGTTCCCATATCAGTTTCATGCTGTAGTATCCTGCCACACCCATACGATGGGGGTGTATGTTCTTCTTCTGAAGTTCCGATTGCTTGAAACTCTCCTCAGCAAACTCTTTAGTTTCCCGGACCCTTTTGAATTCTGCCCAGTCTGCCTTTGTAATTTGGGGGTATGCGGGGATTGGGTCCTTTCCTTCAATCAAGTACTTCTTGTAAAACATGTGCTTCTAGTTTGTCCAAGCATCCCTAGCCTTCTTCAGTGCAGCATGTTCCACCTGCATTCTCCACTGCTCTAGAATGTTGAATTGATCCATGATCTCTCGGACTATCCTTTGCCGTGTTTCTGTGTCAGCCTTCCAAAACCCCGACAGATTAATGTTGAGCCTTGCCCTGCCAACAAATCCACACACACTCTTGAACCTCATGCGTGCTTTATCTGGTTTAGTTGGAGCCCAAGACTTTAAATCAATCTCGGTTACTTCATGTACACATTTAAGCTGGTGTGTGGGCTTCCTTGGAGCATTTGTCCGTGTCCTGACCGGAAGGGTAATTGCTGCAGCTCTATCCTGTTCAAGATTACTTGATCCCTCACAATCTGCTGAAGACCTAGGGTTGTCCAAATCAGATGAATATACATGGCCTGAAACATGAGTGTTGTCGCTGCTACTCGGCATCTACAAAGAACACATGCGAAACTCAGGAAAGGAGGATAAGTATAAAACTAACAACTTGGTATCAAGCTTTCTAAACGTGCCATGCAATAATTTAGAAAATGTACGGCTAATTTGTTAAGTTTGTGTGACTCGGGCGCTCGCGGTCTGTAAATAGGCAGTAACTTATTGGAACAAATACAACTTATATGTAGTAAGGAAGGTAGATAATGAACATATATACACTCTTCATTATTTTATAGCCAATTTGGGAACATACGGAACAAAATTGGAAGAGGGATTGCGACGAAATATGCCTCACCGTGATGGAGAGCAGTAACTAACAGGCTTCTTAATGCAAACCCGGTCGGACCACAGGAGAGGCGAGGGTTACTGCATCGATATGCTCGAGGGTGGCTGGCGAGCAAACGAAGATGGCGAGGCATGGGTCGCTGCGTGCTAGGAACGGCAGTGGAGGTAGGATTGACGCCGAAGAGCAGGCACACGGCTAGGGTGAGCACGACGGTGCCGGAGAGGGTTCTGCTGTGGATCTGGGGGAGGGGGAGCTGGCAAAAGTGATTGGGTGGACTAGTTGAGTGAAACGCGGGCGGACGGTGGGGGTGTTGGGGACTCCGAGTGTTGGCGGCCTAGGTGAAAAGGGTGAAAAATATCCCCGATCACTGGGTGCACGGAAAGGCCAACGCAAACGGTAGCCTCTAAGCGCTCGTCTGCACAAACAGAATAATTTCGTTTGAAATGAAGACATACTAATTTTGAAATGAAGACGTGAGTTCATCGTTTCTCCTCTAAATTTTTCCCACGTAAAGCAATCACAATTATACCACGGGTTTGATTTGCTGGTGCATTTCAGGTCTCGTGTGCTATATGTAAGACATTTTTTGGCATTTACTGTGCATTTTGGCATATAAATCAATTCCTAGCCGGACTGCATTTCCTGTCGAAAGGGATGAGGATTGCCGTTCGATCTGGGAGCATCCAACGGTGCACACGTACGATCCATGGGGTTTGGGTTCTGGCCAATCAGAACGCGCGACTGAGACCGCGCGCGCAGCAAAGGGGGGCGTCGGCCACGGTTTGGTAGGCACACGGCTTTCGTGTATGAACAGTGTGCTATTTGAAAACATTTTTTGGGAGGAGCTATTTGAAAACATTTACATGTGCTGTGGAAACGGATGAGGATCGCCGTTCGATCAAGGAGAATCCAACGGTGCAGACGTACGATCTGTGGGGTTTGGGTTCTGGCCAATCAGAACGCAGGACTCAGATCGCACGCGTGGCAGAGGGGGGGGGGGTCGGCCACGGTTTAGTGGGCACACAGCTTTCGTGAGTGAACCATGTGCTCTTTGAAAACATTTACATTACCTAAGATCATATTTTTGTTCGAATGAAAACATGAGCTCATCGTTTTGCCTCCAGTTTTCCACGGTAAGAAATCACGAGTATAGTGGAGAGTATATATGATACTTGTGTATGATACTACCTTTAATTAATTATAGCACATAGTATAATACATAGATTATAGTATCATATGTCATATGTATTGCCATCCATGACACAAATTAGCATCGCATTTAACATGATACGGTATCTACCTATATGTTACTCTAACCCTCTCTATATATATTTAATTCTTTGCCACATCAGCATACTTGCTATTTCCGAGTTCATGACATCGCCGGCTATGACATCACCACTATGGCCAGCCTTATATAGTGGGAGTATCATATAATGTATATAGTGTCATGCATATGATACTAGTGTATGATACTACGTACGTACCTTCATAGTGCATATATAGTATAATAGAGTAGTATATATCATAGATGACCGTATTTATGGACATGCATGACACAAAGTAGTATAACATTTATTATCTATATACATATGTTACGGTATCTACCTATGTTACTGCTTCTTTGCCACATCATCTTATTTCCTATTCCCGAGTGCATGATACCGGCTATGATACCCCCACTATGGCCACCCTAATAAGGCTGGTCGTTATATGGGAGTATCAAGCGGTATGATGCATGCCAACTAGACTTTTTGGATGATGTGGCACATAGTTAAATGAGGAAAGAGAGGGTGTGGGTATCATATCATGATACAGTATCATATTAAATGTTGTACCACTTTGTGTCATGCATGGCAATTAATAAGGCAACCTAAGATACTAACTTATGATACTATGCATGCGCGCATTACGGAGGTATTACCGATCATATACTAGCATCATGCATATATACTCCCTCCTTTCCGGTTTATAGGCTTATCTCAAAATTTTAGTTTTTTCCATTTTATAAGGCTCAATTTGGTTATTCCCCATCAAATGTTCAGATTCCAAGGTGCATTAAATCATTGCATGCAAGTATTAAGAGAAAGTTGACCAATGCATGCATGTATTGCAATTAATACATTGGAAAACATAAGTTTTTGAGGAAAACAAAAGCATTAATTGGGTGTTTTTGCAAACTACAAGAAGTATTCCGCCACTCACCATCTACCTTGGTTGGTGAGATTTTTGAATTGAGCCCTATAAGACTACCCAAAGTGGGAGTAACATAGGTAGTAACATCACACATATCTAGATAAAATAGATGATGTGGCAAGCAATAAATGAAGAAATGGAGGAAAATGGTAACATAGCTAGTTACTCCCTCCTTTCCGGTTTATAGGGCTCAATTCAAAAATCTCACCGACCAAGGTAGATGATGAGTGGTGGAATAGTTTTTGTAGTTTGCAAAAGCACCTAATTAATGCTCTTGTTTTCCTCAAAAAATTATGCTTACCAATGTATTAATTGCAATGTATGCATGCATAAAGTACATGCATTGATCAATTTTCTCTCAATATTTGCATGTAATGATTTAATACACCTTGAAATCTGAACATGTAATAGGGAACAACCATATTGAGCCTTATAAAATGGAAAAACTGAAAATTTGAGATAAGCCCTATAAACCGGAAAGGAGGAAGTACTAGTAGTATGAGTAGCATCACACATATCAAGGCAAAATGAGTCTATAGCCTAATAAATGAAGTGTTGCATGTTACCACACATGTGTTACTCCCCACACATGTGCATGTTACTAGTCTATGTTACTACCCATTGTGGCTAGTCTATGGCTGATTGTAATGGGGAGTATCATATACTAGTATCATGCATATGATATATATATATACATATATATATATATATATAGTAGTGTATGATACTACTTCCATAATGCATAGTATCATAAGCTAGTATCTTAGGTTGCCTTATTAATTGTCATGCATCACACAAAGTAGTACAACATTTAATATGATATGGTATCATGATATGATACCACATCCTCTCTTTCCTCATTTAATTGTGTGCCACATCATACAGAAAGTCCAGTTGGAATGCATGATACTGCTTATGATACTACCATTACAACCAACCTAAACCGGAAAGGAGGGAGTATGATACTAGCTAGTCTATGATATACTAGCTACCTCACTAAGAGCATGGTTAATAATACAGCCAACAGTCGGCTATAAGAAGTTGCCATGTCATATACAACCAACCTCTTAGCCGGCATGTACAATACTAAGTTTTAAATACGTACTAGTTTATCAATAGTTGGCCCACCTTACATCCTCAAAAAGTGTCTTGGGTCTCGTGTTGCAGCTGGCTCTACTAACCAAGAGCCCACTTCTCTTCTCTCTCCTCTTCTCTTTCCTCCAACTAATAAGCACATATATATTATTCTATTCCTTATAGCCTACTTAATTATGTCACTCTACTGTACTAGCCTGCTCTAAGACTAGCCACAATGGAGAGTAACACATACACTAGTAACATACACATATTCCTGGACAATGTTACTACCTAGAGGGTAGTAACATAAGTATGGTAACATGCAAAGCCTCATTTATTACGTTATAAACTCATATTGCATTGGGACATGTGATGTTACAGTAACTAGCTAAGTTACTCAAACTACCTCTCTCCTTATTAACTCCTTGCCACATAAGCAAATTTGCTGAGTTGGACTTGATGTTACTGCTGAAGTTACTCCCACTGTGGCTAGTCCAATGCATAGTATCATCATAGAGTAGCTAGTATCATACAAATAGTAGCATAGCATTTATTATGATACGGTTTCATGATATGATACTTAACCCTCTCTTTCTTCATTAATTCTACGATAGCTCATCAAAATTGCCTAGTTGGCATGCATGATACTAGCTATGATACCCCCTTACTATCAGCCTAGCAAAGAAGGTGTACAGATCATTTGTGCGTCTTTGTGAGTTTTCATCCGTTTTTTCGAGAAGCGGGGAGAAGTTTCAAAACATTTCGGCCGCGAGGTGCGACCACTGACGTAGGCCTAGTTGGTATTTTAATTACAGGAAATTCAGATGGAGTTCGAACATCACCAAAATCGATGTGTCCCCACGGCGTGCTCTCATGACACCATGGAAAAAAATTGGTAAAGTTTGGCACAAGTTTTGATGACCGCTCCTTCCAAACCGGAGCATCTCACATGAAGGATCATGGTTTCCAAAAGGAGACGTGTCAATTCAAACTCCTGTGGCTGGTGACTTCATCGTTTGGCCTCATAAAAATTTCCACGGTACGCAATCACCATTGTACCACGGGTTTGATTTTCTGGTGCATTTCAGTTATCGTTAGCTGTATTTAAGACATTTTTTGAGATTAATGTGCATTTTGTGCATAAAAATAAAATTACAACCGGAACTGCATGTGCTGTCGAAAGGGATGAGGATCGCCGTTTGATCTGGGAGCATCCAACGGTGCAGACGTACGAGCCGTGGGGTTTGGGTTCTGGCCAATCAGAAAACACGACTCAGATCGTGGGCGGGGTGGCGGGGTTTGGTCGGCACACGGCTTTCATCAACGAACATATGCTATTCGCAAACCAGATTGCATATTTTTGTTCACACATTCTGTAGCGAGATCAATTGAGTGTTCTACCTCTATGATATAATAATAATAATAATAATAATAATAATAATAATAATAATAATAATAATAATAATAATAATAATAATAATAATAATAAACAGTTCATATTCATTGCCTGAGCTGACAGCATATCAAGGTCAACATATTAACGGTTCTTACATCAACAGAAAACTGGGCATAACTCACAAATTTAGTACACGCGATAGTTCTAAATTGAACAAATTAAGTTGTAGGGTACGCATAAAGACTAGTCTTACGGCTTAATTCCCATGTACATGGGGGACTGGGATCATTAAGTTGACCCCGAATGAACTTGGGGTTTTTGATGATTTTATGCTGCTCTGTTACACGGGTGGGTGATCCCTTCGCTGGCAACTCATAAAATTCATCGTACTCGTCCTCATCGGTAACATTGTCGACACCCAGTACCCTTCTCTTCCCATGCATCGCTAAATGGCAGTTCTTATGCAAGGGGTCTTCCACAAAGAAAATCTGGGTAGCATCGCTGGCAGGAATGAATGGGTCTGCGTGATATGCCATCGTTGTCCTGTTAACACAGGTGTTCCTGTACTCATCAATCCTTACCTGACCAAGAGGGATCCATGCGCACCTGAATAATGCCACCTTAACTTTCACATAGTCAAGCTCCCAAATTTCTTTGATGGTTCCATAGTATACCCTTTTATCAGCTTCATTTACAGTCATGCATTCTATTTGAATAGAGCTGTTCTGATACGAGGTCTTCTGATCACATTCCTCAGTGTAGAACGTGTATCCATTTATGTCATATGCTTGGTACGTCAACACCGTAGGTGATGGCTTTTGTGCCAACCACGTAACAATGTCATCGATGGATCCTTCTGCCAAACGATTCTTCAGCCATTCGGTGTAGTTCTTAGTGTGCTCCTTCATCTCCACATCTGATGAAGGCACCATTGGTAAGAAGCTTTGGCGTATTTGGCGCCAAGTGTTCTTCAGCATAAGCGCTGAGAACTGGGCTGTTAAGCAGTACTGTCAAATAGGCTTTCTCTGCCAATTCTCTAGGTGCAGCCATTTGTGTGCCAACAAGGACCAGCTTACCTTTCAGCCTTCCCTTGTAGCGAGAGAGGGGCAAACCTATAGGTCTTTGTTTCATGTATTCGGTGCAAAACTCAATCACCTCCTCCGCGGTATAACCTTGTAGGATGCTTGCCTCTGGATGGTTTTGGTTCCGACAAAAGTGCTTCAGTATTCCCATGAACCGCTCGAAGGTATACATGTTGCAAAGAAACACAGGACCACAATACTTTATCTCGCCAACAAGGTGCACAGTGAGATGGACCATGACATCAAAGAATGACGGTGGGAAAAACATCTCTAGGTTGGACAATATTCTTGCTATATCATCTTGCATGTGATCCAACTCTTCAGGCTCTACAACTTTCTGCCATAGTTGGTAGAAGAAATCACAAAGGTCAATGAGTATTTTTCTTATATCTTTGTCCATCAGATTCCGAATGGCCACCAGGAGGATTTGTGTCAACATTACGTGGCAATCATGTGACTTCATGTGTCCCAACTTCATTTTACCTGAGCCCACATCCACGAGACTTTTGATGTTTGCGCAGTAGGAAGAGGGTGTCTTAACTGACAACAAATAGGTGAAGAACTGTGTTGCTTCTTTTGTACTGAAATTGTAACTCTGGCGAGCTTTGATGAATTTGTCATCATCTTCTGCTTCACTCTTGCATTTTGATCGATCAGCAAGCATATCGAGTCGTGAACCGTCACCATCCTTTCTTTTACCTTTAATCTTGAGCAGAGTACCAAGGATGCTTTCACATACGTTCTTCTCTACGTGCATGACATCGATGTAGTGACGTACACGTAGAATCTCCCAGTAAGGTAATTTCCAGAACACCGATTTCTTCTTAAACACTTGACCCTTGGGTATTTTTTTCACCGTCAAAGGGTGGTTCTTGCCAAGGACAACATTAACTTTTTAGCCATGTTGTGGACCACCTCCCCTTCATAGGTCTTGGGGCCGCACCTGCCTCTGCCATACCATCAAATTCATCTTTCATCTTTTGGTATGGGTGAGTTTTCTGTAAGAACCTACGATGATGCAAATACACTATTTTGTGCGAGTTGGGAAGTCTTCTGCTAGCTGTCCTATCCATGCATGTGACACACCCTACATCTCCCTTTGTTTTCTGCCCCGATGTGTTGCCTAATGTCAGCATATCTTGAATGGTGTGCACCAGCATTGCATGTAGATCGAAAACCTCCTTTCTGTAAGCATCATAACATTTTATAGCAGGCGCATCTATCCACACTGTCAGCAGTTCTTCTACCAATAGCTGAAAGTAAATGTCGATGTCATTTCCAGGTTGCTTCGGGCCTTAGATAATCATTGACATCATAATATATTTTTTCTTCATACACAACCAAGGAGCTAGGTTATATATGCACAGAAGCACCGGCCATGTGTTGTGATTGGTTCTCATATCGCCAAAAGGATTCATCCCGTCAGTACACTACCGAGCCTTATACTTCTAGGATCCTTGGCAAATTTTTCAAACTTGTTGTTGATTAATTTCCACTGAGGCCCATCTTTCGGGTGCCTCATAAACCTATCCACAATTCGCTCATCATGATGCCACCGCAACCTCTTTGCCTCTCTAGGGTTTGCAAACAAACGCCTCAACCTTGGAATTAAAGGCAAGTACCAAACAACCTTGAACGGGATTCCTGTCTTGATCTCACCGTCCAATTTGTACTTTTCCTTGCCTCTCCTGTGCTTGTATCGCATGCTTGCATGTGGGACATGCACACAAATCTTTGTACTCACCACGGTACAATATACAATCATTCACACAAGCGTGTATCTTCTGTACTTCAAGTTCCAATGGGCAAAAAAATTTCTTCACTTCATTCATGCTTCCGGGGAGCACATTATCTTTTGGAAGAATTTCTTTGAAAAGACATAACATCTCTGTGAAGCCCTTTTTTGATAGACCGTTTGCTGCTTTAAATCTGAGAAGCGCTAGGGTGGCACTCAACCTGGAATATTTCTTTTTGCAACCTGGATACAATTCTTTCTTGGAGTCCGCATCAATGGTTGGCAGATCCTTGTACCCAATCATATCCTTTTTGGGCCCCTCGAAATTAGCAATCATAGCAGAAAAAACTGGCATATCAAGATCGTCGTCATCTGCGTCGACGTCTTGGTTTTCCAGTGGGCGTTTCGGCTTTCCGGTGTTCCATTGGTAGCTTGATGCCTCTTCCCCGATGTTAGATTCAACATCCATGTGACACTGATCGGGGTTTGGCATCTCGCTGCCCTGGGTATCTTCATCCATGACCTCCTCTTCACCATGTCTAGTCCAACGTGTATATCCGTCCATGAATTCCCTAGAGGCTAAGTGCATCTGGACATCTTCAACTTCATGTGACTCTGTATTGGAACAATCAGTACATGGACACAGGATGTAATCTGCATCACCAATTCTCCTCTTTGTACTTTTAGCCAAATTCATGAACTCTGTCACGCCACTGATAAAATCTGTGGTTTTCTGATTCTTCATCCATCGAGATCATTCCATCTGCAGCACACGAATGGTAATGAAGAACAAAACAACAACGTTAATACATGGATTAACTGCTGCCCAAAGATGCGCGCATAAATCACAAGGTTTTATTTTCATAATTACTGAGGGTGCTCCATGTTGTTATCCAGATGTGCAATGAAAAAAATAATGACCAGTCAATTTACACGCAAAGTACTAGTACAACACTACCCTTAGGAATTGAATACCTTAATTAAGCCACTCACTAAAAGAATACCTTAATTAATTAGCCGCGCGGCGACCTCCACCCAACAGACAGACAAGCAAGATGGGGCGGCACGCCGAGACAGCAGGATTGAGGAGCAAAGCTTAGTGTGGTTGCCGCCTGAAGTTCGACCTCCACTATCCCGCCATCGACCACGATGGATGTGCTCGAATCACGCCGCTGCCGACCTCGATGGTTGAGCTCCTCCTATCTCCCACCGGAGATCGAGGATTGGCCTCCCATGACGCCGCCACCGCCCACCGACCGGGGACTGACCTCTTCTCAGGTAGCCGCTGCCTAGGCCGCGACCGCCATCTCTATATGCAGAGCAGCTGTTTTTTTTGAAGAGATATCTGCAGAGCGGCTGTTTATACGGTATCTCACCGTACTCAATTATATGGACAGGGTAGTACATCACATACGGTTATGTAAAGGCATCCGTGTCTAACCTACATTGTCTTCTCACACGGTTTGGTGCGGAAATCGTGTGTGACATTGTAATACCTAACACAAATGACATGTATAAACAGTGTGTCGTATACAACATATAGTGCCATATTTGTTCCCGACCGTTAGCTTATCTCCACAGTTTCCCCACTTCCCCCAAATCCCTACATAGCCTCCAAATTCCCTCGCGTGGCGCTGACATTAGAGGAATGCGGACGAGTGGTGCTGATGGTTTCGGTTCGGCTGCTCCTGCTCGTATCGCCGCCACGACGGCGGTCGCCGCCAAGCACTTGCCTAAGGTCATCAGAAGGCTTGTGTACTACGGATCCGAATCGTCCTGTCAGGTTCCAATCTATCCCGATCTTTTTTAGCATGTCCAAAGTATAGCTCCTTGCTGAATCCGTCCTGAATGACCCCCCTCCCCCCTAGCAAAGCGATCTGTCGCCGGATCTGGAGCATGACTCCAGACTACCGCAACACGAATTCGACTTCGAGTTTTGTGCCACCAAGAAGTACCAAAAGCTGAGTTGTGTGCACGGGAACACTCCTGCTTGACGTGTATGCACGGAGGGATTCGACATTGGCAGGCGGTTTCTAAGTTGCCCCTTAGAGGTTAGTGCTAATTAAGTTCATCATTTTACTTCAGTTAATGCCACCGCTCATCCTGAGTACTATTTAACATTGGCAGGGATATGAGGCTTGTGCCTTTGTTAACTGGCTGGATGAAGAATGGCATGGCAGGGCTCGGAGTGTTATCACCAAGCTCGCAGAAGATAAGGTAAAGCTAAAGAAGAAACTGGCTGATCTAGAATGTACAATCAGTATGATGAAGCAAGAAAGAATCAGTCACAGGCAACAAATGAAAGCAATAGACAAGAAGAAACTAGCATGTGTAGTTGTGGTTGTTGCATTAGCCATGTTCTATGCGCTGTTTGCAATGATGATTAGGGGTTTTGTTTGACAGTATTGCTAAAGCACATCTGCATGTGCTCTAAGTAATGCACCTCTAGGTCCTATGCCCCGGATGTTACGCGAAGATTCGTGCAGATATTTTTCTTTGTCTTTTTTCTTTTCCTTTCAAGTTTGATTATTACTGGCTTTACCAATAAGAAGAGATCAATGTATTGCAACAGCAACAGCAACAGCAACAGCAGCAACAGCAACAGCAACAGCAACAGCAACAGCAACAGCAACAACAAAAAAAAAACAACAACAACAACAACAACAACAACAACAACAACAACAACAACAGCAGCAACAACAGCAGCAACAACAACAGCAACAACAACAACAACAACAACAACAACAACAACAACAA
>NC_041387.1:192078599-192086818 GCF_002162155.2 Triticum dicoccoides | reverse complement strand
AACAACAACAACAACAACAACAACAACAACAACAACAACAACAACAACAACAACAACAACAACAACAACAACAACAACAACAACAACAACAACAACAACAACAACAACAACAACAACAACAAAAACACAACCTGACGAGCACACTATTCACAAAAAAAGACCGTATGTGCTGTCTGTAATGATCGCAAACAATTCTGATTACCGACCTGTCTGCTGGGTATCACACACATCTTGTTACGCCGAATCATTTGTGTTCACCTCAATCATCACAAACAGTTCATCGAAGTGAATTTTATGCTGTATATCGCACACACCTTGATCTGGCTGCCCATTTTTGTTGTTATGTCTCATCGCAAATAGTTCATACAAATCAACCATATGCCCCTCATCGCACACGCAACTAAAATCTGAACCGAGTTTGATGTATCATTTATCGCAAATGTTTTGCATCTTTTTGACGGTTTTTTACATCACTGTTTGTGATTAATGCATCGCACACAGTTTCGTCAAAGGGTCTCTGATTGTAGTGTCGCGTTAGCAGTATCCTGCAGTAGTGATGGGGTATCATATTGATTCACTTGATGTATGTTTTGGCACTCAACTCGCGGATTCCTGAGGTGACGTTGGGGTAATCTATGCATAGGGGTTGATGCATGTTCTTGTCTTTGTTTCTCTGGTAGAAATCTTGGGGAACTCTTTGAATTTCTTTGTGTTGGATTGAGTATTATGAATCTGAAATTATTTGGTGTTATTTTAGTATGAACTCTTGGATAGATCGATCAGAAAGAATAGCTTCGAGGTGGTTTCGTACCCTACAAACGATTTCTTCTTATGTTCTCCGCTAGATAGGAACTTTGGAGTGATTCTTCGTTGCACGTTGAGGGATGGTTATGTGATCCAATTATATTAGCATTGTTGGGAGATTGCACTAGCGAAAGTACAGACCCTAGGCCTCATTGTCAAGCATTGCAATACCGTTTGTGCTCACTTTTGTTACTTGCTACCTTGCTGTTTTTATTTATTCAGATTATAAAAATATATTTCTACCATCCATATTACACTTGTATCACCATCTCTTCGCCAAACTAGTGCACCTATACAAATTACCATTGTATTTGGTGTGTTGGGGACACAAGAGACTTTTTATTATTTGGTTGCAGGGTTGTTTGAGAGAGACCATCTTCATCGTACACCTCCCACGGATTGATAAACCTTAGGTCATCCACTTGAGGGAAAATTGCTGCTGTCCTACAAAACTCTGCGCTTGGAGGCCCAACACGTGTCTACAAGAATAAAGTTTCATAGTAGACATCAAGCTATTTTCTGGCGCCATTGCCGGGGAGGTGAGTGCATGAAGGTATATCTTTAGATCTTGCAATTGAATCTTTTAGTTTCTTGTTTTATCACTAGTTTGGTTTACAAAAGAAAACTACATAAAATGGAATTGAAGTTGCATCATATTATTGACCACCTTTGTATTATCTTTCTTGAAAATGATGGATCGGAAAATTGTGCTCAATTGTTAGAAGAAGAAGTCCATAAAATGCTCACAAATTATTTGAATGATGAGCATGATTGCAATGTTGTTAGTATGAATTTTTTTAATATCCAAAATGCTAATGATGATTGCACAAGTCATGACAAAAGTGTTTCTTAAAAGCATGTCAATTTTTGTGGAGTGCATAAAGTTTTTGAAGACGTGCCTTATAGGGAAGATAGATTTTGCAAGAAGCATAAGCATGATAGAACCAATTCTTTGCTCAAAGTGATAGATGAATTTGCTACAAAATTATGTTCTCTTTGTCCTACTACTTGTGAACTTTGCAATAAGGATGGTCATCTTAATTTCCAATGCATGCTTTTTCATGATCGAATCGTGTCCAAATATTGCAATAACTTGATCACCCTAGAACTTTGTAATGAACTTTGCTTATTTTTGGGGAGTGAAGAATTGATGCATAAAAATAGTTGGTTTGAAGTATTCATTCTCATGGACGACATTGAAACTAATCTAAAGAATATCTATATGTTTTGCATTGTAAATTGCAATGAGAATGCTTATATTGCCAACTATAGAAAGATGGGAAAACCAATATGTGAAAGGAATACTAATAAAAGGGTAAAGATTTCCACTTTCCCTCGTATTGTCTCTCATGATGAAATAGGTGACGAGGAGGAGCTCCCTATTCAACCAATCTCATCAATAAGAAGCTTGAAAAAACTAATTAAATCCACACATGATGTGGTGAAGAAGAAGAAAAGAAGAAAGAATAGAGGTAAAAAGATATCTCTCCCAAATAATGTTGCTCCAATTATTGGTGTGCCTCATGAAACTGAATCAAAAATAATTGTGGAAGATGATGCACTTGATGATGATATTGCTTCTATGTCTATGGCACAATGTCCAAGAGCACTATTGATGATGATTTTGTTATGCCTATTGCTTGTTGTGATGATTATGATTGGGAAGATAATGATATTCCTTATAATCTTGGAAATCTTTTTGGCACCAACTTGGGAAATTATGATGATAGCAATTGTTATACCGTTGGTGCTATTCATACTATTAATGATGAGAGTGATTATGCTTATGATATGCCAAGCCACAAGCTTGGGGATGCTATGTTTGATGAGAATGACATGTTTGAGAATTTAGCTGCAATTAATGTTTGTCCCAAGCTTGGGGATGTTTAATGAAGATGATCTTTTTAGTCCCCCTATTTTGAATGATCAAATTTGCTATGATGATTGCATTCCTCCTATCTATGATGAGAACAAAGTTGCTACTTATGATGATTACTGTGATGATACTTATGTTATAAAAAGTAGTGATGATTATATTTATAAAACTTGTCATAGATTTGATTACCCTTTTTCTCGACATTACTCTTTTAATGTGGAAACAATTTATAGTATTCGAGTTTCGTATGATACTCCAACCATTGTGAAAGAGAAGAAATTTTCTTATGTGGAGAGTAATAAAATTTCTTTGCTTGTGGATCATGAAAAGAATGCTTTATATGATGGTTATATGGATGAATCTATTCATGATGCTACTGAAAATTATTATGAGAGAGGAACTTATGATTCATGATGCTCTCTTTATGTTTCAATTCTTATCTTTTATGCGAGCATCATTGAAATCATCATGCCTAGCTAAAAGGCATTAAAGAAAACCGCTTGTTGGGAGACAACCCAACATTTACCCCTACTGTTTTTATGTGTTCACATGATTAGGATACTGTAGTGAGCATTTTTTATTGCTTTTGTTTCAATAAAGTTCTAAGTAAAGCCTTTGGGATAGTGTGGATGATAGTTGACTTGAATCTGTGCAAGAACAGAAACTTTTGCACTCGGTCTAGGAATTTTGAAAATTCACTACAGCGTGGTTTTGATCTGAATTTTCTACAGGTGATTATATACCAATTATCTATGTTGTCCTAATTTTTCAGAATTTTTGGAGTAGCAGAAGTATGGTTGGAGTGCAGATTACTACGACTGTTCTGTTTCTGACAGATTATGTTTTCAATGCATAGTTTGCTTGTTTTCTTGTTTCTATGGCTTATATTGCTCAATATAAATTGTGGAAATTATATTCTATAGTAGGAATTGTGTGGAAACAATTATTAATCTTGTCTTTGACAGTACCAACATGAAATGGTTTGCTCTTTATCATACTAACCTATCTCATGAAGTTCTGTTAAGTTTTGTGTGATTGTACTTTTGAAGTTTTAGGTGAGATGTCAATATGAGGAGAATGAGAGTGACAAGACCCTAATATTGGAGATGCCCAAGGCACTCCAAGGTAATATTCAAGGAAGATCCAATCAACTAATCTTGGGGATGCTCCGGAAGGCATCCCCTCTTTCGTCTACAACATTATCGGTAACCTCACTTGGAGCTACATTTATATTCTTCACATGATATGTGTTTTGCTTGGAGCGTCATTTTCTTTTGCTAGGATTTGCTTTCTATTATTTAGAATAATGTTTTGCATCTTCATTTTCAATAAAAATGTCAAGGATAGCCTTCATCATGCTTATTTTGCAAGTATACGAGTTGCTGTTTGAAAACAGAAAGTTTATCGCTGTTGCAAAAATTCCCTAGAAAAGTAAGAATATGACAAAATGTTGAAAAAAATTTCACAGTAAGCCCAGATAAAATCTCTACAGTGTGGTAAATTTTCATAATTTTTGGAGTTAGGGAAGTATGATGAATCTTGCATTCTTTACAGACTGTATTGTTTTGGCAGATTGCTGATATGTTTGCATTGTTTGCATATGTTTGCTTGTTTAATGATTCTATTCAAGGATCCGAGTATTAAATATGCAGAGGCATTTAGTATCAAATGTTGAATAATAAGTTTGGTGATTTGCTACAGTAGAGAATGATAAGGTTTTGCATTGATTTATACTAACTTATCTCACGAGTCCTTGTTGAGTTTTGTGTGGATGGAGTTTTTAAGATTTAGGGAAACCGTGATAAAAGGAATTAAGGAGACACAAAAGCTCAATCTTGGGGATGCCCTGGTAGGCATCCCACCTTTGTTCTTCAACAATTATCGGTTAGTATCGGTTGAGCCTAAGTTTTTGCTTCTTCACTTGAGTTGTGCTATCCTTGAAATGTCATTTTATTTTCATTTTGCCTAGTATTTTAATAAAATATTTAGATCTAAAAGTTTTAAATAAGAGAGTGTCCTCACATAGCTATCTATTTACTTAACTACTCGCTTGACCTTCACTTATATCTTTTTGGAGTAGCTTGTCATTTACTCTTGTGCTTCACTTATATCCTATGAGTAAATTGTTGAATAAATTGAATATCATGAAGTTGAAATTATATGTCCATATCATGCCTAGCGGTAGCTTCACATTGGGTTTAGAAATGGAAATCTTTTGAAGCTTGAAAATCACAACATTGGTCATACAAGCAAATCATGAATGATTAGTAGAAGGAAGAGAACTTTCACATGCAAATACACTATCTTGGAAATCTTTTGTGATTGTGAGCCCCCATCAAAATATTATATGCCAAAATTGTTGACGTTGGACAAGGAAGACAACGTAATGGTTTATGTTTGTTCATATTCACATAGAAGTTATATTGTCATAAATCCTTCAACATGTGGTGCTTGCCCGCCATCTTTGCTAGCCAAAAATACCGCACCAAGTAGAGATACTACTTGTGCATCCAAAAAACCTTAAACCCTTATCTTATTTTCAAGAGTCCACCATGCTTACCTAAGGATTGAGTAAGATCTTTCAAGTAAGTTGTCATCAGTGCAATAAGGCAATAAAAATTGCTTCTAAAAGTGTGAGATCATTTAGTGTAAGAGAAAATTGAGCGTTGTACAAACTTGTGATGGTAAAGAATAAAAGCGGCAGACTACATAATAAAGGTTGCCATCACAAGGGGCAATATAACGTGACGTTCTTTTGCACTAAGGGGTTGAGCATCCAAACAAATAAGCGCATGGCAACTCTGCTTCCCTCTGCGAAGGGCCTATCTTTTACTTTATGTATTTACTCTTATGCAAGAGTCAAAGTTTTTCTCTCTATTCCTTTTTATTTTTCTCCACTGGCAAGCATCATGTGGTGAGGAAAGATCTAGCCACATATGTCCAGTTGAATATGAGTAGCATGAGTTATTATTGTTGACATCACCCTTGAGGTGAATACGTTGGGAGGCGAAACTATGAGCCCCTATCTTTCTATGTGTCCGGTTGAAATGTTTTGCTCATGTGTATGCGGTGAGTGTTAGCAATCATAGAATACTATATGATGGTTGAGTATGTGGAGCTCTTACTTAAACTCTGTTGAATAAGTTGAATTACAATTGCTTGGTGACTGAGAACATAGGTTGTTGAGTTTCAAGAGAATTCATTGCTTGAACCTTAACATGTGAATTGGTTGCTACTTTGTTATGATGAGTTCTATGAGAAAGAATTGTTATTGATGCTAGGAAAAGTGATTGAAATTATCATTGATCAAACTTATGTACTTTGCTAGCATTCACACTTCATAAATTATTTCTTTTATCATTTACCTGCTCGAGGACGAGTAGGAATTAAGCTTGGGGATGCTGATACATCTCCAACATATCTATAATTTATGAAGTATTCATGTTGTTATATTATCATTCTTGGATGTTTTACAATCATTTTATAGCAACTTTATACCATTTTTTGGGACTAACCTGTTGACCCAGTGCCCAGTGCCAGTTGTTGTTTTTTGCTTGTTTTTTTTACATTGCAGAAAATCAATATCAAACGGAGTCCAAACACCGCGAATCTTTTTGTGGATTTTTTATGGACCAGAGAACATCCAAAGGGCCAGAGCAGTACCTGGGGAGTGCTCCGAGGGGGCACAACCCAGGCGCACCCAGGTGGGTTGTGCCCACCTCGGTGGCTCCCGCACCCCTTCTTCGCCCTATAAATTCTCAAATATTCGAAAAACCTTCAGGGTAACCCTAGATGAGAATTTCCGCCGCCGCAAGCCTCTGTAGCCACCAAAAACTAATCTAGACCCCGTTCCGCTACTCCGCTAGAAGGGGAAATCATCACCGGTGGCCATCTTCATCATCCCGGCGGTCACCATAATGAGGAGGGAGTAGTCCACCCTCGAGGCTGAGGGTTTGTACCAGTAGCTATGTGTTTAATCTCTCTCTCTCTCTCTTGTGTACTTGAGATGTCACGATCTTGATGTATCGCGGGCTTTGTTAATATAGTCGGATCATATGGTGTTTTCCCCTCTCTATCTTGTGATGAATTAGTTTTCCCTTTGAGATTTCTTTTTATCGGATTGAATACTTTTATGGACTTGAGAGCACTTCATATATGTCTTGCAAATGAATACTCGTGGTGACAATGGGGCATCATATTGAGTCACTTGATGTATATTTTGGCACTCAACTCGCGGATTCCCGAGGTGACATTGGGGTAATCTATGCATAGGGGTTGATGCACGTTCTTGTCTTTGTTTCTCCAGTAGAAATCTTGGGGAACTCTTTGAAGTTCTTTGTGTTGGATTGAGTATTATGAATCTGAAATTATTTGGTGCTATTTTAGTACGAACTCTTGGATAGAACGAACGGAAAGAATAGCTTCGAGGTGGTTTCGTACCCTACAAACGATTTCTTCTTATATTCTCCGCTAGATAGGAACTTTGGAGTGATTCTTCATTGTACGTTGAGGGATGGTTATGTGATCCAATTATATTAGCATTGTTGGGAGATTGCACTAGCGAAAGTACAGACCCTAGGCCTCATTTTCAAGCATTGCAATACCGTTTGTGCTCACTTTTGTTACTTTGTACCTTGCTGTTTTTATTTATTCAGATTATAAAAATATATTTCTACCATCCATATTACACTTGTATCACCATCTCTTCGCCGAACTAGTGCACCTATACAAATTACCATTGTATTTGGTGTGTTGGGGACACAAGAGACTTTTTATTATTTGGTTACAGGGTTGTTTGAGAGACACCATCTTCATCCTACACCTCCCACGGATTGATAAACCTTAGGTCATCCACTTGAGGGAAAATTGCTACTGTCCCTACAAAACTCTATGCTTGGAGGCCCAACACGTGTCTACAAGAATAAAGTTGTGTAGTAGACATCAGCGTCGACTTGTTGTGCATGAGCCTGCACCCACAGAGGCTCATCAGTCTGAAGATATTCCAGTTGCTAACTCCACCGCAGCTGAAGACATTGGTCAAGATGATAATGTTGAAGATGATGAAGTCCTTCCGCAGCTTGAGCCCAACCGAGTATCATCGCCTGCTCCTACGAGCCGTGAACTGATAAGCATTGGCGGTCCCATGATGCCAATCACACAAGATGTGTTCTGGGAAGAGCACCACCCCAACTCCCCTCTGCATGAAGTGATTCCGCGCACACCGCCGGCTCATGTCACCACTCCGGTGTTTGAGACTCCACAAGTTATACGTCCATTTTGCATCATGCTTTTATATCAATATTTATTGCATTATGGGCTGTTATTCCACATTATGTCACAATACTTATGGCTATTCTCTCTTATTTTACAAGGTTTACATGAAGAGGGAGAATGCCGACAGCTGGAATTCTGGGCTGGAAAAGGAGCAAATATTGAAGACCTATTCTGCGCAACTCCAAAAGTCCTGAAACTCCACGGAATATCTTAAAATAAATAAAGAAAAATCGTCGCCAAAGATGAAGGCCGGGGGGCCCACACC
>NC_041387.1:192035857-192078225 GCF_002162155.2 Triticum dicoccoides | reverse complement strand
CCCTACCTCGTGGGCTCCCTGGTGGCTCTCCGACGCCCATCTTCTCCTATATGAAGTCTTTCGGTGAGAAAAGAATAGGAGGCAAACTTTCAGGACGAGACTCCGTCGCCACGAGGCGGAACCTTGGCGGAACCAATCTAGGGCTCCGGCAGAGCTGTTCTGCCGGGGAAACTTCCCTCCGGGAGGGGGAAATCATCACCATTGTCATCACCAACGCTCCTCTCATCGGGAGAGGGCAATCTCCATCAACATCTTCACCAGCACCATCTCATCTCCAAACCGTAGTTCATCTCTTGTATCCAATTCTTGTCTCCAAGTCCGGGATTGGTGCTAGTAGGTTGCTAGTAGTGTTGATTACTCCTTGTAGTTGATGCTAGTTGGTTTATTTGGTGGAAGATCATATGTTCAGATCCTTTATGCATATTATTACCCCTCTGATTATGAACATGAATATGCTTTGTGAGTAATTACGTTTGTTCCTGAGGACAAGGGAGAAGTCTTGCTATTAGTAGTCATGTGAATTTGGTATTCATTTGATATTTTGATAAGATGTATGTTGTCTAGCCTCTAGTGGTGTTATGTGAATGTTGACTACACAACACTTCACCATTATTTGGGCCTAGAGGAAGGCATTGGGAGGTAATAAGTAAATGATGGGTTGCTAGAGTGACATAAGCTTAAACCCTAGTTTATGCGTTGCTTCGTAAGGGGCTGATTTGGATCCACATGTTTCATGCTATGGTTAGGTTTACCTTAATACTTTTGTTGTAGTTGCGGATGTCGTGGTTCTAAGTCTGACAGTAGAATAGGGGGGTAGGAATGGGGAGGCAAGATCCTAGCTATGGAGTAGTTGTATACGCAAGATGTTTACGAGTTCAGGCCCTTCTCGGAGGAAGAAATAGCCCTATGTCTCGGAGCCTGGAGGCGGTCGACTGGATTATGTGCGTATGAGTTACAGGGGTGCGAACCCTTTACACCGAGGAGGGGGTGGCTTATATATAGTCCGCCAGACCCCTCCGGCCCTCAGTTATGTAGGGTTTAAATTACATTAAGATCGGGGGTTACTGATAACGTCCCACATAAAGTGCTATGATGACCATGAAAGCTACTTAATGACCGACCGTTTGGATGCAGACTGACTTTAGATCTGGCGGTCGAGTGGTTGGCTTCATGGTCGAGTGTCTTCAAGTCCGTCGAGTGGAATACTTCTGAGTCGACTGACAGGTGGTTTCTTCTAGAGATGTCCTTGGGGAAGGTATCTTGGATAGGTCCATGACCCTACCCTAGGTACATGGTTTCATCATTAGCCCCCAAATGGATCGAGGTTTGAGTGGGGAAGGAGTTGAGACCTCTTCCGACCCACTTTTTGTGTGATGAGCACGTCTTGTTCTGGATTAATGAACTTAGGTGACGGCATCAACTTCTTTTTCAGTCGCCCTGATCCATTCTTTGTATCCGTCGAGTGAATTTTTGGATTGGTGGGGGCACGCTGAGTGCACCCACTGGGTGTAGTCCCCGAGACTATGGTGGACTGCTGGAAGTCGACTGTAGTCTTTATACTTTGAATTTCTTTTCTTACTTCTTCACTCGGTCTGGTCGAACCATGTCGAATGGAATCTTGGAACCAGTAGGGGCACGCTGAGCGTACCCACTGGGTGTAGTCCCCGAGACCATGGTCGACTGTTGGCAGTCGACTAAGGTCTGGAGAACCCTTTTTTTAGATCATGATGATACCGTGGCAGACTGCTGGCAGTTAGCTATGGTTTAGGATCATAACCTTTTTGCCTCTTTCGGTCGACTGATCGAACCGAGTCGGTAGAACCAGTGGGGGCATGCTGAGTGCACCCACTGGGTGTAGTCCCCGAGACTACTGTTGAATATTTTGATTCGGCTATAGTCTTAGAAATGCTACGATTTTTTCTCTTAGTCACTCGGAAGCGACCTATCTTTGATGTCTATCGACTGACCTTTCGCAGAAATCTTGCGAGCTTGCGGCTCGCTATACTGAATTCGAGAACAAACATATCCAGCTCGAACTTGACTTGAAGCTCGTTCAGGAGAACTTTACGAAGGCGAATGATGAAGCAAAAGGTATGTTTGGTGAGCATCTTGACGGCTGTCTTTATCTTTTTGTCCATTCCTGATTCTGATCTCATTGTCACTTTGCAGATAAACTGAAGGAGGCTCTGAAGAAGAAGGACCATGACCTCGCCGAGGCGCAGAAGGCGGCTTCAGACAAGACGAAGCTCGCGGAAGAAAAGCTGGCTTCAGTCGGAAAACTTGAAGAGGAGAACACCAATCTGAAGGCTGCTCTCGACGCGGCCAACAAAGAGGTCAGCCGTCTGAAGAACGACAAGATAGCTCTGAGCGACAAGGCTAGCGAACTGGTGGGGAAGAAGAACGATCTGGAGGCTTATCAGGAAGGGCTCACCAAGAAGTTATTCCTCATGCTTGAAGCTAAACTCTTTTATCTGACTGACTTGTTATCATCGACTCATCGTAGAACTGTTGGCTTAGCTTCCAACTTTGTTTACAAAATTCTGCAAAAACTTCGAGGAGGAGACCAGTCGACTGGAGACAAACTTGGAGCCCACTAACTCTCCTGTGAAGGATGAGGCCGCTATGAACGTGTTCCGACTGGAGTCTCGTGTTGCTGGAGTTGTTGACTATCTTGCTCGACTAAAGGTTGCGGTGTCGCGAATCGACACGACACTCTGGCCAGGAGAGACACTTCAAAATGACCTCGAGTCTCTGATGACTCGACGGAATGACGTTCCAGGTCGAGTGCAAGAATGGAAAAAGTCTTCTGCCAGGTGCGGTGTTGACATTGCTCTATCCCTGGATCATGTTCACTACAAGGACGCTCGAGAGGATAAGCTGGCGTCCATCAAAGTGGCCAATACCAAGAAGCGTGACTTCCAATCTTTCATGGAGACCTTCATTGCTGCTGCCACTCGAATTGCTGATGGAATCGACCTGGACCAGTTTGTCGCGCCCTCCAGTCCTCCACCTGAGGAGTAAGAAAACTTCTATGCCTCACCTTAAATTTGCCTCGGAATGCCGAGTGGTTTTGTAACCGATAAACTTTTACAGGCTAGACGCCTGAGCACTTCTGAATCCGTTATCTGAACTTTGCTTATCACTGAATATGATTGCATTTGCCTTCGAGTGAACTTTGTTCTTCACTCGGAACATGCTTTAGTGCTTGAGACGCAGCTCTGAGGTGGAAAGTCCAGTCGACCTGCATTTCATCGCTCTTGCGGGTAGGGATGGAGCACAGATTTTAGTCGACCTACGTCCTTGCGGATCAAGATGGAACGCACGTTGTATTGGTGGCGTAGCTCAGAAGGATAAGGTAGCACTTGACCTGCACCTCGTCGTCCTTGCAGAGTGCACATTGTATTTGTGGTGTAGCTCCGAAGGAGAAGGTAGTAGTCGACCTGCACCTCGTTGTCCTTGCAGAGTGCACATTGTATTTGTGGCGTAGCTCCGAAGGAGAAGGTAGCAGTCGACCTGCACCTCGTCATCCTTGCAGAGCGCACATTGTATTTGTGGCGTAGTTCCGAAGGAGAAGGTAGCAGTCGACCTGCACTTCGTCATCCTTGCGGATCGGAATGGATTAAGTACTTAGGCGAGTACTGGACTGCAGCTAAGCCCTCGAGTGGGAGGATTGCTCTCCACTCGGTAGGATTTTCAAATACTTAGGCGAGTACTGGACTGCAGCTAAGCCCCCGAGTGGGAGGATTGCTCTCCACTCGCTGGGGTTTTCAAATACTTAGGCGAGTACTCGACTGCAGCTAAGCCCCCGAGTGGCAGGATTGCTCTCCACTCGGTAGGATTTTAAAATACTTAGGTGAGTACTAGACTACAGCTAAGCCTTCGAGTGAGAGGCTGGTTCATCACTCGGTAGGATTTTTTAAACTTAGGCGAGTACTGGGACTGCAGCTAAGCCCCCGAGTGGGAGGATTGCGCTCCACTCAGTAGGATTTTCAAATACTTAGGTGAGTACTGGACTGCAGCTAAGCCTCCGAGTGAGAGGCTGGTTCACCACTCGGTAGGATTTTTTAAACTTAGGCGAGTACTGGGACTGCAGCTAAGCCCCCGAGTGGGAGCATTGCTCTCCACTCGGTAGGATTTTAAAATACTTAGGCGAGTACTGGACTGGAGCTAAGCCTCCGAGTGAGAGGCCGGTTCATCACTCGATAGGATTTTTCAAACTTAGGCGAGTACTGGGACTGCAGCTAAGCCCCCCAGTGGGAGGATTTCTCTCCACTCGGTAGGATTTTCAAATACTTAGGCGAGTACTGGACTATAGCTAAGCCTCCGAGTGAGAGGCTGGTTCACCACTCGGTAGGATTTTTTTAAACTTAGGCGAGTACTGGGACTGCAGCTAAGCCCCCGAGTGGGAGGATTGCTCTCCACTCGGTAGGATTTTAAAATACTTAGGCGAGTACTGGACTGCAGCTAAGCCCCCGAGTGGGAGGTTTGCTCTCCACTCAGTAGGATTTTCAGATACTTAGGCGAGCACTTTACTGCAACTAAACCCCCGAGTGGGAGGTTTGCTCTCCACTCGGTAGGATTTTTTGTGGCATAGCTCCGAAGGAGAAGGCAGCAGTCGACCTGCACCTCGTCGTCCTTGCAAAGCGCACATTGTATTTGTGGCGTAACTCTGAAGGAGAAGGTAGCAATCGACCTGCACCTCGTCGTCCTTGCAGAGCGCACATTGTATTTGTGGCGTAGCTTGGAAGGAGAAGGTAGCAGTCGACCTGCACCTCGTCATCCTTGCAAAGCGCACATTGTATTAAATACTTAGGCGAGTACTGGACTGCAGCTAAGCCTCCGAGTGGGAGGCTGGCTCACCACTCGGTAGGATTTTAAACACTTAGGCGAGTACTTGGACTACAACTAAGCCTCTGAGTGGGAGGCTGGCTCACCACTCGGTAGGATTTTAAACACTTAGGTGAGTACTTGGACTGTAGCTGAGCCTCCGAGTGGGAGGCTGGCTCTCCACTCGGTAGGATTTTAAACAATTAGGCGAGTACTGGACTGCAGCTAAGCCCCCGAGTGCGAGGCTGGCTTACCACTCGGTAGGATTTTCAAGTACTTAGGCGAAACGGATTCGCAGCTAAGCCCCCGAGTGAGAGGCTGGCTCACCACTCGGTAGGGTTTTCAAGTACTTAGGCGAAAAGGATTCGCACCTAAGCCCCCGAGTGCGAGGCTGGCTCACCACTCGGTAGGGATTTTTTTTACAAACTTAAGCAAAACGGATTCGCAGCTAAGCCACCCACTTGGGGGTTTCTCATGTAAACAAAAAGTAATAACAATCACTGGGAAAATTGTAACATTCTTGTCTTTGATAAACAAACTATAGAGGTACTTTTATTACATCTCATCCGAGTGAGTACTTAAGTATAAAAGGGGTGGAGCAGCTCCGCGTTCCAAGCTCGTGGCTCATCAATCTGGCGATCGACATTGTAAAGACGGTACGCTCCATTGTGGAGAACTTTGGTGACGATGAAGGGGCCTTCCCAAGTAGGAGCAAGTTTGTGTGGCTTCTGCTGATCCACTCGGAGAACCAAATCTCCTTCTTGGAAGGCTCGACTGTTCACGTTTCTGGCATGGAATCGACGCAAGTCCTGCTGATAGATAGTCGATCAAATCATGGCCATCTCTCTTTCTTCTTCTAGAAGGTCAACTGCGTCCTGTCGGGCTTGTTCTTCTTCATCTTCAGTGTAGAGCTCGACTCGAGGTGCATTGTGAAGCAGGTCACTCGGCAGAACAGCTTCTGCTCCATAGACCAGAAAGAATGGAGTTCGCCCAGTCGACCGATTAGGAGTGGTCCTCAATCCCCAAAGAACTAGTGGAAGTTCATCAACCCACGCTCCTGCTGCATGCTTGAGATCACGCATCAGCCGGGGTTTCAGTCCTTTGAGAATTAGACCATTTGCTCGTTCCTCTTGTCCATTCGACTGGGGGTGAGCGACTGAAGCGTAGTCGACTCGTGTGCCTTGAGAGGCGCAAAAGGCTCTGAATTAATCAGAATCAAAGTTTGACCCATTATCAGTGATGATGCTATGTGGAACTCCATATCTGAATATCAACTCTCTGATGAAGCTGATAGCAGTGCCGACATCAAGATTCTTGATAGGCTTAGCTTCAATCCACTTAGTGAACTTGTCGACTGCCACCAGTACATGGGTGAAGCCGCTCCTGCCAGTTCTCAGTGGTCCAACCATATCCAGTCCCCACACAGTGAAGGGCCAGACAAGTGGAATGGTCTTTAAGGCTGAGGCGGGCTTGTGTGACATATTGGAATAAAACTGACATCCTTCACACTTGCCGACTATCTCCTTCGCCATCTCATTTGCTCTTGGCCAGTAAAATCCCGCTCGGTATGCTTTAGCCACAATGGTCCAAGAGGACGCATGATGACCATAGGTCACCGAGTGAATATCGTCAAGAATTATATGTCCTTCTTCTGGTGTTATACATTTCTGGCCGACTCCAGTAGCGCTTTCTCTGTATAACTGTCCCTTTATCACAGTAAAGGCCTTGGATCATCGGATGATCTGTCGAGCTTCTTCTTCATTCTCTGGGAGCTCTTTCCTTAGGATATACATGATGTATGGCACTATCCAGTCGGGAGTGATGACCAAAACTTCCATGACCAGGTCGACCACAGCTGGGACCTCAACTTCAGTCTGATCTATAACACTTTTCGGCTGCGGGGCTTCTTCGGTGAAAGGATCCTCTTGAACTGATGGTGTGTGGATGTGTTCTAAAAACACATTACTGGGAATGGCTTCTCTCTTGGAACCTATTTTTGCCAAATCATCGGCCGCTTGATTTTTCAGCCGGGGTATATGATGAAGCTCTAACCCCTCGAATCTCTTCTCTAGCCTTCTCACCGCATTGCAGTAACCAGTCATGGCTAGACTTCTGACGTCCCACTCCTTCATCACCTGATTTACCACCAAATCTGAGGCGCCATAGACCATGAGGCGACAGACACCGAGTGAAATGGCCATACGCAACCCATACAAAAGTGCTTCATATTCTGCTTCGTTATTGGAGGAATCAAAGTGGATCTGGAGCACATATCTAAGCTTGTCTCCTCGGGGGGAAACCAGCACTACCCCAGCACCGGAACCATTCAGCATCTTAGAACCATCAAAGAACATGGTCTAGTGCTCCGAGTGGACTTGAGTCGGCAGTTGCTACTCAACCCACTCGGCTATGAAGTCTTCTATTGCTTGGGACTTGATGGCTTTCTTTGCCTCAAACTTGATATCCAAGGGTAGGAGTTCAATCGCCCATTTTGCCACTCGACCAGTTGCATCTCTGTTGTGTAAAATCTCTGACAATGGAGCGTCGCTGACGACTGTAATGGAATGGTCAGAGAAGTAGTGAGCAACTATCTTCGTGGTCATATAGATCCCATATACAAGCTTCTGATAATGAGGGTATCTTTGCTTTGATGGGGTCAAAACTTTAGAAAGATAATATACTGGGCACTGAACTTTGAAGGATTTTCCTTCTTCCCGATCGACCGTAAGTACTGTACTGATGACTTGTCCTGTGGCTGCAATGTAAAGCAGCAAAGGCTCCTTGCTGATTGGTGCAGCAAGCATCGGCTGGGTGGAGAGCAGGGCTTTTAGCTCTGCAAATGCTGCATCAGCTTCTTGAGTCCACTTGAACTTGTCTGAGTTCTTCATCAGTCGGTAAAGAGGCAATGCCTTTTCACCAAGGCGAGAGATGAATCGACTTAAAGCGGCCAAGCATCCAGTAAGCTTCTGGACATCATGCACACGCACAGGGCGTTTCATTCGGAGTATAGTACCAACTTTTTCTGGGTTGGCGTCGATTCCTCCTTCGGAAATGAGAAAACCAAGTAACTTTCCGCCGGGAACTCCGAATGTGCACTTTGATGGATTAAGCTTGATATCATACCTCCCGAGGTTGGAAAATGTTTCAGCAAGGTCAGTCAACAGGTCGGAACCCTTCCGTGATTCAACCACAATATCATCCATGTATGCTTGCACATTCCGACTGATTTGAGTGAGCAAACACTTCTGAATCATCCTCATGAACGTGGCTCCGGCATTCTTGAGGCCGAATGGCATGGTGACATAGAAGAAGCACCTGAATGGAGTGATGAAAGCTGTTTTGATCTCGTCGGGTCCATACAGACGGATTTTATGGTAACCGGAATAGGCGTCTAAAAAGACAGGCGCTCACATCCCGTCGTTGAGTCGACTATTTGGTCGATGCGGGGGAGAGGAAAATGATCTTCCGGGCAGGCCCGATTGATATGTTTGAAGTCAATGGACATGCGAAGTGACTTGTCTTCTTGGGGACCATGACAACATTGGTGAGCCACTCGGAGTGGTAAATCTCTCGGATAAACTCTGCTGCTAAGAGCCGAGCCACCTCCTCGCCAATGGCTTTTCTCTTTTGGACGGCGGACCGTCGAAGATGTTCCTTGACAGGTTTCACCTTTGAGTCGACTTGTAGACGATGCTCAGCCAGCCCCCTGGGAACACCCGGCATGTCAGCAGGCTTCCATGCGAAGATGTCCCAGTTCTCACGGAGGAACTGGATGAGCGCTTCTTCCTACCTGGAGTCGAGTGTTGTTGAGATATGAGTCGGAGCAGCACTGCGGTCGGTCGGGTGAATGTGAATCGGCTTTGTCTCATCGGACGACTAAAATGCTGATTCCGTTGCAGGCTTCTTGGATCGCGACAAATCACTCGGATCTGCAGTTTTCTGGTATTCCTGCAACTCTACCACTGCCATCTGAGCATCGGCGATCTTTGAGCCCTTCTGAAAGCACTCTTGTGCCTTCTTCCGATTGCCAGTAATAGTGATCACACCTTTGGGACCAGGCATCTTCAATTTGAGGTACACATAACATGGTCGAGCCATGAAATGTGCATAAGTTGGCCTTCCCAAAATAGCATGATAAGAACTCTAGAAATCCACAACTTCAAACGTCAACTTTTCTTTGCGGTAATTCTTGGAATCACCAAAAACCACATCAAGAGCAATTTTGCCGAGTGACTCAGCCTTCTTTCAAGGAATGACTCCATGGAAACTCATGTTGCTGGTACTAAGTCTGGACATCGGAATGCCCATCCCTTTCAGCGTCTCTGCATACAATATATTCAGGCCACTGCCACCATCCATCAAGACTTTAGTCAGTCGAGTGCCCTCGACGACTGGGTCGACCACCAAAGCTTGCCTCCCAGGGGTGGCTATGTGCGTTGGATGATCGGACTGGTCGAATGTGATGGCAGTCTGAGACCATTTTAGATAACTGGGCATCGCCGGAGCAACCATATTCACCTCTCGGTTTATAACTTTCAATTGACTTTTGCTTTCAACATCAGCAAAAATCATCAGGGTGGAATTGACCTGGGGATATCCCTAATCACTATCTTCTTTGTCTTCAACTTTGTCCGACTCCTTTTCCTTATCTTTGGGTTGTTTCCCATGGAATTGCTGGATCAAGAGCCAACACTGTCGAGTGGTATGTTTCGGGTAAATGAATTTACCCTCCTCATCTTTCTTCATGTGGATGTGGCACGGCAGATCCATCACGTCATTTCCTTCCTTGTCCTTCACCTTCTTATGGTTCCAAGACCCTTTGGGATTCCCTTTAAACTTTCCTTGAGTCATGGCCAAGGCTTCTCCAGGAGCAGCCGGCTCGGCTTTCCGCTTCTACTTCCGACTGGAGTTCCCTCCCCCGGTTTCATGAGCGGCTAACTTGTACTTGCCACTCCGGAGCTGATCCTCTTCTTCACCATTGGCATACTTGGTGGCAATCTCCATAATTCGACTCAGGGTCATGTCTCCGGTCCGACCGAATTTCAAACTTAGCTCTCTGTTCTTAACACCTTCCTTGAAGGCACAGACTGCTTGGTGATCAGATACATTCTCTACCGTGTGATGTAAAGTGATCCACCTCTGGATGTAATCCCTCAGAGTCTCATTCGACTTTTTGCACACAAGATTGCAGCTCTGTCAACCCTGCTGGTCGCTTGCAAGTTCCTTCAAATGTTCTGACAAACACTCAGGCAAGATCTTCCCAAGTGTAAATGCTGCTGGGCGCCAACTGATTCAACCTTGCTCTGGCCAAACCCTCCAACATAAGGGGCAGATGTTTCATGGCCACCTCATTGTTGCCACCTCCAATCTGAACAGACACTCGGTAATCTTCAAGCCAAGTATCAGGCTTGGACTCACCAGTGAACTTACTGACTTCAGTCGCCAACCTGAAGTTGGGAGGAATCACCGCGGCCCTGATGGCCCTGCTGAAACACTCTGGTCCTGAGACATGTACTCTGCTGCTGGTGGGTATATCTCTGTCATGACCTTCTCGGTGAGCTCTGTTCCTGGCGACCAAACCTTGAACGATAATGGATCTCGCATCAAAGCCTGGTTCTTTGGGGTCGACCGGAATCCTTTGCCCAACACAGTGCTGGCGTCTGTCATCCTACTGTCGAGGTGCGTACGATCCACCCCTTGGGGGAGGGGTGGGCACTCGACGTCGATCATCACGATCAAATCGGTGATCATACTACTCACGGTTCTTGTACTGATCATCACGCCGGGCTCCATGTTCCTCACGCCTCGGGGGCGATCTTGGGCTATGGGCCGACTGGACTGTATTTGCAGCGACGGATCTGCTGTGAATCCTATTCCGCGACTGCGATACAGCTGAATTTTGATCTCCTGCTGCCCGGAGTAAATCTCTAATCTATAGCAAGCCTCTGCCAGCCTCTGACTGCGAAGGCTGAATCGACTCTGCTATACGGGCTGCTGCTGCTAGATTCTGAATCAGAGTTCGATATACCTGAGTCGGTGGTGGAAAGAGTTGACGTCGACTGGAGTCTGGAACCCTTTGCCGCGCACGCTCGTCGAGTGCTCGCTGGAGGTTTTCCAGTCGAGTGCGCTCAGCCAAGTTGGCCAGGCGCGCATCCTCTAAGGCACGAGCCTCGGGGGTTTCTCCGTCGATAGGAGTGTGTAGCGCATCCATGTTCTGGCGGCGAAGATCTTCCCTCTGCAGCAAAGTGAGGGGCTCGGGTTGATACTCTTCATGGGCCTGCGCCGGATCGCCTCCTCCGTCGCCTCCGTCAGCGTGGGGAAAGTCAGGAGGACTGCATGGACCATTGACCATCAACACCTCCGCCGCTGGATCACTACTGTCGCACTCGGATGCAGTCTCTGTGGAGCCAGTCGACAGGTCGAACAGGCCGTAGAGAGATTCGTCGGGCTCAATCGCCGCGACTTGGGGGGTGGCCGACTGGCGGGCCACCGCGTGCCTCACCCACCGCTGAAGCCTTGACCGACCGGAGCGCTTGCGTCAGCGGGAAACAGGGAGGGAGGACGACACAGGGGCCGACCGATACTGGGTCGACGGTTGCCGCAGGAGGACGCCGCGGATGCATGCGTGAAAGTGCGTCGCCCCGCGGACGGGGAGTACGTCGATGTCGAGTGGAGCCTCCTGAAGCCAAGCGGAGTCGTCGGCGATGAACGTGAGCGCGCCGAGACGGAACTCGCGGCCCTCAACCAAAACTCCGCCTGAAACCATAATGAAGGAGATCGGAACAATCGTAACTCCTCCAATAAGTCGCTAAGACACCTGCCCCAAGGTGGGCGCCAACTGTCGTGGTTCTAAGTCTGACAGTAGAATAGAGGGGTAGGAATGGAGAGGCAAGATCCTAGCTATGGAGTAGTTGTATACGCAAGATGTTTACGAGTTCAGGCCCTTCTCGGAGGAAGTAACAGCCCTACGTCTAGGAGCCCGGAGGCGGTAGACTGGATTATGTGCGTATGAGTTATAGGGGTGCGAACCCTTTACACTGAGGAGGGGGGTGGCTTATATAGAGTCCGCCAGACCCCTCCGGCCCTCAGTTATGTAGGGTTTAAAGTACATTAAGATCGGGGGTTACTAATAATGTCCCACATAAAGTGCTATGATGACCATAAAAGCTACTTGATGACCGACCGTTTGGATGCAGATTGACTTTAGATCTCCTGGCGGTCGAGTGGTTGGCTTCATGGTCGAGTGTCTTCAAGTCCGTCGAGTGGAATACTTCTGAGTCGACTGACAGGTGGTTTCTTCTAGAGATGTCCTTGGGGAAGGTATCTTGGACAGGTCCATGACCCTACCCTAGGTACATGGTTTCATCAACGGATGCTTGCAATAGAGGTTAATCATAAGTGGGATGCTTGTTCAAGTAAGAACAGCACCCAAGCACCGGTCCACCCACATATCAAATTATCAAAGTACCGAACGCGGATCATATGAGCGTGAGGAAAACTAGCTTGACGATATTCCCATGTGTCGTCGGGAGCGCTTTTCCTATTATAAGAGTTTATCCAAGCTTGTCCTTTGCTACAAAAAGGATTGGGCCACCTTGATGCACTTTATTTACTTTTGTTACTTGTTGCTCGTTACAATTTATCTTATCACAAAACTATCTGTTACCACTTATTTCAGTACTTGCAGAGAATACCTTGCTGAAAACCGCTTATCATTTCCTTCTGCTCCTTGTTGGGTTCGACACTCTTACTTATCGAAAGGACTATGATAGATCCCCTATACTTGTGGGTCATCAAGACTCTTTTCTGGCGCCGTTGCCGGGGAGTGAAGCGCCTTTGGTAGGTGGAATTTGGTAAGGAAAAATTTATATAGTGTGCTGAAATTTTCTGTCACTTGTTACTGTGGAAAGTAATTGTCTGAGGGGCTTGTTCAGAGTATCTTGACCCAGTCCAGTAGAGGAAAGAGTTACTCCTCAACCTACTGAACCTACTGAACCTGCTGAAAATGAAACTCCTTTTCAGATTCCTTCGGGTATGATGGAAAAACTACTAGCTAACACTTTTACAGGAGATGGAACAAAGCATCCTGATGAACATCTACGTTATGTGGATGATGTTTGTGGACTATTTAAGCTTGCAGGTATACCCGATGATGTTGTTGAGAAGAAGGCTTTCCCTTTATCTTTGAAAGGAGACGCATTGACATGGTATAGGCTATGTGATGATATGGGATCATGGAACTATAAAAGATTGAAATTAGAATTTCATGAAAAGTATTACCCTATGCATCTTGTTCATCGTGATCATAATTATATATATATAATTTTTGGCCTCGTGAAGGAGAAAGCATTGCTCAAGCTTGGGGGAGGCTTAAATAAATGTTATATTCATGCCCCAATCATGAGCTCTCAAGAGAAGTAATTATGCAAAGTTTTTATGCTCGGCTTTCTGATAACAATCGCACCATGCTCGATACTTCTTGTGTTGGCTCTTTTATGATGAAGACTATTGAATTTAGATGGAATTTATTGGATAGAACTAAACGCAACTCTGAAGATTGGGACCTCGACGAAGTTAAAGAGTCAGGTATGACACCTAAGTTTGATTGTGTTAAATCTTTTATGGATACCGATATTTTCCGTAAGTTTAGCACTAAATATGGACTTGACTCTGAGATAGTAGCTTCTTTCTGTGAATCTTTTGCTACTTATGTTGATCTCCCCAAGGAGAAGTGGTTTAAATATCATCCTCCCATAGAAGTAAAAGTAGCTGCACCTATTAAAGTTGAAGAAAAGATTGTCACTTATAATGATCCTATTGTTCCCACTTCTTATGTTGAAAAACCACCTTTCCCTGTTAGAATGAAGGATCATGCTAAAGCTTCAACTGTTATCCGTAAAAGCAATACTAGAACTTATACACCTCCTGAGCAAGTCAAAGTAGAACCTAATATTGCTATTGTTAAAGATCTCTTGTCTGATAATATTGATGGGCATGTTATTCAATTCTGTGGTGAAACTGCTAGAATTGCTAAACCTTGTGCTAGAGATAAACATAGACCTATGGTAGGCGTGCCTGTTATTTCTGTTAAAATAGGAGATCATTGTTATCATGGCTTATGTGATATGGGTGCTAGTGCTAGTGTTATACCCATTGACTTATACAAAGAAATTATGCATGATATTGCACCTGCTGAGTTAGAAGATATTGATGTTACAATTAAACTTGCCAATAGAGATACTATATCTACAATGGGAATTGTTAGAGATGTTGAAGTCTTGTGTGGAAAAACCAAATATCCCGCTAATTTTCTTGTTCTTGGTTCTCCACAAGATAGCTTTTGTCCCATTATATTTGGTAGACCCTTCTTGATTACCGTTAACGCTAAGATAGACTGCGAAAAGAATGTTGTTACTATTGGCTTGGACGATATGGTTCATGAGTTTAATTTCTCTAAATTTAGTAAACAACATTGTGAGGAAGAATTGCCTAGTAAGGATGAAATTATTGGTCTTGCTTCTATTGTTGTACCTCCTAGTGATCCTTTAGAACACTATTTGCTAGACCATCAAAATGATATGTTCATGAATGAAAGAAGGGAAATAGATGAAGTATTCTTTAAATAGGAACCTATTCTGCAACACAATTTGCCTGTTGAAATCCTAGGGGATCCTCCTCCACCCAAGGGTGATCCCGTGTTTGAGCTTAAACCGTTGCCTGATAATCTTAAATATGCTTATCTTGATGAAAAGAAAATATATCCTGTCATTATTAGCGCTAACCTTTCAGAGCATGAAGAAGAAAGATTATTGAAAACTCTGAAGAAGCACCATGCCACTATTGGATATACTCTGGATGATCTTAAGGGCATCAGTCCCACTCTATGTCAACATAAAATAAATTTGGAAGCGGATGCCAAACCAGTTTGTGATCCTCAATGATTTTTGAATCCTAAAATGAAAGAAGTGGTAAGAAAGGAAATACTCAAGCTTATGGAGGCAGGTATAATTTATCCCGTTGCTGATAGTCAGTGGGTAAGTCCTGTCCATTGTGTCCCTAAGAAGGGAGGTATTACTGTTGTCCTTAATGATAAAGATGAATTGATTCCGCAAAGAATTATCACAGGTTATAGGATGGTAATTGATTTCCGCAAATTAAATAAAGCTACTAAGAAAGATCATTACCCCTTACCTTTTATTGATCAAATGCTAGAAAGATTATGCAAACATACACATTATTGCTTTCTAGATGGTTATTCTAGTTTCTCTCCAATACCTGTGTTGGCTAAAGATCAATCAAAGACTACTTTTACATGCCCTTTTGGTACTTTCGCTTATAGACGCATGCCTTTTGGTTTATGCAATGCACCTACTACCTTTCAAAGATGCATGATGGCTATATTCTCTGACTTTTGTGAAAAGATTTGTGAGGTTTTCATGGACGACTTTTCCATCTATGGTTCCTCTTTTGATGATTGCTTGAGCAATCTTGCTCGAGTCTTGCAGAGATGTGAAGAAACTAATCTTGTCTTGAATTGGGAAAAGTGACACTTTATGGTTAATGAAGGTATTGTCTTGGGGGACAAAGTTTCTGAAAGAGGTATTGAAGTTGATAAAGCCAAGGTTGATGCTATTGAAAAGATGCAATGTCCCAAGGACATCAAAAGTATAAGAAGTTTCCTTGGTCATGCCGGATTTTATAGGAGGTTCATTAAGGACTTCTCAAAAATTTCTTGGCCTCTGACTAATTTATTACAAAAAGATGTACCATTTGTCTTTGATGATGATTGTGTAGAAGCATTTGAAATACTTAAGAAAGCATTAGTCTCTGCACCTATTGTTCAGCCACCTGATTGGAATTTACCCTTTGAAATTATGTGTGATGCTAGTGATTACGCTGTAGGTGCTGTTCTAGGGCAAAGAGTTGATAAGAAATTAAATGTTATCCATTATGCTAGTAAGACTTTAGACAATGCTCAAAGAAATTATGCTACTACCGAAAAGGAACTTTTAGCAGTTGTATTCGCTTGTGATAAATTCAGACCTTATATTGTTGATTCTAAAGTAACTATTCACACTGATCATGCTGCTATTAAGTATCTTATGGAAAATAAGGATGCAAAACCTAGACTTATTAGATGGGTTCTCTTGTTGCAAGAATTTGATTTGCATATTGTTGATAGAAAAGGAGCTAAGAACCCTGTTGCAGACAACTTATCTAGGTTAGAGAATGTTCTTGATGACCCACTACCTATTGATGATAGCTTTCCTGATGAACAATTAAATGTCATAAGTACTTCTCGTAGCACTCCATGGTATGCTGATTATGCTAATTATATTGTTGCTAAATTTATACCACCTAGCTTCACATACCAACAAAAGAAAAAGTTTTTCTATGACTTGTGACATTACTTTTGGGATGACCCACATCTTTATAAAGAAGGAGTAGATGGTGTTATTAGACGTTGTGTACCTATGCATGAACAGGAACATATCGTACGCAAGCGTCACTCCGAGGCTTATGGAGGACACCACGCTGGAGATAGAACTGCACATAAGGTATTGCAATCCGGTTTTTATTGGCCTACTCTCTTCAAGGATGCCCGTAAGTTTGTTTTGTCGTGCGATGAATGTCAAAGAATTGGTAATATTAGTAGACGTCAAGAAATGCCTATGAATTATTCACTTGTTATTGAACCATTTGATGTTCGGGGCTTTGATTATATGGGACCTTTTCCTGCCTCTAATGGATATACACATATTTTAGTTGCCGTTGATTACGTTACTAAGTGGGTAGAAGCTATTCCAACTAGTAGTGCTGATCATAACACCTCTATCAAAATGCTTAAGGAAGTTATTTTTCCGAGGTTTGGAGTCCCTAGATATTTAATGACTGATGGTAGTTCACACTTTATTCATGGTGCTTTCCGTAAGATGCTTGCTAAATATGACGTTAATCATAGAATTGCATCTCCATATCACCCGCAGTCTAGTGGTCAGGTAGAATTGAGCAATAGAGAGCTCAAATTAATTTTGCAAAAGACTGTCAATAGGTCTAGAAAGAATTGGTCCAAGAAACTGGGCGACGCATTATGGGCCTATAGAACTGCATATAAGAATCCTATGGGTATGTCTCCATATAAAATGGTTTACGGAAAAGCTTGTAACTTACCTCTCGAACTAGAACATAAGGCATATTGGGCTATTAAAGAGCTCAATTATGATTTCAAACTTGCCGGTGAGAAGAGGTTATTTGATATTAGCTCACTTGATGAATGGAGAACCCAAGCTTATGAAAATGCCAAGTTGTTTAAAGAAAAATTTAAAAGATGGCATGACAAAAGGATACAAAAGCGTTAGTTTAATGTAGGTGATTATGTATTGCTATACAACTCTCGTTTAAGATTTTTTGCAGGAAAACTTCTCTCCAAATGGGAAGGTCCCTACGTTACCGAGGAGGCCATCTTCAAGGTACATGAGAAGATCGAGCACCTCCAAGCCCAAATCTATGATCCGCAAAACCAAAACTGTGAGTACGAATATAGATTCAAAAGGATGAGTTTGGCTGCAGATTTGAGGATTCCGGAGACTCGATCATCCTTCTATGATGGTGAGCCTATGCCATGGAAGGTGGACGACAAGCTTGCATCATCAACACCTCCACCACCAACAACAAAGAAAGAGACATAATACATGGGTATGGGCACTCCCCTTGGCAACTGCCAAGCTTGGGGGAGGTGCCCTGGTATCGTATCACCATCAAAACTCCTATCTTTACCGTTTTTATTAGTTCGATCCTTTTAGTAGTATCTTAATTTAGTAGAATAAAGTCATGGCATGATCTAGTTTTGAGTTTTGCTTTATGATCCTTCTTTGTAATCCAGTCCGTGAGCTATATAATAAAGATTAGTGTTGAGTCAAGGGCTTGATTATTTTGCCATGATCTTGGGTGATTAGAAGAAGAAAAATAAAAAGAATCAAAGAGTTCATATTGATCTTATTGAAAGTAATGGCTTCACATAGAAAGAGTGTGATGATTAAAAGTTGTTGGGAGTTGGCAAATATAGGTTTGGTCATCGTTGCAATTAATAGGAAGTAATAAGGAAAGAGAGGTTTCACATATAGATATATTATCATTGACATCTTTTATGATTGGGAGCACTCATTAAAGTATGACATGCTAAAGAGTTGAGGTTGGACAAGGAAGACAGCATAATGAGTTATGTTTTCTTACATCTGAAATAAAGTATGTTGTCATGGATCCTCTAACGTGTTGAGCTTGCCTTTCCCCCTCATGCTAGCCAAATTCTCAGCACCAAGTAGAAATACTACTTGTGCTTCCAAATACCCTTAAACCGGTTTTGCCATGAGAGTCCACCATATCTACCTATGGATTGAGTAAGATCCTTCAAGTAAGTTATCATCGGTGCAAGCAATAAAAATTGTTCTCTAAATATGCATGACTTATTAGTGCAGAGAAATAAGCTTTGTACGAACTTGTTGTGGACGTAATAAAAGCGACGGACTGCATAATAAAGGTCCACATACAAGGGGCAATATAAAGTGACGTTCTTTTGCATTAAGATTTTGTGCATCAACCCTAAACGCGCATGACAACCTATGCTTCCCTCTGTGAAGGGCCTATCTTTTATTATTATCCTCTACCTTATGCAAGAGTCACGGTGATCTTCACCTTTCCTTTTTCATTTTATCCTTTGGCAAGCTCAGCATGTTGGAAAGAACATGATATATATATATATATATAATTGGATGTAGGGGAGCATGAGTTATATTGTTGACATTACCCTTGAGGTAAAAGGTTGTGGGGCAAAACTATAAGCACCTATCTTTCTATGTGTCCGATTAAAACTCCGTAACCACAAGTATTGCGTGAGTGTTAGCAATTATGAAGGACTAAGTGATAGTTGAGTATGTGGACTTGCTTTTAAGCTCTGACATAGACTCTTTCCGATGTTATGATAAATTGCAATTGCTTCAATGACTAAGATTATAATTGTTGGTGCTCAATAAGGTTTCTGATTCATACCTTGGCTTTGTGAAAAGATCATCACTTGAATATGAGTAATCATATGACAAAATCTATATATGTTGCTGTTATGAAATAATCATGATGCCTTCATGTCCGTATTTTATTTTTATCGATGCCTCTACCTCTAAACATGAGGACATATTTATTGTTATCGGCTTTTCGCTTGAGGACAAGCGAGGTCTAAGCTTGGGGGAGTTGATACGTCCATTTTGCATCATGCTTTTATATCAATATTTATTGCATTATGGGCTGTTATTCCATGTTATGTCACAATACTTATGGATATTCTCTCTTATTTTACAAGGTTTACATGAAGAGGGAGAATGCCGGCAGCTGGAATTCTGGGTTGGAAAAGGAGCAAATCTTGAAGACCTATTTTGTGCAACTCCAAAAGTCCTGAAACTCCACAGAATATCTTAAAATAAATAAAGAAAAATCATCGCCAAAGATGAAGGCCAGGGGGCCCAAACCCTGCTCACGAGGGTGCCCCCCCCCCCCGGGCGCGCCCCCCTATCTCGTGGGCCCCCTGGTGGCTCTCCAGCACCCATCTTCTCCTATATGAAGTCTTTCGATGAGAAAAAAATAGGAGGCAACCTTTCGGGACGATACTCCGCCGCCATGAGGCGGAACCTTGGCGGAACCAATCTAGGGCTCCGGCAGAGCTGTTCTGCCGGGGACACTTCCCTCCGGGAGGGGGAAATCATCACCATCGTCATCACCAACGCTCCTCTCATGGGGAGAGGGCAATCTCCATCAACATCTTCACCAGCACCATCTCATCTCCAAACCCTAGTTCATCTCTTGTATCCAATTCTTGTCTCCAAGTCTAGGATTGGTGCTAGTAGGTTGCTAGTAGTGTTGATTACTCCTTGTAGTTGATGCTAGTTGGTTTATTTGGTGGAAGATCATATGTTCAGATCCTTTATGCATATTATTACCCCTCTAATTATGAACATGAATATGCTTTGTGAGTAATTACGTTTGTTCCTGAGGACAAGGGAGAAGTCGTGCTATTAGTAGTCATGTGAACTTGGAATTCGTTCGATATTTTGATAAGATGTATGTTGTCTAGCCTCTAGTGATGTTATGTGAACGTTGACTACATAACACTTCACCATTATTTGGCCCTATAGGAAGGCATTGGGAAGTAATAAGTAGATGATGGGTTGCTAGAGTGACAGAAGCTTAAACCCTAGTTTATGTGTTGCTTCGTAAGGGGCTGATTTGGATCCATATGTTTCATGCTATGGTTAGGTTTACCTTAATACTTTTGTTGTAGTTGCGGATGCGTGGAATAGAGGTTAATCATAAGTGGGATGCTTGTTCAAGTAAGAACAGCACCCAAGCACCGGTCCACCCACATATCAAATTATCAAAGTACTGAACGCGAATCATATGAGGGTGATGAAAACTAGCTTGACGATATTCCCATGTGTCCTCGGGAGCGCTTTTCCTATTATAAGAGTTTGTCCAGGCTTGTCCTTTGCTACAAAAAGGATTGGGCCACCTTGCTGCACTTTATTTACTTTTGTTACTTGTTGCTCATTACAATTTATCTTATCACAAAACTATCTATTACAACTTATTTCAGTACTTGCAGAGAATACCTTGCTGAAAACCGCTTATCATTTCCTTCTGCTCCTCGTTGGGTTCGACACTCTTACTTACCGAAAGGACTACGATAGATCCCCTATACTTGTGGGTCATCAACAAGCAACACCCGATGACATGGAGAAGACCACACCTTCACCAACGGCGTCGCCATCATTCCGAAGGCTTCGAAGAGGCCATAGGCCCCAGGTCTCCATGTCTAGCATTCCTGAAGAGGATGTGCAACACACAAGCTCAGTAGCACGCCAAGTGTTTCCTGAAGCCATCCCTTCGGTGAATGCTCAAGAATCTGAAGCCAAAGCGGCTGAAGACATTCCGGCTGCATCATCTGATGAAGAAAGAGATGAAGAATGTGAAGTTATTCCCCCTACCCATGATCCAGTTGTACGTGAAGAAGAAGTGATTGTACTAGACCCCTGTTCATGATACAAGTGAAGTTGAAGCCAATGCAGCTGCCACCACCATCCCTACCGAAGCCAATGATGTTGTCATGGCTGAAGATAATGTGGAGCCTGAAGTCAATGTTGTCATAGAAGAAAGTGTCCAGCCAACCACTTCAAATGTAGCTATTCCTCCCCCTATGCCTCATACTATGGAACGTGCTTACAACCGTGGTGAGCTTGTTACTGTTAGGTGGCCCATTTTGATTCCACCAACCTCTTCAGGTCCCCAATATGACTATCATGTGGACCAAAGGCCTCAAACGCAGAAGCCAAAGCCCAGGCTGCCAAGGATTCCAAGTGCAATCACAACTCAAGGCTCTTTCAATGTGCTAAGCTTCAGAGAGCACAATACCTTCTTCGACAGTGCCAAGAACCCCTTCAAGAAGCCAAAGATTTCATCTGATAGGTTTTGTAGCCATCATCAAAGGAGCTATTACTCGTGCATACTCTACAATCAAGACCGGATTTTTCCTCACAAGCATCTTGACTGTGATGCCATTGCTGGGCTGCCATGCCTTGAAGAGGCTCTTGATTGCTTCCGCGATGTTGGTCTGCTCCCTTTTGTCACAGACAAGGAGCATTGGAATGAGGAACTTCTTCTACAGTTCTATGCTACTCTTCACATCAGAGGCTACAACAGGGATCCGAAGACATGGGTCCTTGAGTGGATGACACGTGACGTTCATCATGAAGCCAAAGCTCAGGGCATCATTGAGCTAACCTCCCTACCCACTCCTAGTGAAATGTATGAACTGGGTTGTCAGCTACATACAAGTGAACTGCAGAGCATCTTCTAGAAGCCTGAGCCAAATATGAGTCAGATGCTCAGCATGATGAAGCCATTGCCAATTGATGCTGAATATCCCAAGGAGTTCTTTGTCAAAGACCTCGAGTACCTGCCCCGCACCATCTATCATATTCTAAGGCGCACTTTGTGGCATTCTCCAAACGCGAAGCTTGAAGGCGCTATGAATACATTGGTCTTCAACATCCTCAATGGCATCAACACGCAAGATTTCTTCATCGGACAGTTGGCAGCTTCAGGAATTGATCTTTTTGGCCTAAATTCTATGCTCCATGGGTCATGCGCTTGATAAGCTTCACTCGACTATCAATTATCAAGCTTCAACATGCAACTATGTTGTCTTCTTGCCTGAAGAAGGTATGTCTCATGAAGCCATTTATCCTGTGCCTGCCAAGGAGCCCATACGTGAAGACAATGCCGCATTTCAGAGCTTCACACAGCCAATTGAAGGAGTTCATGTGCCAAATCTTCCTTCTCCTACTGGTCCTCTTGCTAGCCAACTACGTCTGCCGCATCACGCAAACACTGATGCAACAGCCAGCATTGTTCCTCAAAGGCCTCAGAAGCGTGCTCGTGTCTTAAATGACCCAGAGCTTCTTGTATCACTTCATCAAAAGCAGGATAGGCATCACGATTGGCTGAAGCGCCAGATGCAGAGCTTTCTTGTTGACATCAATCGCATTTGAAACCTAGCCACCAAGAACTCATTCGTTGCGCATGAAGCCTGTCAGCGGTCCTGGAAAAGCCTCACACTACTCTGTTCTAAAGATGATCTTCACGAAGATGGCTTCACCGAACATTTCAAGTTTGACTCCAGGCCTCCACAATATGCAAGTTGGCGTCCAACTCCCTCAATTGAAGACTCAGACTATTCATCTTCGGCTCCCACTATGGTTGCTCGAGTCATAGATGAAGAGGACGACGCTGATACGTCTCCAACGTATCTATATTTTTTTATTGTTCCGTGCTGTTATATTATCATTCTTGGATGTTTTACAATCATTTTACATCATTTTTTGGTACTAACCTATTGACATAGTGCCTAGTGCTAGTTGCTGTTTTCTGCTTGTTTTTTACATCGCAGGAAATCAATACCAAACGGAGTCCAAACGCAACGAAACTTTTTGTGGAATTTTTATGGACCAGAAGACACCCAATGGGCCGAAGAAGCACCTGGGGGGTGCCCAATACACCAATATTCCAGAAACCCTAGGGGAGTCGACAAAAATCAATTCCAGCCACCGCAAGTTCTAGAACCACCAGATCCAATCTAGACACCAACATGGAGGGGTTCATCATCCTCATTGATGCCTCTCTGATGATGCGTGAGTAGTTCATTATAGACCTACGGGTCCGTAGTTAGTAGGTAGATGGCTTCCTCTCTCTCTTTTGATTCTCAATACAATGATCTCTTGGAGATCCATATGATGTAACTCTTTTTGCGGTGTGTTTGTTGGGATCTGATGAACTTTGAGTTTATGATCAGATCTATGTTTTTATCCATGAGACTTATTTGAGTCTTCTTTGATCTCTTATATGCATGATTGCTTATAGCCTCATATTTCTTCTCTGATATTTGGGTTTTGTTTGACCAACTTGATCTATTTGTCTTGCAATGGGAAGAGGTGCTTTGTGATGGGTTCGATCTTACGGTCCTTGATCCCAGCGACAGAAGGGGAACAAACACGTATGTATTGTTGCTATTAAGGATAACAAGATAGGGTCTATTTTTGCATAAATATATCTTGTCTACATCATGCCATCGTTCTTATTGCATCACTCTGTTTTTCCATGAACTTAATACACTAGATGCATGTTGGATAGCGGTCGATGTGTGGAGTAATAGTAGTAGATGCAGGCAGGAGTCGGTCTACTAATCTTGGCGCGACTATATAATGATCACTGCCTGGATATCGTCATGATTATTTGAAGTTCTATAAATTGCCCAATAGTGATTCGTTTACCCACCATTTGCTATTTTTCTCGAGAGAAGCCACTAGTGAAATCTATGGCCCCCGGATCTCTTCTTAATTATATTTGCCTTGGCGATCTATTTTTATTTGCTTTTATTTCAGATCTATTAAACCAAAAATACAAAAATACCTTGCGGCAATTTATTGCTATTTATTTTATCTCGAGTTCCCGCGAGATCTATTTATCCAATCTACTACAATTTTGTCTATCTTTTTACCCATGAGGATTGACAACCCCTCTCTTATGTCGGGCTGCAAGTATTTGTTCTTTCTGTGCAGGAGTTGTTTACGTGGTGTTGCGTGGTTCTCCTACAGGTTCGATAACCTTGGTCTCATCACTAAGGGAAATACCTACCATTATTGTGCTACATCATCCCTCCCTCTTTGGGGAAATACCGATGTAGTTCAAGCAAACATCAAAAGGAATTTTTGGCACCGTTGCCGGAGAGACATCATCAACATCTATCAGGTTCCTAATCACAAATCTCATCTCCTTGCAATTTACATAATTTTCCATTTGCCTCTCGTTTTCCTCTCCCCCACTTCACAAAAATTTGCCGTTTTATTCGCCCTCTTTTTCGTTCGTTGTTTTCTCGTCAGATCTGTTTTTGAGTGCAATCTTGTTGCGTAGTCACAATGACTCAAGAGAACACCAAGTTGTGTGATTTCTCCAATACCAACAACAATGATTTTTTAGCACTCAGGTTACTCCTCCCGCCACTAGTGCGGAGTCTTGTGATATTAATATCGCTTTGGTGAATCTTGTTATGAAAGACCAATTTTCCGGTACTCCTAATGAGGATGTCGCGTCCCATCTTAACACATTCGTGGAATTATGCGATATGCAAAAGAAAAAAGATGTGGACAATGATGTTGTAAAGTTGAAATTATTTCCGTTTTCTTTGCGAGATCATGCAAAAATTTGGTTTTCTTCTTTGCCTCGCAATAGTATCGATTCTTGGGATAAGTGCAAGGATGCTTTTATTACTAAATATTTTCCGCCCGCGAAAATTATTTCCCTTAGAACCCAAATCATGAATTTCAAGCAAATTGAACATGAGCATGCTGCACAATCGTGGGAAAGGATGAAATTGATGCTAAGGAATTGCCCAACTCATGGGTTAAATCTTTGGATGATCATACCAAAAATTTATGCGGGGTTGAATTTTGTTTCTCGTAATCTTTTAGATTCCGCCGCGAGTGGTACTTTTATGGAAATTACTTTGCGTGAAGCCACCAAATTACTTGATAATATTATGGCAAATTATTCACAATGGCATACGGAAAGAGCTCCTACTAGTAAAAAAGTTAATTCGGTTGAAGAAATTTCTTCTTTGAGTGAAAAAGTCGATGCTCTTATGAAATTGGTTGCTAATAAAAGTGCTCCTATTGATTTTAATGATTTGCCTTTGTCTACTTTGATTGATCAAAATAGTGATGCCATAGATGTGAATCTTATCTCGCGAAACAATTTCAATGACAATGCTTATAGAGGTAATTTTAATCCTGGGCATTTTCATAGTAATTCCTCTAATAATTATTGTAATTCCTATGGTAATCCTTCTTATAATAATAGGAACACCTCTGTTCTTGAGAATAATATTAAATCATTTATCAATACTCAAAAAGTTTTCAATGCTACAATACAAGAAAAGTTGAATAAGATTGATGATTTGTCTAGAAGTATTCATAGAATTTCTCATGATGTAGAAAATCTCAAGATGAAAATTTTTTGTGCCTAAGGTTGAGGAATCAATTAAAGCTCTTTATGTTTCTATGGATGAAAGTAAGAAAAGAACCGCTATGCTTAGAGCTAGAAGAGAATTTTTAGAAAAAGCGTTTTCTAGTGATTGCTTTCATAAAAGTCATGAAGGTCTTAAAATGATTGGTGTTTCTTATATTGATTCCTTTTTTACTAAAATTAAGATTGATAATAAAGGGACTAAAGAAGAGTCAACTTTAGCTAGAAGGCATCCCGATAATTTGGAGGGTGAAAATCTTGTTGAGAAAATTGATAAAAGTGGGTTTGAAGAGGTCAAGACATTAACTAGTGGTGTGCCCACTCTTTTGGATTACAAAGACTTTAATTATGATAGTTGCTCTTTGATTTATTGTATTTCTTTGTTGCAATCCATGATAAATTCACCCCATGCTTATGAACGAAATAAAGCTTTTACTAAACATATTGTTGATGCTATGATGAAAGCTTTGGAAGAAAAGTTGGAATTAGAAGTTTCAATTCATAGAAAATTACATGATAAACGGGAACCTACTATCAAAGTCAATATTAAAAATTATGAGTGTTTTGCTTTATGTGACTTGGGTGCTAGTGTTTCTACAATTCCGAAATCTCTATGTGATGTGCTTGGTCTTACCGATATTGAAGAATGTTTTTTGAATTTGCACTTGGCAGATTCTACTATTAAAAAGCCTATGGGAAGAATTGATGATGTTCTTATTCTTGCAAATAGGAATTATGTGCCCATAGATTTTATTGTTCTTGATATTTATTGCAATCCGTCTTGTCCAATTATTCTTGGTAGACCATTTTTACGTACTATTGGTGTCGTGTTTAATATGAAAGAAGGCAATATTAAATTTAAATTTCCACTAAGGAAGGGTATGGAACACTTCCCTAGAACAAGAATTAGGCCACCATATGAATCAATCATGAGGGCATCATATGGATCTAGAAACAAAGATGACAATACTTAGGTTCGTGCTTTATGCCTAGCTAGGGGCCTAAAACGATAGCGGTTGTTGGGAGGCAACCCAATGAATAAAATTTATTTTTGTCTTTTGCTTTCTGCTCTTGAGTGTTTGCAAAATTATGCTACTATTATGATTGTGTTTTTTGTGTTTTAATTAGTGTTTGTGCCAAGCAAAGCCTTTGGGGTCATGTTAGGTGATAGTTGATTTGATCTTGTTGAAAAACAGAAACTTATGCACTCAGAAAAATAATTTCCATAAATCACATAAACGTGCTTTTGCTCTGAATTTTTTACGCAAGATTGATATACAAATTGCCCACGTCTTCCTAATTTTTTCAGAATTTTTGGAGTTACATAAGTATACAAAGTTCCCAAATTGCTACAGACTGTTCTGTTTTTGATAGATTCTGTTTTCTTTGCGTTGTGTGATTGTTTTGATGATTCTATGGTTTTATTTGATGAGTTTTTGCCATAGAAAAGTTGGAATACAGTAGATATAATGCAAGAATAAAATATGAATGGGTTTGCAACAGTACTTATAGTAGTGATTTTTTTTCTTATACTAACGGATATCATGAAGTTTTGTTGAGTTTTGTGTGATTGAAGTTTTCAAGTTTTGGGTGATATTACGATGGATGAAAGAATAAGGACTAAGAATAGCCTAAGCTTGGGGATGCCCATGGCATCCCAAGCTATTATCCAAAGAGAAGCAAGCAACTAATCTTGGGGATGCCCAAGTGGCATCCCCTCTTTCTCCTAACGACCATCGGTATTTTACTCGAAGCTATATTTTTATCGTCACATATTATGAGTTTTTCTTGGAGCGTCTTGTATGATATGAGTCTTTGCTTGCTTTGCATTTTGTTTTAAGTCATGAATCCTTGCTGGACACACCTATTTGAGAGATCCAAAATTATGTTATGACTTGTTAGAATTGCTCTATATGCTTCACTTAAATCTTTATGAGCTATGGAATTGTTGTAGTGCTCCACTTATATCTTTTTGAGCACGGTGTGCTTTGTTATTTTTGAAGAAATGCTCTCATGCTTCACTTAGATTTATTTTGGAGTTAGTAAAAAAATAAGAAATTCTCTCTTGCTTCACTTAGATTATTTTGAGAGAAAGAAATATGATGCTCATGATCTTCACTTATATTTGTTTGAGCTTATTAAAAGCAACATATGAAACTCGTCCGAAAGTGATAGATATCCAAGGACAATATAATAAAAACTTTCATGAAGATCATTGGACAAAATAAACTTGATTCTTTGTAATAGTTTTGAGATATGATGATATGATATGTGAGTCATGTTGACGAGTAATTGTGCTTTAGTAAGAATATTGGTGTTAAGGTTTGTGATTCCCTATGCAAGCACGAAAGTCAATAGTTATGCAATGAAATTACATCCTACTTGTGGTTCATTATTCGGTGTTAGTTATGCTTAATGCTTGCTTATGAGATTTTTCATTTCTTGGTTGGGCGCTTCTCAATCTTTTTTGCTAGCTTTCATTTGCACTAAGTATGATCACTACTTGTGCATCCAAAATCCTTTGAACCAGTTTTGCCTTATGAGTCCACCATACCTACCTATATACGGTATTCTTTTGCTGTTCTAAGCAAATTTGTATGTGCCATCTCTAATTTTCAAAATAAACTTCTCTTTTGTGTGCTCATACCGCTCATGAAACGGTAGGGGGTGCTAATATATTTCCATGCTAGATGTGTTATTCTCACAATGAGAGTTTATTCACTTGTCATTGCACGAGAGTACGACATAGGTATTAGGGATGCCCAGTCCCGAAATTAAAAATGAATTTACTTTATGTTGTCAAATAATAAATTCCTTAGAAAGTGTTGGTATGGAAGGCACCCGTGAATACGGCTAGCCATGGAAAGTGAAAATATGGTTGAAAAAGGAATGAACTTTATTTTCTAATTGGGAACCGCCTATGATATATCTAGCATGGAAAGTATTGGGGACTACTCGATCGTTTTCGTTGACAGTAAAAGCATGTCACCCAAAAAAATTTATCTCTATTTTTTTTGCTTTGAGCTCTGGCACCTCTACAAATCCCTACTTCCCTCTGCGAAGGGCCTTTCTTTTACTTTATGCAATTTTAATTTTTTTTATTTGAGTCTCCATCTTCTCTTATAAAGCACCAACTAAGGGGCACTCTAATCGTACTTGAGCATTGGGTGTAGCTAATATGCGAGTGTGTTTCATCAATGGATCAATGATTGAGCATAATGGGCTAGGGATAACTTGCTTTAGCGTTGATATTTTTGAAAGACATGGTTGCTTGTTGATATGCTTGAGTATTAAAGTCCTCATGTCAAAACTAGACTATAGCTTTGAACCATATAAAAGTCCAAATTCCCATGCTATAAAGAAAAGAATGTGTGATGAACATGTTAGGTAGCATTCCACATCAAAAATTCTGTTTTTTTTTATCATTTATCTACTCGAGGACGAGCAGGAATTAAGCTTGGGGATGCTGATACATCTCCAATGTATCTATACTTTTTGATTGTTCCATGTTGTTATATTATCATTCTTGGATGTTTTACAATCATTGTATAATCATTTTATATCATTTTTTGGTACTAACCTATTGACATAGTGCCCAGTGTCAGTTGCTGTTTTCTGCTTGTTATTTACATCGTAAGAAATCAATACCAAATGGAGTCCAAACATAGCGAAACTTTTTGTGGAATTTTTATGGACCAGAAGACACCCAATGGGCTAGAGAAGCACCTGGGGGGTGCCCCAAGGGGGGCACAACCCACCAGGGCGCGGCCCTCGGTGGCCTCCCGCACCACCTCTTTGCTCTATAAATACCCCAATATTCCAGAAACCCTAGGGGAGTCGACGAAAATCAATTCCAGCCGCCGCAAATTCCAGAACCACCAGATCCAATCTAGACACCATCATGGAGGGGTTCATCATCCTCCTTGATGCCTCTCCGATAATACGTGAGTAGTTCATTGTAGACCTACGGGTCCGTAGTTAGTAGCTAGATGGCTTCCTCTCTCTCTCTTTTGATTCTCAATACAATGCTCTCTTGGAGATCCATATGATGTAACTCTTTTTGCGGTGTGTTTGTTGGGATCCGATGAACTTTGAGTTTATGATGAGATCTATATTTTTATCCATGAAAATTATTTGAGTCTTCTTTGATCTCTTATATGCATGATTGCTTATAGCCTCATATTTCTTCTCCGATATTTGGGTTTTGTTTGGCCAACTTGATCTATTTATCTTGCAATGGAAAGAGGTGCTTTGTGATGGGTTCGATCTTACGGTGCTTGATCCCAGTGACAGAAGGGGAACCAACATGTATGCATCGTTGCTATTAAGGATAATAAGATGGGGTCTATTTCCACATAAATAGATCTTGTCTACATCATGTCATCATTCTTATTGCATTACTCCGTTTTTCCATGAACTTAATACACTAGATGCATGTTGGATAGTGGTCGATGTGTGCAGTAATAGTAGTAGATGCAGGCAGGAGTCGGTCTACTAATCTTGGACGTGATGCCTATATAATGATCATTAGGAGTCGGTCTACTAATCTTGGACGTGATGCCTATATAATGATCATTGTCTGGATATCGTCATGATTATTTGAAGTTCTATCAATTTCCCAACAGTAATTCGTTTACCCACTGTTTGCTATTTTTCTCGAGAGAAGCCACTAGTGAAATCTATGGCCCCCGGGTCTCTTCTTTATTATATTTTCCTTGGCGATACATTTTTATTTGCTTTTATTTTCATATCTATTAAACCAAAATACAAAAATACCTTGCTGCAATTTATTGTTATTTATTTTATCTCGCATTCCCGCAAGATCTATTTATCCAATCTACTACAATTTTCTCTATCTTTTTACCCGTGAGGGATTGACAACCCTCTCTTACGTCGGGTTGCAAGTATTTGTTCTTTGTGTGCATGAGTTGTTTACGTGGTGTTGCATGGTTTTGCTACTGGTTCGATAACCTTGGTCTCATCACTGAGGGAAATACCTACCGTTGTTGTGCTGCATCATCCCTTCCTCTTTGGGGAAATACCGACGTAGTTAAAGCAAACATCATACGCCACTTCACTAGCCATGGCTTCACTGCATCACGACTCTGCACCAGGCCCGTCTGCACCGCCCAACACCAACGTCAACTCCGCTGCTCCAACATCTTCACCACCATGGAACGAGTAGATATTGTATGTCTTCAAACCTTTTTGGTCCTTACTGACAAAAGGGAGAAGCATATGAGTTGATAGTCTTCAAGCGGGTCCATATGGGTCAGTTGCTTAATTTTTTGCTAAGTTCTTACAACTCTCGTTCTTGAAACTATGTGCCTTTTGAGTTGTAACACTTAAACGTGATGGTCGTCTGCCACTTTTGCTGCTACCTTATGATGCGATGATAAATCCCGCATGAAGTCATACTGCAGACGCCCATTTCTCATTGTGCATGTCATTATCTTCATTATTCTTATGTATGCATGATGAATTGTCTTCACTTGAAGAGGATCTCCACAAAGTAAAACCTGCCATGTGCATATGCATTCAAAGGCAAACTACTTATATGCACATCTTCAGGGGGAGCCTTTTTCAACCTATGAAGACAATACCCAAGAACTTTAACTTTCACATACTTTTATCCCCATTGAAAACTTCAACCAGTTTGTCATCAATCACCAAAAAGGGGGAGATTGTAAGTGCATCTCGTGCCACCCCTAGTTGGTTTTGGAGTATTGACGACAAACATGGTTGAGGGACTAATGTGTTTGTGAGAATTGCAGGATACCACAGGTAGTAGTCCCTCCTTGATTCGGTTTACCTACCAGAGATGACCCCTAAAAATGTATGAAGACATTAAAGACAATGGTGGTTCGTGAAGACATTCACAATGAAGATAATGACTTGTGAAGACATTCACTTGAATACTATGGAGTGCGAATACATAGTTTGTTTTGTAGTTTCCTTTTTTTCTTCATTGAGTCATAGGAACCACCGCACTGTTAAGCGGTGTCCAAGTGAACAAAGTCAGATGACCGAAGTGATGCTCAACCAAAATCATATGTCTTCGAGCAAAGACAATGAGAGCAAACCTTATCCAGAGTTGGATGAGTCAGCTTTGCTTGTAGCCCAAGCCCGGTTGGCGCGTGTGTTCGAAATCCGACTGTTGGACACGTGTCAGTTCCTTAGTGACCCAGGGTCATTTTGGACATATCATTGTTGGGGAACGCAGTAATTTCAAAAAAATTCATACGATCACGCAAGATCTATATGATGCATAGCAACGAGCGGGAGAGTGTTGTCCACGTACCCTCGTAGATCATAAGCAGAAGCATCAAGTGACGCAGTTGATGTAGTCGAACATCTTCGCGATCCAACCGATCCTAGTACCGAAAGTACGGCACCTCCGCAATCTGCACACGTTTAGCTCGGTGACACCCCTCGAACTCTTGATCCAGCTGAGGTCGAGGGAGAGTTCCGTCAGCATGACAGCGTGGTGACGGTGTTGATGAAGTTACCGGCGCAGGGCTTCGCCTAAGCACTACAACGATATGAGTGAGGTGGAAATCTGTGGAGGGGGGCACCGCACACGGCTAAACAATGTCAACTTGTGTGTTTTAGGGTGCCCCCTGCCCCCGTATATAAAGGAGCAAGGGGGAGGCCGGCCGGCCCTATGGCGCGCCAAGGAGGGGAGGAATCCTCCTCCTAGTAGGAGTGGGATTCCTCCTTTCCTAGTCCTACTAGGAGGGGGGAGGAAGGAGTGGGAGAGGGGAAGGAAAAGGGAGGCGTCGCCGCCCCTCCTAGTCCAATTCGGACTCAAGGGGGAGGGGCGCGCGGCGTGCCCTGGCCGCCCTCTCTCTATCCACTAAGGCCCATCTAGGCCCACTAGTTCCCGGGGGGTTCCGGTAACCCTTCGGCACTTCGGTTTTATTCGAAATCACCCGAAACACTTCCGATGTCCTAATATAGCCGTCCAATATATCAATCTTTATGTCTCAACCATTTCTAGACTCCTCGTCATGTGCGTGATCACATCTGGGGCTCCGAAGTACCTTCGGTACATCAAAACACATAAACTCATAATAGCGGTCGTCATCGAACGTTAAGCGTGCGGACCCTACGGGTTCGAGAACTATGTAGACATGACCAAGACACGTCTCCCATCAATAACCAATAGCGGAACCTGGATGCTCATATTGGTTCCTACATATTCTACGAAGATCTTTATCGGTCAAACCACATAACAACATACGTTGTTCCCTTTGTCATCGGTATGTTACTTGCCCGAGATTCGACCGTCGGTATCTCAATACCTAGTTCAATTTCTTTACTGGCAAGTCTCTTTACTCATTCTGTAATGCATCATCCTGTAACTCATTAGTCACATTGCTTGCAAGGCTTATAGTGATGTGCATTACCGAGAGGGCCCAGAGATACCTCTCCAACAATTGGAGTGACAAATCCTAATCTTGATCTATGCCAACTCAACAAACACCATCGGAGACCCCTGTAGAGCATATTTATAATCACCCAGTTACGTTGTGAAGTTTGATAGCACACAAAGTGTTCCTCCGGTATTCGGGAGTTGCATAATCTCATAGTCATAGAAACATGTATAAGTCATGAAGAAAGCAATAGCAACAAACTAAACTATCATCGTGCTAAGCTAATGGATGGGTCAAGTCAATCACATCATTCTCTAATGATGTGATCTCTTTCATCAAATGAAAACTCATGTATATGGCTAGGAAACTTAACCATCTTTGATTAACAAGCTAGTCAAGTAGAGGCATACTAGTGACACTCTGTTTGTCTATGTATTCACACATGTACTAAGTTTTCGGTTAATACAATTCTAGCATGAATAATAAACATTTATCATGATATAAGGAAATATAAATAACAACTTTATTATTGCCTCTAGGGCATATTTCCTTCAGTCTCCCACTTGCACTAGAGTCAATAGTCTAGATTACACAGTAATAATTCTAACACCCATGGAGTCTTGGTGTTGATCATGTTTTGCTCCTGGGAGAGGCTTAGTCAACGGGTCTGCAACATTCAGATCCGTATGTATCTTGCAAATCTCTATGTCTCCCTCCTTGACTTGATCGCGGATGGAATTTAAGCGTCTCTTGATGTGCTTGGTTCTCTTGTGAAATCTGGATTCCTTTACCAAGGCAATTGCACTAGTATTGTCACAAAAGATTTTCATTGGACCCGATGCACTAGGTATCTTTATATTTACTAATTGGAAGCACTAATCGAGGCTCCATGTTAATCCTCAATAACTAAGCAAATTACCCCTTCGATCTCGCAAGTAACTATTTACAGCCGTCAGATGAAATACAATAAAAGTCCCCATCTGTTGCCCCACTTGGAGGCGCCTTCAGCCAATTCTTCCACGACTGCCCAAGAGGACATCTCCCTAAAAAAAGACATCTCCCTCGGCCCTAGCAGATTCCACCCCTCCATCGATCTTGCCCCAGCGAGGCATCGACATGCCGTGGAGGGATCCCTAGCGCCGCTCCTCCTCCTCTCCAGTTTCCACATCAGGATTCCTTCTAATAAAGATCCAAGCAGTATCTTCTTGATGCCCTTCCTCTCCAACCATTGAATCGCCTCTGCCCCAAAGGTACGTTATGATATCCAAGTGATTGGAAATCTGAAATCAATCCTTCCTCTCTGGCTCTCCCTAATATCTTTCTTTGTAACCTTTGAATCTCCTTAGCTTCCATGTCCTAAGTACGCTGCAATCATGCATCTATTTTTGATCTTACATGAATATATCCCGTGATGAATATTGTTTGATGGGAGAGCCATACCGATGGTAGTTTGAATTAATTTAGTTGGCCACCACCATGGACGATACCAGGCATTCCACATGCCCTCGACGCAAGATGCCCACCAGAATGAACCCCATGCTACAGTTACATTAATTGAGGTGGACAAGCCTGAAAAGTTTAGGGAAGCTTCAAGGTATAGGTAGATGTATGTTGCCTATGTACAATCCTATAGTTTATTTTATTTGCAAATTGTGCATAGTGATAAATTTTTACAAGAAGATGCAAAATAATTGATCGCATATAGCCTGCATGCGAACATACATGTCCTAGATCTGTTTATAATAATTTCGTATTACTGAGATTTTATCATGCTATTAAGTAGTGCCCTAGCAGGAAACATATTGTTGTTGCAATTTTTCTTTTGGCATGCAAGGGCTGAAGTCTGTTGAATTCAGGTACTGTTGCTGCCATTTTTCTTCATCTAATTTTCTCTACTATTTTTCAAAATGATACAATGGAATTTCATTATGTGGTTGCAACCGTGATAGTAAACTGTCATAAAAGTTGGGAAAGAAATGACATCACTGCTCACATAACTCAGACTAAATTCGCTTCTCATGTTATTTGATAGTGTGATTTTTATCACAGTGAACACCACCACCACTGCTTGGCACTTCACCACCTACCTCTAGCCGTTCAGTAACCCACAGGTCATGTTTTGCAAATTATCAGCCTTCGTCGGTTGGTTATTTGTTGTTTATTTTGCTCACCACTATTTCCGTGTTATTAATTGGAGAAAGTATGATGTATCGCTTATCCATACTGTTGGTGTAGCCCAGACAACGGTCTGTGATGCAAGATCCTTGTTTTTCAAATGATTGATCTCCATGTAATTTAGATTTATGGTGGCATAATACGCATTGATATTAACACATTTCCTCAACTAAGTTTATGATTGTCTTCAGTCCCTACAATAATTTATAGTGCAGGCCGCAGATATGGTTAGTGCAATTCCAACTCCATAGAGAACTTACTGTAAATGACCGATTCCGTGGCTTACTCCATCCAGAGGTTTTGCTTTTTCTTCAGTCATCCATACCTCAAACCTGATAGTGCTTACTAATTTCGCAAATATCTGGTGCATGTACATCCCTTCATATGAAACCTATAAATTACTTTCTTTTAGGAAATACTCTAATTGCAGAGATTTATTCTTTGTTAATGGCTTGACTAATTTGGATTACTCTTATATTTATTTTCTCTATCGTGAATTTTTCGCAGGTACGAGTAAATATTGGTTCTTTGACATTGATCCTTAAATTTAATAGTACTAATTCAGAAGATGGGTGCATAACGATATCATCGGATTAATCAAGGTATATTGGTCTATCAAATATACTACTGGTACATATCAAAATGGTCTATCAAAATGTTTCTTCAGTCTAATTCAGAGTGATAATCTCTGTGGTACGAGCCTACAATTATATTTTGTTCTGCAGATTGAGCGAAAGTTAGTGTCATTTTACCAAATCGAGTTTTCTAACAAATTCCTTCTCTCACAAATGGAATTCAAGAAAACTAATAATTCTTTCCATGTGTCCAAGTAAGCAACATAAGTCTACATACATTGCATCAGGAAATTTCCTGAATATCTACTGATAAATATTTTGACTGTATTTCATAGTAATTAGATGCTTTATTGTTGTAATCTAGATGCTAAGTTAGTAGACGAGACATCTTGATGGTACCTCATCATCAATGAATGCTATTGTTCACCTAGGGGAAAACGTTCTTCATCAATGGCTATCACAATTGCTGGCAATTTCTTTAATATTTCCTTACAATTACTTAAATAAAACCATTTGACTTGAGTAATCGAGGAATGTCGTAAACAACTTGAAAAGTGTAGTACCAATTACAAACAGAATTTATGATATTGAATTGATGACAGACCATGCATCAACGGGATCTGGAAAGATATTTCTTACTGTAGTTATCATGACAGTGATTTCTTCAGTATGTTTCTTCAGCTACCGTTTCTGTGAAAATCCAAGCAAGAGTTTTGCACCATTAATTTTATATGCAGAAAAGAAATAACAAACTTGATAAAATTACTGTACTGTGAAAGACTACTCTTATATTCTGCACTTCTCCAACACATGTCATAGGAAATATGCAGCTACTTATGCAAGTTTGCTTTATGAAGGTTATCACCTTCAACCATTTAACATGCTTTTTATATTGCACATTATGATGATTCCGTAACAGTGTCTGCAGTTAGTTTGTTGTCATCCTTTTCCATGACAAAAGTTTGATATTACATTGTTTTTCTCCATATCCCGCATTGAACAACAGTACCACAAATACAATCATAAGGGTAGCGACTAAGGTGTGCTTTCCCTTGGTGATTGTCCGAGGGTATATTTTTTATTTCCGAATTGGCAAGAAAGGTCCAACTGACAATAAAAGTCTATAATGGTGTTTCCGCATCTACTAGGAGACTGCTTTTCACTATTTTCAGTTGACTCCACATTGTTTCTGTCCTGAACCTGGAAGATATATGCTCCTTAATGCGCAGCCTGGGTCTTTTCATTGTATTTTCGCGAATATACAAAGATTACGTATCATTTCATTGATACGAGTGAAACAACAAAATTCGGCAATGCACAGGCCGCCGACACGAACCTGCTTGGTGCGCAATCACAAGAGCAGAACAGAGAAGTGGGTTGCTCAGCCCACAACATCACCGGCAGGATCACATCCTAAATGTATTGTATTTTCTAGATCTATATTAGTACCTACAAAACCTACATATTATATTCAAGTTTAACCTACTAGAATTTTTCAATTGGATTTTTGTTGCAATATTTTTAAATTTATCAAGCTTTTATTTTCATGAGCACGAAGTTTCAACCTGTAGTATACCTCGACAGGTCAACCCAGAACCATTATATTTGTCTCTTCTATCTATAAGACGCCTGCTCATATCATTTATGTAGATCTAAAGCTTCAGCCTTTGTGCCAATATATTTTTTAACTGTTGTAGTGTTGTCTCTCTTTCAGAAAAGCTATGAAACCATGTTGTAGTCCATGCATTACTACCTTATTAGTTAGACCTGAAAAGGGACCTGAATGTATATCTTTTCCAAATTAGGCTAGTCTTTCCTTATCGTCATTTGGTTCTATTTTTCAGATTATAAACTACTTTTTCATTTGGGTATGGACGTGGGTGGTATCATTTTCACAGGAGCAGCGACTGGACATGCATCAATAGGTGCTAAACTCACATGCTACTACAATGGACGGCTCTACAACATTTTCTTTTAGATGTACAACAATAGAAGGGAAATGTGCATGTAGACAATCATGTGTTTGACGATCATACTTCTAAGTCCTTACTATAACAACAAGAAGTTAATCAGCATGATGTACTTATGTTGTTGTGATCAAACATGTTGTCATGTTTTAAATGCCATCTAATGCAACTTGAGACCACATGCTCTGTTTTGCAAATTAAAGCTGAATTAACTATGATACGACATAATTTCATCTCTTCTTCTCATTTTCGAATTTGAACTATCCATGTTAGATCTCCATGTGAATGTGTGTACCATAGATTTTTTACTTAAACCTGTCAGTGTACGTGTACAATGCAAAAGAAAAAGAGAATCTTCTACGTTATGCAAGACCACGTGTGTGAAACTAAAAGACCACGTGTGCAAAACTGAAACAACTCTATTCTTGAAATTAACCTGATTCCAAATATAATACATCTTCAATGAAGGTTACAACAGTTGGTGTAGCTATACAACTACAAATACCAAATAAGAACCTAAGAAAGCAATACAAAATTAAAGACTAACCAAACTTCTTACCAGTAATTCACGGGTTGCGATATAGTTCCAAACTATATATATTTAAAGTGTACAATATGAAGTTTCAAATTAAAAGATGTAATTCCTTTTTTTTCTACCCAAATGATAAGTACCACACATGTGGCACGAAGCACTCCAGCCCTGACGTCTTTTTACAACTAAAATTGCCATCTGAAAAGAAAAAACAAACCCCAAAACAAATTAAACTTGTCATCCAAAAAGAAGTTGTCATGCTTCCTCGCATCACTAAACTTGCCGTAAAAAAATTCAGAGTTGGCATGTGTTCGTGCCACACATGTGGCACTTATTAGGGTCATTTTTCTAGAGGTAAGTGGCCAACCATGAAAAACCATATATTAAAAATTATATTTACCAGTGAGGATAAATTGCAATAGTTTTATAGTTCATATGTTACTCGAGTTTAAACTAGCCCGCGCGGATGCATGGGTTGATGACTAGTGACACCTAGATCGGATATGAACTCCTTCATCCAGACTCCTTCATTTGCTGCTTCCAAAACAGCTATGTACTCCGCTTTACACGTAGATCCCGCCACGACGCTTTGCTTAGAACTGCACCAACTTACAGCTCCACCGTTCAATATAAATATGTATCCGGTTTGTGACTTAGAGTCATCCGGATCAATGTCAAAGCTTGCATCGACGTAACCATTTACGACGAGCTCTTTGTCACCTCCATAAACGAGAAACATATCCTTAGTCCTTTTCAGGTATTTCAGGATGTTCTTGACCAATGTCCAGTGATCCACTCCTAGATTACTTTGCTACCTCCCTGCTAAACTAATAGCAAGGCACACGTCAGGTCTAGTACACAGCATTGCATATATGATAGAGCCTATGGCTGAAGCATAGGGAACAACTTTCATTTTCTCTCTATCTTCTGCAGTGGTCGGGCATTGAGTCTGACTCAACTTCACACCTTGTAACACAGGCAAGAACCCTTTCTTTGCTTGATCCATTTTGAACTTCTTCAAAACTTTATCAAGGTATGTGCTTTGTGAAAGTCCAATTAAGCGTCTTGATCTATCTCTATAGATCTTGATGCCCAATATATAAGTAGCTTAACCGAGGTCTTTCATTGAAAAACTCTTGTTCAAGTATCCTTTTATGCTATCCAGAAATTCTATATCATTTCCAATCAACAATATGTCATCCACATATAATATTAGAAATGCTAGAAAGCTTCCATTCACTTTCTTGTAAATACAGGCTTCTCCAAAAGTCTGTATAAACCCATATGCTTTGATCACACTATCAAAACGTTTATTCCAACTCCGAGATGCTTGCACCAGTCCATAAATGGATCGCTGGAGTTTGCACAATTTGTTAGCATTCTTTGGATTGATAAAACCTTCGGGTTGCATCATATACAACTCTTCTTCCAGAAATCCATTCAGGAATGCAGTCTTTACATCCATTTGCCAAATTTCATAATCATAAAATGCAGCAATTGCTAACATGATTCAGACGGACTTAAGCATCGCTACGGGTGAGAAAGTCTCATCGTAGTCAACTCCTTGAACTTGTCAAAAACCTTTCACGACAAGTCGGGCTTTGTAGATAGTAACATTACCGTCAGCATCAGTCTTCTTCTTGAAGATCCATTTATTCTCTATGGCTTGCAGATCATCGGGCAAGTCAACCAAAGTCCACACTTTGTTCTCATACATGGATCCCATCTCAGATTTCATGGCCTCAAGCCATTTCGCGGAATCTGGGCTCATCATCACTTCCTCATAGTTCGTAGACGGTGATTTGTGGTGAGAACGAAGTTTTGAAGACCTTGGTCGCAAAGAGGAAAAATAGTTGAAGACCTTCACCGCACCTACCGTAAAGTTCAACCTGAAGGAAGGATCAATTAGTCCAACCGCACCAAAGCTTGACCTAAAGAAGAAGGGAAAGATAGAAGAATTTGAACCACCCAAAGAAGTTATCAGATTACCATCGCCAAGACCAAAGGACTGCTTCCAAGCTTTCAGCAAGCTAGAGATAGTATCAACCATCGAAGTATCTCCAATCAAGACCCCCAAGTTGCTTGTCACCGAGATCATAATCGACCGTGACACACAAGTGTCTCTAAGAGGAACTATGTCGAAGACGAAGCTAACCCAAACCCATTCTCTTTAGTTGGCCTGAATCTCAGGGACGAGATTCCTTTGAAGGGGGGTAGATCTGTAACATCCCTATTTTCGGAATGTTTTAAGAAAAAGTTTACCAAAAATCAGGGCGAGAAAATTTCATTTGTTTTATTTGGTAACAACGCTTAAATTGGACTTTTATAATTTGGAGGATTTAATTTGATCTAATGCGAACCAAAATTTAAATTGAATTTGTTCTTCTCTTTTAATTGGGTTTTGTTTTTCTCCCTTCAGCATATTAAACTATGTGCATTGTATTTTGGAACTTCTTTTGATTGTTGCTTGATCTTCTATTCATTTTCTAGATTTTTCTTTTAGAAAGTCTAATTCGATTCTTCTATAATTTTCTCCTAGGATAATTGTTTTCCATCTGTCTAACTATGGGCGGGATTATCTAGACTCAATCTGTGTCACTCTTTTTTTTTTATCTAACTCCATTTCTTTCTCAACCGAATGGGCCAAAGGCCCAAAGTCCATCTCCTCTCTTTTGTTTTCTTCCTTTATTTTCCACATGGGCCTTAGCCCATTTAATTTATACCTCGTGGCTGAACCATTCTTCTTCACGTACATGTACATCCATTAGAGAAACCTACAAGGGAGACATCATGAGAGGAAACGGCAGCACCTTCCTTTAATTCCCTCTGCTTGACTCTTCCCTTCCTTATTTCTCTTTCTCTCCACTTGCCCATCTCCCACCGCCAGCCCAGGCGCTTCATCTCCTCCACTCACGCACGTACAGGTGCACAACATTAGCAGAGAAGAGCAAACATACATAAAACTTACACCCACCACGCACCCCTCCTCTAATTCCCTTAACTCTCCATCATTCTCAAATCCGTGAGTATATATATGTGTGCCTCTGCCTCCTCTTCCATTCCCGCACAAACTCCTGCCTCTCCCTTCCTCGTTCTCTCCAGAACACTCTGCAAAGAAATGATGCTCCATAGATGCGATGTTCGATCCCGTTGACGCAGCCCATCTCCATCCAAACCCTTGCGCCCAGTTCTTCTTCTGCATACCATGAATCCATTCAGAGAAGAAAGAACGTGATCGGTCGACCACACACGAAGAATTTCACATGTACGTCAACACTGTTCGTCGAGTTCTTCGCCTCGTTCTGTCAAACTCGGTGAGCAACTATCCAATTCCTTTTGTGCGACTTCAAAACATCATTCAAGTTATCTCCTAGACATCATAGTTCCTCCTATTTTTATCGTTGGGCGCGTTGATGCTATCCGTCACATAAACTGTAGGTCATGGTCATATTTCCATCATTTTTGTTCATCGTTTGATCTTGACCCCAGTAAAAGAAACGTTTATATGGCTGTAGCAATCCCATAGTGGAGTTAGATTACTTGTTTGGTTAATCGAGTTTTATTATAGATTTTTGGTTGTTGATCGGACTATTTATTAATATGTAATTTTCTTGTGTTCTTGATACGCGTAGGAGTGTGCACTAGCTATCTCATAATTTGTGTGTCCTATGATTTACTAGATTTAGTTTACTCTTGTTTAAATTGCAAAAATACTTGTACAGTGTTTCGGCTCGATAATTTGTGTTAGCACGTATTTCCCTTTTATGCATGCGTACTAATATTTATGAATTGTAGTCATGTGTAGTACTTTGTGTTTTTAATATAGATTGTGTGACGCCCGGGTAATTAAGCTACAGTGCTCCTCTGCTAATGATGCCACGTCATCTCAATTATAGTTGCTAATCTCGAGTTAGTTCGAAATCGATTCAAATTCAAGTTCAAAATCAGGCAAACGATAAAACTTTTCAAATATTAAAACTAAAATGTTCGGAGTGAACCAAATATTGCATAGATAATTATGATGGGAAAACCGCACATTTATAAAATGTTTAAATACTATGAGATAAATAAAACAGTAGCAAAGAGATTAATTAAATACCTTTTATAATTAATAAAATGTCAAACTAAGTTATTTGGGGTCTAGATTTATTTTTGTGACTATGGACTAAGTTGAAATACTAAGTGTATATTTTACTAAATTAAAATGCAACTAAAATAAAGAAAGAAAGAAATAATAAAAGAAAACAGAAAACAAACAAAAGAAAAAAAAGGGAAAAGAGAGAAAGGCCCCCCC
>NC_041387.1:192014555-192034710 GCF_002162155.2 Triticum dicoccoides | reverse complement strand
CGCTCTCCCCGCCGTTCGGCGCGCACATGCGCCGTCCTCCCATGTCCGGCCACCGCCTCAGCTCGCCGCTGCAGGGCGCAGCACCGGCCGGCCGGCCACTCCGCGGTCGCGCCCGTGGTTGGACTTGGGCACGGGCACCACACTTGTGCGCCCGCACGCCCGTTTGCCCGATTGGCCCCTGGGGCCTATGACAGGGGGCCCCACGCCCAGAACGGTTTTATAAAAAAAAGGAATTAAAAAAATATATATTAAATAAATAAATAATAATTAAATTAATTAATTAATTAAGGAATTAATTAAGTTAATTAATCATAATTAGATTAACCTAATTAACTAATTAGTTTAATTAAACAGTAATTAGATTAGCTAAACATTAATTAGACTAAACAGTCAATGACGAACGGGACCCACCTGTCAGGGTTGACTCAGTCAACCCCTGTTGACTGCTGACATCAGCATGACATCATGCTGACGTCATAAATACATTTTTTCGAATTAATTAAATAAATAATTAAATTCCAAAATTGTTAAAATCTTTTAAAAATCATATCTTTTAATCCGTAACTCGGATTAAAATATTTTCAACATGAAAGTTGCTCAGAACGACGAGACGAATCCGGATACGCAACCCGTTCGTCCGCCACACACCCCTAACCTATCGAACTCGCAACTTTCCCCCTCTGGCTCCTCTGCCCGAAAACACGAAACACCGGGAATACTTTCCCGGATGTTTTCCCCCCCTTCACCGGTATCACCTACTACCGCGTTAGGGCACACCGAACACCGCGTATTGCCTTGTTATATTTTGTGATGCTTTGTTTGCTCTGTATTCATTATTTCTTCCCCCTCTTCTCTCCGGTAGACTACGAGACCGACGCTGCTGCTGACCAGTTCGACTACGGAGTTGACGACCCCTCTCTCTTGCCAGAGCAACCAGGCAAGCCCCCCCCCCCCTTGATCACCAGATATCGCCTATTCTCCTCTATACTGCTTGCATTAGAGTAGTGTAGCATGTTACTGCTTTCGTTAATCCTATTCTGATGCATAGCCTGACATTGTCGCTACATCTGTTGATACCTTACCTGCAATCCTAAATGCTTAGTATAGGATGCTAGTTTATCATCATTGGCCCTACATTCTTGTCATTCTGCCTTGCTATACTATCGGGCCGTGATCACTTGGGAGGTGATCACGGGTATATACTATACATTCATACATACTATACAGATGGTGACTAAAGTCGGGTCAGCTCATTGAGTACCCGCAAGTGATTCTGACGAGGGGGCTGAAAGGACAGGTGGCTCCATCCCGGTAGAGGTGGGCCTGGGTTCCCGACGGCCCTCGACTGTTACTTTGTGGCGGAGCGACAGGGCAGGTTGAGACCACCTAGGAGACAGGTGGGCCTGGCCCTGTTCGGCGTTCGCGGATACTTAACACGCTTAACGAGATCTTGGTATTTGATCTGAGTCGGCTACGAGCCTATACGCACTAACCATCTACGTGGGAGTAGTTATGGGTATCCCGGCGTCGTGGTATCAGCCGAAGCACTTCAGACGTCAGCGACGGAGCGGCGCGCGCCGAATTGGACTGGAATGCCACTAGGCTAGGTCTGCTTTCGGCCGCCCACGCAACGTGCAGGTGTGCTCAGGGCGATGGGCCCAGACCCCTGCGCGCTTAGGTTTAGACCGGCGTGCTGGCCTCTCTGTTTTGCCTAGGTGGGGCTGCGACGTGTTGATCTTCCGAGGCCGGGCATGACCCAGGAAAGTGTGTCCGGCCAAATGGGATCAAGCGTGTTGGGTTATGTGGTGCACCCCTGCAGGGAAGTTAATCTATTCGAATAGCCGTGATCTTCGGTAACAGGACGACTTGGAGTTGTACCTTGACCTTATGACAACTAGAACCGGATACTTAATAAAACACACCCTTCCAAGTTCCACAGACAACCCGGTGATCGCTTTTCCGCAGGGCGACGAGGAGAGGATCGCCGGGTAGGATTATGCTATGCGATGCTACGTGGAGATGCTATTTGGAGATGCTACTTGGAGATGCTACTTGGAGGACTTCAATCTACTCTCTTTTACTTGATGCAAGACGGTGGCTGCGAGAAGCGTAGTCTTCGACAGGATTAGCTATCCCCCTCTTATTCTGGCATTCTGCAGTTCAGTCCACTGATATGGCCTCCTTACACATATACCCATGCATATGTAGTGTAGTTCCTTGCTTGCGAGTACTTTGGATGAGTACTCACGGTTGCTTTCTCCCCCCTTTTTCCTCTTTCCCTTCTTTCTGGTTGTCGCAACCAGATGTTGGAGTCCAGGAGCCAGACGCCACCGTCGACGACGACCCCTACTTCACTGGAGGTGCCTACTACTACGTGCTGCCCGCTGATGACGACCTGGAGTAGTTTAGGAGGATCCCAGGCAGGAGGCCTGCGCCTCTTTCGATCCGTATCCCAGTTTGTGTTAGCCATCTTATGGCAACTTGTTTAACTTATGTCTGTACTCATATATTGTTGCTTCCGCTGACTCGTCTATGATCGAGCACTTGTATTCGAGCCCTCGAGGCCCCTGGCTTGTATTATGATGCTTGTATGACTTATTTTATTTGTAGAGTTGTGTTGTGATATCTTCCCGTGAGTCCCTGATCTTGATCGTACACGTTTGCGTGCATGATTAGTGTACGATTGAATCGGGGGCGTCACAGATTGATTTTGAGTTACTAAATATCATATAATTTTGTAGCCATGTGTTATGCGAGTGTACAAGTGTTTGTGAATGTTTACCACATGTAGAAGTTGATTGGTGTATTTGATTATCATTGTTCGTACGTGCTTGGCGGGTGTTATTATTTTAATTAGATTTAGATCATTATTGATGAAATCTTTTATTTATTATTTTAGAAATATTTGGTATTGTTTGTTGTTCTATATTAAAAATGTGTATAGATTTCTAGTGATATTCTTCGTGCGTAGAACCTTGTAGAATTATTGTTTTTGCTTGATTTCTTTAATTATTAAATACTTGATGTATTGATTATTTAATTTTGATTAGCATGGTGATATCTTAGATATGGTTTAAATATTCATTTCCATCCATGTCGCATGTTTGTTCTATTGGTTCGAAATCATTGTCATGTCTATGATCGATGTTCACATTTTTTTTCATACGTGTTGTTGCATAGTTCTTTTATGCTAGAAGTCAAATGATATGCTTTCTTATTTGAGAACAAACCCATTGTGGTTCTTGTCGCATAATATACTATTGCCTAGATGATCCTCTTGTTTTGCAGATGTGCGTTATCCATTATTTTATGTGGTTGGTTGCTTCATGTCATGATTCAGAATTGTATTGTTATTGCTTGTATCATAGAATTTAATTTATACTTCTTGTTAATTATCCTAGATGTTTTGTTTACCTAGGATGGTAGTTGCACATGCTTAGTTGCTAGACATGCCATGTTACTACTTACTCAAAGTATAATGCATATTTTGGTTATATGGCTACATGTGGTATATCATTGCTAGTTTGTATACTATGTTCATGCATTGGTTAGCCTTTAATTGTTAGATATACATGATAGTAGTTTGTTGGTCTCATACATTCTTCTGTTGAGTAAATTGTGCTTTATCAATACTATGTCATGTTATTGTGATTGCATGATTAGGTTGTATAGCATGTGCGTAGCAATTCAGGTACTAGATCATGCCTAAGTTGTCTAGCTATCTATGTACTTGCAAGTGTATGGCGTACTAGATGGGAAATGCATGTCATTTTGTTATTCATGCTTCTATAACACATGTTGATTTGGTTGATGAGATGATCTAGTTGTATACTTTTGTACATGCTTAGTATGCTTCCATGTTCTCATTTATCATAACTAGCATGGTAGTGTTGTATGCTAACGTCGTGCTTGATCTTTAGGTCACTTGTTATCAACTAGGTTATCTCATAGTTACACGTTGCATTTAATTAGTAGCATATTTTGGTATCTCGTGTCATGATCATCTATGCTTAGCATCATATCTGGTTTAGCTTACTGTTGCATTTGTGGTATGCCTAAGTCTAGACATCAAGTCATGCTAGTTATATTTCATGTGTTATTATATTCCATGTGTTATAGTTGTACTTGTGTTGCTCATATATGCTTGACTTGTCTGATGTTAGTGTTATGAGTGTTTGGCACATGTTGCATTAGCTCATCACATGATTAGGATAGTTTACCTTTCAATAGTTGAGTTGTGTCTTTCTCATATGCTTAGTGCACATTGTTGCTTTGTTGTTAATCATGTTGTGGTAATCTTTTTGCTAGAGGTCATTTGGATATTAGTTGTTTCCTTTATTATAAAGAGTGTCCTAGTTTAAGTGTCTTCTCATGGTCAGTCATATGTTTAATGCTTGTGTTATTAGATAAGACCTCTTCATGATTCTGTACTCACATGCCTTGTATGATGTGTCTGGTTATTTAATTTTCCAATTAGTTTTGTGATAGCATTGGTTTGTCTTTTGTCATAGAAATGCTTGCTAATAGTTGTTATGATTGGTGTTTAGTCTTTGCCTATTGTTAACCATTATAAATATTTGGATACATCAAATATTTACTTGTGGTTGATTATTAATCTTAATCATATCATGCCTGGATAGTAGTTCACTCTTTTGTTCCATGTCTTGTATAGTTTCTTGTTAATTGTTTGACAAATGACTTGGTTTGTTATAATAGAGTTGATCCTATTTTATATTAATAATGTTATAGGGTTAGACCTAGGTCAATTCGATTCATGTTGTTGAGTGATTTTTGATTGCTTAACTAGTATGGTTTGTAATGTTTGTTCGTTTTGTCTTACGGAACTATTGCCTTTTGAATTATTATATAGTTAATGTATATGTTTGACTACTATTGACCATTATAAATATTTAGATTCTATCTAAATATCTATTTGTGGTTAACTATTACCTTCATCATGTCATGTTGTAAATTGTGTGGTTAAATGCATAGGATGGTTCCTTTTCATGTGTGTTGATGCCATTGTGTTTGTTAGATAGTAGTTTCCTATATAATTTGCCGAGATGTGTAGTGGGCACTACTAGTGTTTAATTGCATATTCGTATTGGAACGTTAGTCTTGATCGCCAAGTATTTCTTAGTTGTGTCAACCTCAACCATGTCACTTCAATGAATCCTCTCTCTTACATCCAATCGTGCTACCTCATTTCGGAGTCTCCATCTTGATCAATATCTTGCTATCCTCCCACTCTTAAATTGTTTTGGATGTTATTTGGATTTGTTATTGCTTTGGTATTTATTTGTTTGTCTTTTGCTATCATTACGAAGAGTAGGGAGTGGCGAGGTTGGACATGGACATAAGCAGGTTGCCGAAGAAGGACTCAACAACGAAGGCATGCCTCCTTCTTGATCATACTTATCCTATGGTTTACAAAATTGCATTGAGTTTTATTGTTACTATATGCATGCTATTTTAATTCTCGTAGCTAGTGTGTCCATTGACACATTACCTTGATCCGCTTGTCGCCTATTTACTTGACACCTGAGTAGAAGTATAAGGTTCCGGTAGAGTAGAAATGCTTAGCCATGCTTATCACCCTATAGGTGCCTTGTTGAATGACCTCTGAGTCATTGACAGTTGAAACTTAACGCTGAGCTAGGCTAGTTGGCCTTTGTTGACCTTCTCTATCCTCTTCTACTCTGGGTGAAACTTACCATCTGAATACTGGTGCGGGCGACAGCTGAATCAAGGATTGAAGGAGCGATTGACTGCCCTTCACAGGTTGAAGGGGGAAATCAGTCGTTCGTGCCGCATGAGGCCTAATAAGTCTGGGATTTGAAGATTGTGATAACAGTACAGCCACATGCTATATGGGCACTGGCTTGGTTAATTAGTTAGTTCACTCTTATTGTCGTCATCGCCGTACCGCAGATGGGATAGCTGCCTTGCGAGGAGTATCCTCGGCACAAAAGGGGGCCCGGACTGTGAACTGCGGTTACTTCCGTGTTGAAACCTAGTGGGCTTGGCACAGTAAGTTTGGTATAATGAAAGACCTCATCACAATCTCCCTGCCAGTATACCAAAAGATGTACTACGCCAGCGGCCACTGGTGGCAACAAGTCGGGATTGTGTCGTGTGGGTAAAGTGTACGACCTCTGCAGAGTGTAAAACTATTCGAATAGTCGTGTCCACGGTCATGGACAACACATGAATCTTTCTTGACGTATGGGACCTGTCTTGCTTATTCCCTCTTTGCCCCTATTCTTGAAACCTATGAAGGACGTGAGTTGATCGAGGATCCTCACTTTGATGAAAGTTATTCTAGAGATAAAACATGTTTTCATCTAAAACTGCTATTAATCAAGTACTATGTTTTTTCAAACAAAATTAGCTTTTATGCAAATGAGCCATACAACCTTCCTTTGAAGCCACATGTAGCTATTAGGTCCTTCCCCGTGGGAGGTATGTTGAGTACGTAATGTACTCATGGCAATACTTTTGTTGAACAACAGAGTTCCATGAAGACAAAGGTGATGACTATGAGAACTATGGCGATTCGTAGGAGTGAGGTCACGTGGACTACATCGACTGCATGTGGCTGAGATGGAGTCGCTACGCATTGTACTTTCAGCTGCTTTCTGATTGTAATAAATGTCATGAGACATTTCTCTATGTATGCCTTGTGGCAAGATATATTTAAACTTGTAATACCTTTTACGCATTGTGCGATGATATCATTTCGCTGTGTTGTCAACAATGATCCTGGGGTTGACAAATATACACAGGAGGGTCTGGAAGTTAATTCCAGGTTCTCACAGTATAGGAATCACAGGAACTGATTTCTGTGATGAACTACTTTCCAATAAGGGAGCAGACACAGTTACCTCATCAAGTTCTACTTTCCTCCCACTCACTTCTTTCGAGAGAAACTCCTTCTCTAGAAAGGATCCATTCTTAGCAACAAATGTCTTGCCTTCGGATCTATGATAGAAGGTGTACCCAACAGTCTCCTTTGGGTATCCTATGAAGACACATTTCTCCGATTTGGGTTCGAGCTTATCACGTTGAAGTTTCTTCACATAAGCATTGCAGCCCCAAACTTTAAGAAACGACAACTTGGGTTTCTTGCCAAACCACAGTTCATAAGGTGTCGTCTCAACGGATTTAGATGGTGCCCTATTTAATGTGAATGCAGCCGTTTCTAAAGCATAACCCCAAAACGATAACGGTAAATCAATAAGAGACATCATAGATCGCCACATATCTAATAAAGTGCGGTTACGACGTTCGGACACGCCATTACGCTGTGGTGTTCCGGGTGGTGTGAGTTGTGAAACTATTCCGCATTGTTTCAAATGAAGACCAAACTCGTTACTCAAATATTCTCCTCCACAATCAGATCGTAGAAACTTTATTTTCTTGTTACGATAATTTTCCACTTCACCTCTGAAACTATTTGAACTTTTCAAATGTTTTAGACTTATGTTTCATCAAGTAGATATACCCATATCTGCTCAAATCATCCGTGAAGGTCAGAAAATAACGATACCCGCCGCGAGCCTCAATATTCATCGGACCACATACATCAGTATGTATGATTTCCAACAAATCTGTTGCTCACTCCATTGTTCCGGAGAACGGAGTTTAGTCATCTTGCCCATGAGGCATGGTTCGCAAGTACCAAGTGATTCATAATCAAGTGATTCCAAAAGTCCATCAGAATGGAGTTTCTTCATGCGCTTTACACCAATATGACCCAAATGGTAGTGCCACAACTAAGTATCATTATGAACTCTGCATATTTTGGCTTCAATATTATGAATATGTGTGTCACTACTATCGAGATTCAACAAAAATAGACCACTCTTTAAGGGTGCATGACCATAAGACATATTACTCATATAAATAGAACAACCATTATTTTCAGATTTAAATGAATAACCGTCTCGCATCAAACAAGATCCAGATATAATGTTCATGCTTAACGTGGCACCAAATAACAATTATTCAGGTCTAAAACAAATCCTGAAGGTAGATGTAGAGGTAGTGTGCCAATGGCGATCACATCGACTTTGGAACCATTTCCCACGTGCATTGTCACCTTGTCCTTAGCCAATCTTCGCTTAATCCATAGTCCCTGTTTCGAGTTGCAAATATTAGCAACAGAACCAGTATCAAATACCCAGGTACTACTGCGAGCATTAGTAAGGTACACATCAATAACATGTATATCACATATACCTTTGTTCACCTTGCCATCCTTCTTATCCGCTAAATACTTGGGGCAGTTCCGCTTCCAGTGACCAGTCCCTTTGCAGTAGAAGCACTCAGTCTCAGGCTTAGGTCCAGACTTGGGCTTCTTCACTTGAGCAGCAACTTGCTTGCCGTTCTTCTTGAAGTTCCCCTTCTTCCTTTTACCCTTTTTCTTGAAACTGGTGGTCACCATCAACACTTGATGCTCCTTCTTGATTTCTACCTCCGCAGCCTTTAGCATCGCAAAGAGCTCGAGAATTGTCTTGTTCATCCCTTGCATATTATAGTTCATGACAAAGCTCTTGTAGCTTGGTGGCAGTGATTGAAGAATTCTGTCAATGACACTATCATCAGGAAGATTAACTCCCAGCTGAATCAAGTGGTTGTTATACTCAGGCATTTTGAGTATATGTTCACTGACAAAACTATTCTCCTCCATCTTGCAGCTATAGAACTTATTGGAGACTTCATATCTCTCAATCCGGGCATTTGCTTGAAATATTAACTTCAACTCCTGGAACATCTCATATGCTCCATGACGTTCAAAACATCGTTGAAGTCCCGGTTCTAGGCCGTAAAGCATGGTACACTGAACTATCGAGTAGTCATTAGCTTTGCTCTGCCATACGTTCACAACGTCCGGCGTTGCTCCTGCAGCGGGTCTTCCACCTAGCGGTGCTTTCAAGACATAATTCTTCTGTGCAACAATGAGGATAATCCTCAAGTTACGGACCCAGTCTGTGTAATTGCTACCATCATCTTTCAACTTAGCTTTCTCTAGGAACGCATTAAAATTCAAAGGAACAGTAGCACGGGCCATTGATCTACAACAACATAGACATGCAAAATACTATCAAGTGCTAAGTTCATGATAAATTAAAGTTCAATTAATCATATTACTTAAGAACTCCCACTTAGATAGACATCCCTCTAATCATCTAAATGATCACGTGATCCAAATCAACTAAACCATGTTCGATCATCACGTGAGATGGAGTAGTTTTCAATGGTGAACATCACTATGTTGATCATATCTACTATATGATTCACACTCAACCTTTCGGTCTCAGTGTTCCGAGGCCATATCTGCATATGCTAGGCTCATCAAGTTTAACCCGAGTATCACTACAAAAAAAAGACACATCCGTGACATTTTGGGCCGAACAAAAAAAATTGTCATACATATGACACTTTTATGACGATAATTGTGACAAAACCTGGTATCATCATAGATGTGGTGGGCTCCTACTTCTATGACAAAAAATAATGACAGAAAATGGGCTTTTCGTCCTGGGCGGGCCAGAGACGCAGCTGCATGACATTCTTTGGGCCGTCCATGACGAAAAAAACCGTGGTAGAAGCGAGGGCGAGGAAAATTTTGGGGAGTTCCCGGTTATGGTGGGAGGTCGGGGGCCGAGTGATGCGCGTTTCTCTCGTACACGTACGCGCGTGTGTGTGAGGCATTGGCTCTAACTGAACCCGAGCGAGGCGTTGGGCTCTAACTGAATCCGAGCGATTGCACTGCAGGCTATGCGTTACTGAACTCGAGCGATCGATCTATGGCTGTTAACTGAACCCGATCGAGCAATTCCTTCACTACTGCCGCTAACTGAAGCCGATCGATGCTGCCTCTGGGATGAATAGTGAGTGTTGCGGGAGGGGTTTGGATGAACAGTGAGCAGCGGCGTTGCCTCTGGATGAACAGGACCCCGTGGTGTGGAGGGCTGGATGAACAGTAGACAGTGGAGGGGTGCCCGTGGAGGGGTGGTTGAACAGTAGCCGGTGGAGTAGCGCGCGGTGGAGGCTGGATGAACAGGATCCCGTGGAGGCTGGAGGAGGTCGACGGTAGCCCGTGGAGGCTGGAGGAGGTCGACGGTGGAGATGAATAGTATCCCATGGAGTCCCGTTTTGCGGTACGCCACACCCCTCCCGATCAACAGGACCCCCGTTTTGACCGTAGCGCTCCAACACAAGTCGGTTTCGTCCGTTTTGCGGTAAGCCACACCCCTCCCGATCAACAGGACCCCCGTTTCGACCGTAGCGCTCCAACACAAGTCCGTTTCGTCCGTTTTGCGGTACGCCACACCTCTCCCGATCTACAGGACCCCCGTTTCAACCGTATGTTTTGCGGTACGCCACACCCCTCCCGATTAACAGGACCCCCGTTTCGACCGTAGAAGGTCCGTTTCCTCCGTTTTGCGGTACGCCACACCCCTCCCGATCAACAGGACCCCCGTTTCGACCGTAGGAGGTCCGTTTCCTCCGTTCTGCGGTTCACCAGGCCTCGTTTCCATCGCTTGTTCCGTCCAAGCCCTTCCGATGAACACGACCATGCATTCCGTTCCGACCCAGCCGGTTGGCTCCCACATGTTCTGTTGCCTCCCGATGAACATGACGCATTCCGTTGCCTCCCTATGAACACGATGCATTCCGTTGCCAACCCATGAACACGACGACGACGTTGTTTCTCCGTCCCGACCCAACCGTGTACACAGGCCCTGGCTGTACGTATGCGCGAGTAGGCGTTCGAGATCCCGCCCGTATGTACACATACGTGGTCATATTTTTTTCTTGCACACTGGCCGTTGTACGTACGTGTACATGCTACGTGCGCACCTCTACTACGACACATACGCGCCTCTACTACGACACATGCGCGCCTCTACATCGACCAGTATATATGTATGTACACGTTCGCGACCAGAATGACAATGCTACGTACGCTTCGACCAGGTGGGTCCCGACTGTCAGGCACTTCCTTGCATGCGAAGATGTAGCTGGTGGGTCCCAGCAGTCAGGGGGGCGAATCGTTTTTTTTTGCCCGGACGCACTTCCTTGCGTGCGAAGGTGTAGCTGGTGGGTCCCAGCAGTCAGGGGGAAATGTTTTTTCGCGAAATACGGTGGCCCGTCCGGTGGGTCCCCACTGTCAGGTGGAGGAATAATTATTTTGCGCGTATTAAGGAGGCACTTCCTTGCTGCGGCCGTGGACCCAGCTGTCAGCCTCTCCACGCACAGTACTCTTCTGATGGAAGTCGGTTGTTGACCAGATTAACCACGCCGTGCCGAGAGCATCACGGCGGTGGACAACGGCGAGGCCTGGGAAGGGGACAACACGGAGGCAGGGAAGACTCAGCAGTTTTTTCCCACGCGGAGGGGAGTACGACTGTACGAGGGTTTACTGGTTCGTCTACCGTCGCCGGAGAATAATAGCAGGTGTGGGTGAGTAGAGGGATGGCTAGGCCAGGGATGGGAGTACGGTGGGGCGGTGAGGCATGCGCGGCAGCACAGCCGGACGCGGGGAGGACGGAGCAGGAAGAGCAGAGATTGAAGAAGCACGATGGCTGTTGGATCGACATCCAGCAGTCACTACTTGTGCGCCAACCTTTTTTTTAGGAAAGCCTCAAATCTGTGGAAAACAGCATACAGCCCATCTGCCATTATTTGTAATAATTTACGGCCCATTTGCTAATTCTTAAGGTTTTTTTGGAGCCCATATTCTTTTTCTTTGCATTACAGCCCATATTGTGGCCACGGTTAAAAAATTATACGAAATTTTGCATATTTCGGTGCGGTCCGAACTATTTTTAATCCCGAAATTTCGACTCACATTCAAACTGATTTGAAAAATAAATGTATATTAATATAAAATCCAAGAAATTCTCCACACATAAAAATTAATGTAATTTAAAATCTTGAAATGAAAAAAAAAGATATTTGAAACTAATTGCTGGTTTGATGTGTTTTAAAAATGTACAGCCCATTTCTCATTACTGATGGGCCATTTTCTCGGCCAGCCAAATGAAAGCTCTCCTCGTCTTGAAAGATTTGCAGCCCAACAGGCCTAACAAAGCGACTTACTTGGCAAATCACAAAAAAACTGGGCTGTGGCCGTGGACCCAGCTGTCAGCCTCTCCACGTACAGTACTCTTCCGATGGAAGTCGTTCCTTGACCATGTTGACCATGCCGCACAGAGAGCACCACGGCAGTGGACGATGGCGAGGCCTAGGAAGGGGACGACGCGGAGCCGGGGAAGACGCGGCAGTGGAAGCCCGCGCGGAGAGGAGTACGAGGGTTCACTGGTTCGGCTGTGGTGTGAGGCTACCGTCACCGCAGGGCCTGGCCAGCGGTGGGAATAGTAGGGGTTGGTGAGGCCTCCGCGGCAGCACAGCCGGCCACGGGAGGCAGAAGCATGTGGCACGACCGGCGCTGCTTTGGGCGGCTGGAGCAACAAGACCAGAGGTTGAAGAAGTACTACGGCCGTTGGATGGACATCATACGGTCACTGGAGCTAGAATCGTTCATATTGACTAAGTTGACAAAGCTCTTCGTCCCCGTCAACTTAGTAGGCCCACAAGTCAGCCTCCCACCAAGGTGGGTCCCAGCTAGCCGGGGGAGTATTCATTTTTTTGTGCGTAATAAGGAGGCACTTCCGGTGGGTCCAAGCTGACAGCAGGGGGAACGTTTTTTTTCGCGAAATACGGTGGCCCGTCTGACGGGTCCCAGCAGTCAGGGGGAAACGTTTTTTTCACAAAATACTGGAGGCCCGTCCGGTGGGTCCCCGCTATCAGGTGGAGGAATAATTATTTTCTGCGTAATAAGGAGGCACTTCCTTGCGGCTGTCGTGGACCCAGCTGTCAGCCTCTCCATGTACAGTACTCTTCCGATGGAAGTCGATTGTTGACCACATTGACCATGCCGCGCTGAGAGCACCACGGTGGTGGACGCCGGCGAGGCCTAGGAAGGGGACGACACGGACCCGGGCAAGGCGCGGTAGTGGATGCCCACGCGGAGAGGAGTACGAGCGTTCACTGGTTCGGCTGCGTTGTGAGGTCGTCGTCGCTGCAGAATAACAGGGGGTGTGGGTGAGTGGAGGGATGGCCTGGCCAGTGGTGGGAGTAGTATGGGGGCGATGAGGCCTCCGCGGTAGCACAGCCGGCCACGGGAGGCACGAGCAGGCGGCACGACCGGCGCTGCTTTGGGCGGCTGGAGCAAGAAGACCAGAGGTTGAAGAAGCACTATGGCCGTTGGATGGACATCATACGGTCACTGGAGTATTGACTAAGTTGACAAAGCCCTCCGTCCTCAACTTAGTAGGCCCACAAGTCAGCCCAACAATATGGTGGGTCCCAGCTAGCAGGGGTATTCATTTTTTTGGGCGTAATAAGGAGGCACTTTCTTGCGTGCAAAGATATAGCTGGTGGGTCCGACCTGTCAGCAGGGGGGCTTTTTTTCACGAAATACAGAGGCCCTTCCTGTGGGTCCTAGCTGTCAGGTGGAGGAATCATTATTTTGCGCATAATAAGGAGGCATTTCCTTGCGTGCGGCCGTGGACCCAGCTGTCAGCCTCTCAACGTACAGTCCACTTCTGATGGATGCCGTTCATTGACCATGTTGACCAGGCCGCGCCGAGAGCACCAGGGCGGTGGACGATGGTGAGGCCTAGGAAGGGAACGACATGGAGCCAGGGAATACTCAGCAGTTGTTTCCCACGCGGAGGAGTACGAGGGTTTACTGGTTCGTCTGCCGTCGCCGGAAATAACAGCATGTGTGGGTGAGTAGAGGGATGGCTAGGCCAACGTTGGGAGTACGGTGGGGCTGTGAGGCCTGCGCGGCAGCATAGCCAACCGCGGGAGGAGGGAGCGGGCAGTCCTGTCGGCGCTTGTTTGAGCAGCTGGAGCATGAAGAGCAGAGATTGAAGAAACACGACGGCCGTTGGATGGACATCCAACAGTCACTGCTCTCGTGTGTTGACTAAGTTGACAGGGCGTTGCGTGTGCGTCAACCTTTTTTTTATGAAAGCATACGCGTCAACCTATAGTAGGCACACAAGTCAGCCTCAAATCTATGGAAAACAGCATATAGCCCATCTGTCATTATTTCTAATAATGTACAACCCATTTGCTAATTCTTAAGAATTTTTTTGGAGCCCATCTTCTTTTTGTTAGCATTACACCCCATATTGTGGCCATGGTTAAAAAGTATACGAAATTTTGCATATTTCGGTGCGGTCAACTATTTTTAATCCAGAAATATCGATTCACATTCAAACTATTTTGAAAAATAATTTATATAAATATAAAATCCAAATAATTGTCCACGCATAAAAATCAATGGAATTTAAGATCTTGTAATGAAAAAAAATTGAAACTAATTCCCGGTTTGATGTGTTTTAAAAATGTACAACCCATTTCTGGGCAAACCGAATGAAACTCTCCTCGTCTTGAAAGATTTGCAGCCCAGCAGGGCCGATAAAGCAAGTAGGCCTTGTTTGGGTATTTCTTTAAAAAATAGAACTGGGCTAGCCATTTTCAGCAAGATAAAAACACAACTGGGCTCATGATGTGGTAAACATAAATAAAACCCTGGCTAGATGGGCCACAGCCCCTGCACAGCCCCGTTGTTACCCTGATCCGTCGCTAAAACTAGTATAAATAACAATTGCTTGTTTCTCAAAAGAAACTGCGCGACTTGCTGGGTCCCTGGTGTCAGCCTCTCATAGTGTAATTCTCTCGTTTATTGACTACGTTGACAATGGCGTGAGCCCTAGATGTCCAACCATGAGGAGGAACCATATTTTTGGGCTTGTAATATAGAGGCACTTGCTTGCATACTGCCATGACGCTGGTGGGTCCCTACTGTCATCCTCTCCACGTACAGTCATCTCCTTGTTCCTCTCGGTTTTTGACAAGGTTGACAACGCAAGAGGGCGGCACACCGCGCACGGCGAGCGAATGAAGGCCGCAAGGACGACGACAAGGCCTCGGACGGAACAAACGGGAGTTGTGGAAGATGCGTCGGTCCAGTCGCAGGCGGAGGGGAGTACGAGGGTAGACTGGTTCGGGCGCGGGTTCATGTTGGGGCTGATGTCGCCGGAGAATAACAGGACATGTGGGGGAATGGAGGGAGGGACTGGCCAACATTGGATGCTACGTACGGTAGGGTGGCGGAGGCGCAGCCAGACATGGGAGGCGGGAGTAGGCGAAGCCGACGGGGTGGTTTGGTTTGGGAGGCTGGAGGAAGAAGAAGACAAGAGATAGAAGATACACGACAGATGTTGGATGTCAATCCAACGGCTGGTAGGCAGAATCATTTGTTGACTGGCTAGTAAGTCGACACCACCTTGGATAGGCTATTTCCTCGCGGGTCCCAAATGTCAGAATCCAAATTTGTCACGGTCATGCAGCCTTTCCTATGAAAATTTACAGCCCATTTGATGTGCTAGTTCAAAATAAAGTTGTGGGTGCTGGTGGGGGCTAATCACTTGGCTTCTGTAATGCACAGTGAGCTCAAGTAGCCGGCGAGAGTGATGTTATTTCCCTTGGTTGGGATTTGTTACAATATTTCACTCTAAATTAAACGAATGGCAAGCCATTTGCCTTGTTTCAAAGAAAATATGCCAGTCACAGCCGAGTTGAAAAGGGCAAGAACATCTAACTCCAGCTTACAAACTGTACAAAAGCACGAGGGTTAATTGTTCATCAGGTTTACAAAAAAACAGATTGAAAAGGGCAACAACATCTAACTCCAGCACTGTTTTCGGCAGTCACAGTCACATGGATCGGACAGGTCCATAGAATGAACATCATGGGTCGTAAAATTTACTGGATTATGACCACAATATGTTGTAAACAGAAGCCCGACACGTTCAGAAGCTCTTTTGCCCACCTGAAACTCCTTTTTTTGCTCATCAACATACCCATCCGTCAAAACCATGCTGCTGATAAACTTAAGCCTGATGGACAATAGTAACCTCGCATTCAGCAGGAAGAATGTGACAAATCTTGTGTTTGCACGGTTGGCTACATATCGTTCTAGCGTTATTGTCTCCAATCAAATCTCATGAGAAGTGAGAAAATCCCGATGCTTACGAATCCACCGATTGGTTATAACTTTCTTACCCCATCTTGTTGCCTAAATAGACATGAAGATTGAAAAAAGTTAAGGTCTAAAAGAAGAGTGTCGAAAGAGCAACAGCTGAACGGTTAATTCTAGTACACTATATGCGGGCTTCCAATGTGCGTGAAATTATCACCTTTATATACAACTTCTCTAGACATGGAAAGCATTGCAGCAAGCCAATAATCTTGTTCAGATCAAAACTATTCATTTGGATATATAAGATCTTGACAGAATCCAGCACCATTGATAGGCCATCCATGGAGAAACTCTTCATTGAGCATAGAACATAATATTAGTACAAAATGTGTACTCCAAGATGATATATAAATTATGCGCAGAAATTTAAAATGCAGCTTATGGTTACAAGTGTAGATGATAATATAAAGTACCTGAAGAACTATGGAGCCAAACACCATATTGAAATGAGCATAGAGATCATGTATTACACCCAAGTCTCCGGTTTAGGCGCGGAGAGGACGGTTATTTGCAACGGTGAATAACTAGAATCAAGGATCAACCTTTGAAGTGAAGGGGCATCTTGGATGATGAGCTGCCTTCCGTCAAAAGAAATTCCAATTCTTACAAGGTTAGGCGACTTTATTTGGAGACAGCCAATTCTAACTGTGAAAACAAGCACCAAGCACTCCAGCGCAGGGCAACTAGAGTGGATGATGTTGTGCAATGAGGCCTCCGATATACGAACCCGCACAAGTGAAAGTTTCTTGAGAAATGGGAGTCAAAGGTTTAGTACCAGATTGTCTGGTAGGTAGAACAGCGCAAAGGTGGCGGTGTGGAGAGAGGAGGAAAACCGCGAGATGGACATCGGTGCTGAGGGCACAAGTTCATGGTGTTCAGTACGTGGTATGTGATTTCCAGGGGAATAGTAGAAATCAAGCAGCTATAGTTCTATGAATTCAGGGGATTTCAGCCAGGCGTCCACCATGCAGGGCATGGTATGCTTGCTCAGGTAGCATGATGGGATGCAGAGGCTTTGAACGGAGCCCTGGTGGGAGGAGATGATGGCTCTAGGGATTTCAAAATCATTGAAGAGAGATAGCTGACGACAGTCGAGATTAAGGGGCATGGCACGCCATAGAGGGTGCCACCAAATTAAGAGGACTTGGGTGCGGCAGCAATCCTTGGTGGGGAGAAGCGAGATGATCTCCCCAAGGACGGTGTCCGGGAGATCGCTGATGCGATCCACCCGAGATTCTACGGGTTCCTAGGATCTGGTGGGGGCGGGATCGCCGCTTCTCCCCGCACTGCCGGGTGCGGGATCTACAACAGGCATCGCCGCTGGCAGGAGCCTCATCTTCTTGGCGCTGGGGTCAGCCGACTCCATTTTCCTCGAGGGCGTCGCGTCGCGCTCACGGATTTGAGCAGAGTAACGAATGACGAGCCTAGTTGTAGTGCGAGCGAAGAAGAAGGGGAGCTGGGGATTTTCTGTAGGAGTGAGGAAGAAGGGGAGTTGGGGTTTTCTGTAGGAGTGAGGTGAGGCATTTGGGGGTACGAGTGGAGCGAGCTGACGTGAGGTGGGTGGGAGCGAGGAGGAAGAAGAGCACCCAGGTTTTTTGGGGGGCGGTGTGCTAGGTGTGGGTAGCGCCTCTCATTCAGTAAATATATGGGCTTTTGAATTGATTTTACTATTTACTAGTGTGGATGGGCTGTTTTGTCTTGGGCCCAGAGAAACAATTACTACTAGTACAGTGGAGACACTCTACAGCTACCCAGAAAAACAATTACTACTAGTACAGTGGAGACACTCTACCGCTTCTGGCTCTGATACGTCTCCAACGTATCTATAATTTTTTATTGTTCCATGCTATTATATTACCCCTTTTGGATGTTTATGGGCTTTATTTTACACATTTATATCATTTTTTGGGACTAACCCACTAACCGGAGGCCCAGCCCATATTGCTGTTTTTTGCCTATTTTAGTATTTCGAAGAAAAGGAATATCAAACGGAGTCCAAACGGAATGAAACCTTCGGGAGCGTGATTTTTGGAACGAACATGATCCGGAAAGCTTGGAGTGCAAGTCAAGAAGCTTCCGAGGGCCCCATGAGATAGAGGGTCGCCCCCCCTGTAGGGCGCCCCCCCTGTCTCGTGGGCCCCTCGGGCGGCCACCGACGTACTTCTTCCTCCTATATATACATACGTACCCCGAAAACATCCAGGAGCACCACAAAACACAATTTCCACCGCCGTAACCTTCTATATCCGCGAGATCTCATCTTGGAGCCTTCGCCGGCACTCTGCCGGAGGGGGAGTCAACCACGGAGGGCCTCTACATCAACATCCTTGGCCCTTCGATGAGTTGTGAGTAGTTTACCACAGACCTACGGGTCCATAGTTATTAGCTAGATGGCTTCTTCTCTCTTTTTGGATCTCAATACAATGTTCTCCCCCTCTCTTGTGGAGATCTATTCGATGTAAACTCTTTTTGCGGTGTGTTTGTGGAGATCTCATGAATTGTGGGTTTATGATCAAGTTTATCTATGAATAATATTTGAATCTTCTCTGAATTCTTTTATGTATGATTGAGTTATCTTTGCAAGTCTCTTCGAATTATCAGTTTGGTTTGGCCTACTAGATTGGTCTTTCTTGCCATGGGAGAAGTGCTTAGCTTTGGGTTCAATCTTGCGGTGTCCTTACCCAGTGACAAAAAGGGTTGCAAGGCACGTATTGTATTGTTGCCATCGAGGATAACAAGATGGGGTTTATATCATATTGCATGAGTTTATCCCTCTACATCATGTCATCTTGGTTAATGTGTTACTCTGTTCTTATGAACTTAATACTCTAGATGCAGGCAAGAGTCGGTCGATGTGTGGAGTAATAGTAGTAGATGCAGGCAGGAGTCGGTCTACTTGTTATGGACGTGATGCCTATATACATGATCATGCCTAGATAATCTCATAACTATGCGCTTTTCTATCAATTGCTCGGCAGTAATTTGTTCACCCACCGTAATACTTATGCTATCTTGAGGGAAGCCTCTAGTGAAACCTATGGCCCCCGAGTCTATCTCATATCATATTTGCTTTCAATCTACTTTTATTTGCATCTTTACTTTTTGCATCTATATTACAAAATACCAAAAATATATTTATCTTATCATACTATCTTTATTAGATCTCACTTTCGCAAGTGGCCGTGAAGGGATTGACAACCCCTTTATTGCGTTGGTTGCGAGTTCTCAGTTTGTTTGTGTAGGTGCGTGGGACTTTTGAGGAGCCTCCTACTGGATTGATACCTTGGTTCTCAAAACTGAGGGAAATACTTATGCTACACTTGCTGCATCACCCTCTCCTCTTCGAGGAAAACCAACACAATCTTAAGACATAGCAGGCTCCTCCTAGGTCATCGAAACGTCTCCCTCTACTGAATGCCGTTATACTTTTGTTCACCGACATGCGGGCCATGTAGCGCACGGGCCCAAATGCCATCCACCAAATTAGAAGGCAGTATGTAGGCGGAGAGTCACCCCGGTCATAGCGCGGCAGTAACGAGCCATCGTATCACAAAACCCCACCTCCCCGCAGTCTAAGTTTGACGGACGAAGCAACCATCATTTCACTCTTCGCTGAATCACCTTCTCCCTCACCGTCTTCAAGAAAGGCAACACTCGCATCTGCCACTGTTCTTCTCTCCCAACGAAGGGAAGGTAAGTGGATCCGTGATGTTGGTATATTTTCATTCAGAGAAAAAAAAGAACTTTTGCAAAGCAGTACCCGATCCTCACTCTCTTTTTTGTTTCATTGTCATTGCGATTGTGTTTTCCTTTCAGTGGTCTCCTAGTATTCGTCAGTTTCATGATGGACCAAGGAGAACCAGGCAAAGATCTGCCGATATTGGAGCAGACGCGGGAGGCTAATCCACATGAGACACAGAGCTCCAAGAAGATGGAGGCAACCACTGAGCTGACCCCAGATACGCTCACGGACACTACTGCGATGGCCAACGCCCCGTTTGAGGTTACAGCCCCCATTGCACTGCA
>NC_041387.1:192007707-192014260 GCF_002162155.2 Triticum dicoccoides | reverse complement strand
TTCTTTGCCGATCTCGATTGTGGTTTTTCATCTAAGTATGTGGTGATTTTTTTAGAAAATGAAGTATGTGGTGATTAATAATGCAAAATTTTATTAGCTTCGATGCCATGCTATACATAGTGGTTTAAATAACTTGTGTTTCTTTTACTAAAAAGTAATTCAGAATTTGTTTCTGTTTCAATTAGAGCCCTAATGCAGACAAGGATTGTGTGGTTGTACATGTCACTCGCTATGAGGCGGGTGACCTGAATATACGCACTGGGAAAACAGAGTTCTTAGGCTGTTGGATCCTGGAAGCCATTTGCGGTTATACCAATGAAGAGTTGTATTCCAGCCTCACTGTTGTCAGGCGTGTTGTCCAGGGTGTACTGAAGCACAAGAAGTTCAAAGCTACTCCTTCGTTTGTGAGGCATACTGTTCTTGTCAAGCTTACGCGGGAAGATGACATGGCATGCCTCCACAAACAAGTTTATCAGTGGCAAGGCCACAAGGTTGTCTTCATGAAGGTTCACAGGATTGAGCTGTTGTGGGACATCCTCGATGATGTTCATGGCAAGGTTCGTCTTGTGTCCAGCCCAAATTAGATCGAGGCATGAAATAGTTGCCCCAGCTAGTGTTTAATAGTAGTTTGGATTGTGTCTAATTATCTGAACCTTGCCTGTTATCGACCCCTCTGGGGCTAGTACTCTGTTTGATTCTGTCTATGGGAACTGCTGCTACTTTTGTGTGCCCGTGAATCATGTGAGAACCATCGTAATTGTTGCCGAAACAGATGCGTCCTCACTAGTGTTTTCATGAATATGGCATGGTAAGACATAAGTTGTCACGGTTTATCATACGAGCAGTGTGTGTTTTGATGAAATAGAGCACTCGTTCGAGAACTATGCACCGACGTATACATAAGTACTTGTAAACACTGTTGGTGCTACCCCACTTGTAAGCAGTTGTGCAAAACACGGCACATTGGCTCAGCTCGCTTCAACACTAGGCTATCGACCAGCTAACAATCAACAATCTACTGTCTGACATATAAGCAACTATGTATCTTGTTACAGTGGTTCATGCAGTTAATTGAGGCCACAATGTAATAAATTCAAAACATTCACACGCTAGTCCAGCGCTCATGTGGAACACTCACATTAAACTCGTCTTCATAAAATCCTTGAAAAGCATAATTTAAGCAATTTTATACATCTCAATGATTCATAGAACAGCAAAAGACAAAGTTGTGAGAAGGTTTACAAATCAGGAAAAACAAGCAAGGCTTCTCTGCGCAAAGGGCCTCCCAACAGGCTTAAATTTCCTGGAGTTCACTCTAGTTTTTTCTTGTTGCCATCATCCAGGGTTAGGTTCTCTCATTCCAGAATAACCAATTATAATTTTGGTCTCAGCTGGAATGTTGAACTGAACCATGCAGTGTACTAACCAGCTGAAATGCTTGTGCATTCCACTAAATTTAAGCACCGTTATTTGCAGAAATAAGCAGACCACAATGCCTCTTGTCCGCGCACCTGTCCAAAAAACCACCGTGCAGCCGTGCCAGCTAGTCCTCGGTCCATGGATGAACTGGTAGAAAGTGCATTCCGGACTAGGATGCAGTTGTTTTCGCTCGTCCCTGCACTACAATCAGGAAGTAAAATGTACGAATCAGCTTCTTTTAGATTGCATTGGTCATTCTACCTTAGTTACTACCAATGTAGGGATACCTTGAAGACGGGAGGTTAGACGATGGCAACGAGGGATAGCCATCTCATTTTGCGGACTTGTACTAAAACTGAGGTGTGTGCTTGTGATTGCGCGGATAGAAACGATACGGAGACAGACCTCCCGAAACGATATGGAGACAGACATCCCTGTTTGCGCAAATACGAAATACGGTTATTTAAATAGTGGCAGATATTACTACTTTCCCCCGTTTCCTCTTAGAACCAAGTCCTAGATTCATGCTACAGCTTTCCCACTTTCTTCCCTATTTGAACCAACGCTTAGAGTCGACTGTATGAACTAGCTTTACTTCTAATAATAGTTGAAGTCTAGGTGGCTTTGGAACAGCGGACGGAAGTAGAAAAGGATCCACACAAAGGGAGCTGGGGCAGTAGAGCAAGGCAGGTTTCAAGGGAATATATACCTGAGGGTCGACGGCATGTGGCAAAGACGGCGTCGGGAGGCCGCATCTTGGCCACAATACCGCAGGGAGGAAGAAGGGGTCAGAGGCCCTCCCGAGCCGGTGCTCTCTCGGAGAGAACGGCACGGCCGCTGATTGGGACGCACGGACAGACGTTGGTCTCCTCCCTCGCCGCCGACGACATCGTGAACGATGCACCTACACCCCTACCCCGGTCGAGGTTGTCCGGCCGGATTTGTGACCAGCCGTGAGCTGAGAGAGAGTGTGGCCACCTATGCCTTGCTTAGATCTAGAGAGCATGAGAGAGTGAACGAGAGGAAACCTGGTAAAGCAAGCGCTAAGGCTCCTGCTTTTATATATAGTGGAGTGATTTTGTTGTACCAGCTTCAAAAAAATGCGCTCCTACGTGTACCCGTGAGTAGGTGTGAGAGAACTAGTGCGTGCGTGCACCGCTTCTCTTCGTGAGAGTACAATATACTATGCCCAAAGAACGTACGCCGCAAGAGTAATAGTATAAGTGTGTGACGTGTGAGCTAAAATAAAATGTGCGCGCCGTCTTTTGTTTTTTAGAAATTCTGAGGGTAGGGTGTGAAGAGCACATATGTGTGTGACGTCTACCTGCACATAGACGGTGGGTGCGACGTGCGAGTCTGCGAGAGGACTCAGGAGAGTCGTGACTCATGAGGGTGCGTGTGCGGGAGAGAGAGGGGGGCACATATCAATGCAATGCATGTGTCCGTAAATCATTATCCGACAAACATTCGCCACAAGCCTTTTCCTGACGAACGCCGTAAGAACCGTTAGATCGGCATCCGACAATGTCAGTTTTGCCATGTCATTTAACAGAACAGCCACTCCTCCTACACACAAATCTTCTGCGTGAGTGTTAGCAACTGTCGTATGCTCCCTCCGTTCTGAAATGCAGTGCATATGGCTTTATTGAAAATTCAAACCTCGCAAACTTTTACCGAGTTTTCGTGTACCAAATTGCACATGTAGAATACCCTGTATATATCATTTCATTCATCTTCGAGAGGTAACTATAAAGATGGGTGAGGAGTCTACAAAGAAAGACCATCATATCACCGGCAGCAATTTCAACCATCCTTTAGTGTCGAGGAATATCATAGGAACTCTATATGATATGATTTTTATAGGATTTTTTCCTTTAAAGCCAATTGGTTCATAGGAATAGATTCATATACTCCACATTTCAAAGGAAATAAACATGATATCATTTCTATAGCTTTAGAGCCACTTGGTTCATAATAATGGATTCCTATACTCCCTTAATTTCTAAGGAAAATAAACATTAACGTATATTCAATAGAAAAGTTCCTATGATATGAACCAAATTACATCTCTTTTCTAATCCCTCCACATAGGAATTGAGATACGTGTCATCTCTAGATTCAATAGAAAAGTTCCTATGATGTGAACCAAATGACATCTCTTTTCCAATCCCTACTCATACGAATTGAGATGCTCCATGTAATCTCTTTCCCTACGACTTCCATGTATACATCTTCTATTCCTCAATAGATAGTACAACCCACTAGTAGCTTTTTTCCAAAACATGCAACTATGGCACAAGAACTATATAGTGTGCCAATAACTTTGAAAGATGGTCGTTGGATGAAGCTAACCCGACAGTGCAGAGATAGGCAAATCCGAGCACTACTGGCCATTGGATATCATCAACATTCCACCAGATCTGCCACATGTACAATTTAGAAGACTCCATGGTTGAACTTAAGCATAATGCACAAACCTCAAAACACAAGCACTTCTCCTTTATTCTAGAATCTTCTGTATCATAATTGATTATTATTATTTCTAAATGAATTGCCATTATTTGTTTTTACTTTATGATTTACAGCGCACAACCCCATGAATCTTAACATTTTTATAAAACTAATTGATTTTGAATGAGATGAACTATAAGAACTAAACGAACATCTACATCATGCATATATGACTCAAAGCTTTACATGCTATAGTGTGTATTTATTCATAATTTGGTTTCGAAATCTCATGCGTTCAATACATGTGTACCTTACTAGTTTTGAGTAGAGTAGCAAATTTCACGCGGCCCCGGGTATATCAAAATGCACGGCCCATGCATCATTGCCTTTCGGTCGAACCTACGTCCACAATTTTTTGTACGTACTATATCTCCACTGGTCCCCGAACCCAAAATGTTGCCTCGTTCCCGTAAAACCAAGCGGCCCACACATATTTAAGGCGTCGACTCGAACCCGTTTACTATGACGTGGCCCCGCACGCCGTAGTACTCCTACAAACCCTACCGCCGCACTCATCATCGGTTTTCTTCAAGAGGACGAGGGAGAAGCCGATTTGTAGTGGAGGCGCTTTCAAAAAAAGGATCTGTAGTGGAGACCCCTACCCTAGGGTGCCCTAGGTAGCTATCGCACGCATCATTGTTTTCTCTTTTCTTTATGCTCTTGTGCCCTAGAGTGAAATGATGGTTGCTTCGTCCATCCAGCTTAATGCGGGAAAGGTGGGGCTTTGTGATTTGACCCCTCATCGCTCATTTTCTACTACTGCGGCGCTACGACCTGCTCTGAACTGTAATTTGGTGCATCGCATGTGGGACAAGATGGTGGATGAGCCACATGTCGGCCAAAGGGGTCCTGTTAAGTGTGTCGCCATTTCATGTGCGGACTGACCCTGCTTGAGTTGCTACGCCAACACGACAGGAGCAGCCTACCACTTGGTTTTGCTCCTTGGTGAATCCCGACTATATTGATCTAAAAAGATACGTGCTGAATTACCCTCTCCGTCTCGGTTTTTCATTTTTAGGCGTCTCAGTTTATAGGGCCTGCACGTAGTTCTAGGTCATCCATTTGACTAACTAAATATGAGTTACAATGTCACAAAAAGTATATCATTGGATTCTTAAGCGGATGTAGTTGTATTTAAAAGTCGAGGGCGGGGCTTTTCCTGCGCGGTAGGCGGGGCAGTTCCGCCTAGTCGGTTTGACAGAGACGCGAGAAGACGAGGGAGTAGGCTGCTGCAAATGTAGGGCTGTGTGATTTGACAGCGAGAAATTGCTGGACGGGTGAGGCCTCGTGATTTGACTTGCCATTATCATTTTAACTGCGGTGCTACAACCGGCGTGAGTCTCCCGATTCCTGACCACCTCCATACAGGTGCCTCTCCCAATGCTCCACCATGTAGTAGAGGCTGGCTCTTGCATGAGAGCCCACTTCTCCACTTTTTCCTTGCCTCTCTTTCCTCCACATATGCAAAAATGCCATGTAAAGCGCACTATTGTACTTACTTGCTCCTACAGGTGCTTAAGCTTGCCACATAGGCATAAAGTCTGATGTGGCAAGTTAATCAAGAAGAGAGAGACTAGTTTGGTGACCCAAGGAAGAAACGGTGCTAAGCGCGTGTACCTAGGTGAAAAGACAATTTTGAGTCTATAGCTAATTAAATGAAGCAAACTTAGCAACACCATTTCATTGGAAGAGGTCACTCCTTAGCAAATGCAATAAATACTAGTACTCCCCGTCTCCCATAATATAAGAACGTTTTTGGCACTACACTAGTGTCAAAAATGTTCTTATATTATGGGACGGAGGGAGTACGAAGAAAGAGATAGAGAGGAGTAAAAAATACACTTATAGCCAACCTTATAGCCAACCTTGTTGTAGTATGAGTGACTAAGTGATGACTATGTATGACATGCCAACATCAGATAGCCTAACGCATCGTGTTAAATCTCCAAGGGCGCGACCGCGTGAGCGACGCGACGGTCGTGGTAGGCAGCCCATCAACCATGATACGGGCTGCTGGCAGCCCTTGGATCTGAGATCAAACGGTAGCATGCTAAGTTGCTGAAAATTTGCAAAATAACCCTCCAGGATAGGATATTCACCCATAGGTCTAGAATCACGCCATGCAATCGTTCGATCTCAAATCACTATTGGAATCAGCTACTTTGCCATCTGCCAGCTCTTTGCCGTCTGCTAGCAGACGGAAAAGAAGCTCTTTGCCATCAGCTACCCAAAAGCAGATGGCAAAGAACTGGCTAATGGCAAAGAAAGTCTTTGCCATCAGCCAGTTCTTTGCCGTCGGCTAGCAGACGGCAAAGATTCTTTGCCATCGGCTAGCAGACGGCAAAGAGGGAGGGGGCCCCACTGAGGAGCTGCTTAAAAAATACTTAACGCCCCCCCCCCCTCTTTGTCGTCTGCTAGCGGACGACAAAGAGCAAAAAAGCGGACGGCAAAGAGGGCGGACGGCAAACATTTAACATATCTAACGGCGCACCCCACCCCGCCCCTCTTTCTCTGTTTCTCTCCCTGCTCCCACACGCGCGCCGCCGCCCCCACCACTTGCCTCCGCCCGGTCGCCCCATCGCCCCGCCGCCCCACCGGCCCCCGCCCCGCCGCCCCACCGGCC
>NC_041387.1:192002704-192006062 GCF_002162155.2 Triticum dicoccoides | reverse complement strand
CCGACCCCGACCCTGACACGGCACCCCGACACCGACACGACACCCCGACCCCCGACACCTTCCGAAAAGGTGTTCTTTGGCCTTCCAGAGGCCGACGGGGTCATATATTTGTGAATTATTAGTTAGGTCATATATTTTGTTTATACGTATTATTATTCATGTCGGTACTTTTTTTTATGTTGTACTAATTTCATTTATTCTTTGTCATGGCAGGTGTTGAAAGATGGTCGGCGCTGGTCGGGAGCGCGCCGAGGCCCCTTCTTCGTCGGCGCGTGGTGCGAGGTCTTCCATTCCACACGCACCTCTCCGCCGAGCATTGCTGGACAGTATGGCGACACCGCCGGGCCCTTCTTCGTCGACCGCGGTGCCCAGCAGGGGACGAGGTGAGAAGAAGAGAGGAGGTGGAGCACATGGTCGCAGGAGAGGAGGTAGGGTGACTCTTACGGCGCCTTCCTCGCCGCCGCCCCCAGCTGTTTCACCCGAGCACGTGACTGCTAGGGTGGACTCGTCTGAGGAGGAGGCTACATGGACTCCGGTCCATGAGCCTTCGGTCCACGGGTCTTCGGCCCATGAGCCTCGGGTCGACGGGCCTTTGGCCCACGAGAGTTGGGCCCACAAGACCCCGGAGGAGCACACATCTGGATGGGGTACTTGGTCGGGTCAGCCTGAGGAGTCGAGTGGCCATGCTGATGATGGCGGGGAGCCGAGTGGCCATGCTGATGATGGCTGGGAGCCGACTGATTTTGAGGAGGAGGGGAGGAGGGGGGCAACGTCTACCAGCGTGGTGCTACACGGCTCCCATCCGTGCCGGCGACCCACGAGCAGAGGTGGTTGATTTTCCCTGATGGGGAGAGGTAAGTGCATTTAATATTTTTGTACCTTCTGCATTCATGTTTCTTCAAATAACTAATGCGTTGGCCTTGTCATGTTGCAGGGGTTGGGACCACCATGAAAGTGTCCGCCGGCCCAACTCCGTCCTTGGAGTTCTGATTCGGCAAAACTTTCCGGGGTTTGTCATGTTGCCTGGTGAGGGTCGGCTTCCAGAGGTTGGATTGAGTTGGGAGCACTACTTGGCTGCCCCGGCCCCGCCGGGTGAGATTATCGACGGTGTCTTGTGCAAGACGAGGGCAGACGTGGTGATCAGAAAGTTCTGGGTAATTTCTCCTTTACACAATTAAAAATCTTCAACTAGCTAGTTATTAATTGTACTAATCAATATTGTCTCATTTGATTGCAGACATTCTACAGGTGTGAGGAGGGATACAAGGAGGAGGCGGCAGATGTTATCCACAAGGAGTGCAAGCGCCTACTTCAGAACTTACGGCATGAGGCTTGGGTGCACGCTATTCGAGACTACTACGCCAGGCGTGGTATCAAGAAGCCCAAGCAGGAGTGCCGCGATAAGTTCTTGAGTAAGGAGCAGTACATGAAGGTAATTCTTAAGGCCTTGTACTTACTTCCTTCATTTAGTAATTCATAGCCGTAGCGCTGAAGTTTCTATTTGCTAACTTAGGCCCCTCCGAGATGGTGTGCGGATCGGATGGATTGTTGGGAGGTGGTTGTCAATGCGTGGTGCTCAAAAGAATGCGGGCCACCCACAACGAGGCCAAGGACAAACGTGCCCAAATGGAAGGTGTGCCACACCACCAAGGCAGCTCCAACTTATTTCAGTACGGGCGGAACTGGGTATGTGGTTTGCTTCATGATTCATGCAATTCATTCATCATGCTAGATTTAGCCCTTTAATTACTAATTTACTTTGTTTCTCTCTTTCAGGCATGCTACAATAAGGCAGATAAGGTGCCAGAGGTGTACGACCTGTATGCCATGGCCCACACTGGCCCTTACAAGAAAGTCAAGGCATTCTCTGCGTCTGACCTCGATGATCCAAAGAACATCACCAAGATCTCCGCCCATGACAAGATCGTGCAATATAGAGATCAGGGGAAGGTGAGGAAAGGGGAGGGCTTTAACCCGAGCCAGGGTCCCATTGATACAGAGTTGCCGATGATATCTGGTGGCGGGAGGTCCCATGGCTCCATAGCCATGGGAGATGGACTTATCTGTTGTCCTAGCACTCTCCCAGAGATCAAGGCGCGCCAGTCGAGCTCCGCTCCTGAGATAAGGCCTCGTGAACAGCCAGTCCAACTCGCCTTCAAGGTTAGTTATATGCACTCAGCTATCTTTCTCCATTAATTGTGTGCTCTTCCATCGATGATTACAAATGGTCATGTGAGTGGTGTTGCAGGCTGCTATACAGAGTGAGAGAGATAGAACGGAGAAACTTCTGGCGGAGGCGGCGGAGAGGCAGTGGGAGTTGGAGGAGAGGACGACAAAGATGTTCGAGGAGGAGAGGGCACGGAATGACATGCAGGCAAGGGCCATGTGCGAGCTCCTTGTGGTAAGTTTCTTCTGTAGATTACTTGCTAGTCTTAACATTTGAGTCTCATTACTAACTAGTATGACTTTGTTGCGAAAACCAAATGTGCAGTTTGTGTGCGAGAAGTCCGGTCAGACCGCTCCGCCGATGCCAGTGATTGCTCCTGGGAGCACGGTGAGTTAATTTGAATGGACATTACTTGCTAGTCTTAACATTTGAGTGTCATAATGCTAATGAGACATTGGAAATGATCATTGGTGCAGCTTAACTCCAGAAACGCATCGCACGATCCTTCTCCAGCTACCAGCACGAGCCAGCCCGCTCCTACACCTCCCTGATCACGGTAAGTTTCTCTAGACTTAGACTTAGCTTTATTTCCTCCAATATGCTTACCATAATGACCTAGAGTTAGCTTCTTTTCCTTCAAAATGACTTAATAAGCTTACTTATGTCAAAAATTGCATAATTAGCTTAGTTAGCTCATAAACGATCCATTTTACCTAAGTTAGCTCTAAAATGACTCATTTTACCTTAGTTAGCTTACAAGTGATCCAATTTATCCAAGTTAGCTCTAAAATGACCCATTTTACATAGATTAGCTCCTAAATGATCCATTTTACCTATGTTAGCTCCAAAATGACCCATTTCATCCAGGTTAGCTCCAAAATGACCCATTTCACCTAAGTTAGCTCAAAAACGATCCATTTGACCTTAGTTAGCTCAAAAACATGGCATTTCACCTTAGTTAGCTCATAAACGACCCATTTCAACTAAGTTAGCTCCAAAATGATCCATTTCATCTAGGTTAGCTCATAAATGATGCATTTGACCTAGGTTAGCTCATAAACGACCCATTTGACCTAGGTTAGCTCATAAACGACCCATTTCACCTAGGTTAGCTCATAAACGACCCATTTCACCTAGGTTAGCTCATAAACGACCCATTTCACCTAGGTTAGCTCATAAACGACCCATTTC
>NC_041387.1:191995106-192002385 GCF_002162155.2 Triticum dicoccoides | reverse complement strand
TTTCACCTAGGTTAGCTCCTAAACGACTCATTTCACCTTAGTTAGCTCATAAACGACCCATTTCAACTAAGTTAGCTCCAAATGATCCATTTCACCTAGGTTAGCTCATAAACGACTCATTTCACCTAGGTTAGCTCATAAATGACCCATTTCACCTAGGTTAGCTCATAAATGACCCATTTCACCTAGGTTAGCTCATAAACGACCTATTTCACCTAGGTTAGCTCATAAACGACCCTTTCACCTAGGTTAGCTCATAAACGATCCATTTCACCTAACTTAGCTCATAAACGATCCATTTCACCTAACTTAGCTCATAAACGATCCATTTCAACTAATTTAGCTCATAAATGATCCACTTCACCTAAGTTAGCTAATAAATGGCATATACTTCTTCTTCTAGTCTTCTTCTTCTTCTTCTATTCTTTTTCTAACATTCTTATTTGTCATTTTGCAGGTTTCATTCACTTCACGGAAGCCAGCATCCTATGATGGATTGCTTGTTTTTTCCTTTGATGCACTTCTTGTATTCTGCTCGCTTGCTATGATGAAACTAGATTGCTATGATGAAACTTTGCATATTGTAATATGTATGGATTGATGGGACTATGTGCAACCTACTATGTATGTATCGATGGATATATATGTGCTGGATATTTATTATGTTGGATATATATGTGCTGGATATTTATGTGATGGATATATATGTGTTGTGATATATTTGCTGTGATAATTGTTGGATATAAGAAAAACAGAATAAAAAAGAGGCAGTACAGGCTCTTTGCCGTCCGCGGCAGACGGCAAAGACCCCTTTGCCATCGGTGGCAGACGGCAAAGGGGACACGTAGCGGCCACCTATGCTTCCTCAGAGATGAGCCATTTGGCAAATTTGCCTACCGTGGCGGACGGCAAAGTTAAGCTAATGGCAAAGACTTTGCCTTTGCCGTCCGTCGTGGCTGACGGCAAAACACAGCGGGCGCTGACGCATTGCTGACGTCAACTGGCGGACGGCAAAGAGGCGCTCAAATTTGTCGTCCGCTGGCTGACGGCAAAGGCCGCCGTTAGCCGCCTAACGGACTAACCCTGGCGGTCGTCCAGTATTTTGCCGTCACTCCTCTTTGTCGTCCGCCGCTGTAGGCAAAGCACTCTTTGCCGTCCGCCATAAAAAGCAGACGGCAAAGCGCCTGTTTGCCGACCCTGTCTTTGTCGTCACTGTTTGCCGTCCGCCGCTGACAGCAAAGCATTTTGCCGTCCGCCGTCCCTGGCTTTGCCGTCCGCTCTGGCAGATGGCAAAGTAGCTGATTCCTGTAGTGAATCCAAGGGCTCTCGGAAGCCCGTATCATGGGAGAATGGAAAGCCACTACCCTGCCATTCGCACGCTGGCAGTTCGCTCCTACTCGTCCCCGCACGTCCTTTAATACTACGGCGGTTCGCTCCTAGTCGTCCTGTCCATTAACATTACGGCAGTTCCACTAATCCTAACCCTCCTCCCAAATCCATGGCGTCCCAAATCTCTATGATCGGCGGTGAGTACAAGGCTAGAACCATCACCGGCGATGAGTTCGACGTCATCTACACCCGTTCTTCCGCAACGGTGAAAGGATGCCTTTCTCGCTTCAGACGCATGTTCGAAAACTCAGATGATGAGTGGGTCGCTGGGCTAGATGTTGAGTACACCACAGTCCTGAGACGAGAGAAGGATCTAAAGGACGAAGAGAGGAAGAAGCCCGCCGTGATCCAGGTTTGCGTACATAACATTTGGTTGGTCTACCACATATGCCATGCCGACATTGAGTGCCAGGATTTTAAGAACTTCCTCAAGGACAAAACAGTGAAATTCGTTACTGTAGACTTTAAGAACGACAAAGAAGTCCTTGGTCGGATAGGCCTCGTTGTAGGCAACCCCTTCGACCTCCAGAATAATTGGTTGGTGCCCTCTCGTCAGCCTTCAATGCTGACCCTGGCAGGAGCCATGGTTCATCCTTCGTACCGTAAACTGGAGAAACCTCATTACACGTTTCATCATCATGCATGGCAGCGGAATGTACTAGATATAGACCACATCCACTATGCTACAATGGATGGCTACCTTTGTTTCAATATCTACAAGGGTTGGATGAACAACAACAGCCAAGTGTGTGGTTCAAGCAAAGAAGTATCGGCCAAGAGGAAGAGGGACAAGGACGGAAGTCGAGGACGTGGACGAGGACTCCGAGTAAGGTGGCAGTGTCGTTGCTCATGGTGGTTCTAAACTTCTAATGCAGTGTCTACTGAATTAGTTGCATAGTTTAATTTTAGGTGTGCTTAGTTTAATTTGAGGGGTGTGTTGTGCTGAGCCCCCAGCAGAACTATGTTATGTTTCTTCTCGTTACTTTAACTCTTCAGTATATACATACTACTAGTATTTCTTTAATAGAATTTAGCACCCCAATTAAGCACGTACTAGCTTTTTTAATAGTACTATATGCATAATTTGGCAATGAGCGCTCTCTATATGTACCACCTTTTTTTTTTAAATTTCAATTTTTGCTCCATGGCGCAATCCATCGATAGTACTACTGTACAAAAGTATACATTTGTTAAAAGGCTCGAGTACTGTTCATCACATAAATAGCCAGTTAAATTCTCAACCTAGAATGATGTGCATGCCATGTAGTAAACCGATACGGAGGAAGTATAGTAAAAATGAGGTGATTTTACCGAGCGATCGGCGGGGGAGCATGGCCTGTCATGCGGTCCCATGTGTCATGATGTACCAAGGTGATGCGCGTGTCCCTCTTGAGGCAGAAGCAATACTATGTGGTTTGAGATGATGGCGAACCGAAGTGTGAAATAATGGTTGCTTCGTCCTCTGGGAAGGTGCGGCATTGTGATTTGACGTCTCATTGCTCATTACTACTACTGGGCCGGTACGAGTGGGGTGCATCCCCCCTGCTGTTCTGCACTGTTATTTGGTGCTTGACACGTCGACCTGGTTGCTATATGTCCCACATGTCGGCGATAGGAAGTACATAATTCATGAAAGGGAGCGTCGACGGAGGAGTATACTACAGAATTCATGAAAGGGAGTGACTTAGTTTTGGAAAAATCTGTTTTTACGGAGTACGTACCCACTAGGGTTTATAGGGCTCATCTAAAAAACATTTGTTTTTCCGTTTGATAAGTCTCAATTCTACTATACTAGTAGTAGTACAATTACATGTTGGATTTTGAGGTGCGTTACATCACCCGACGCAAGCAGTGTCAAGAGGAAACTAACCAATGCATGTACAATTTCATGGAAATTTAGTGGTCATTCATGCATTCGTTCTAATTAATGCCTCGGTAAACATAACTTCTTGAGAAAAACGAGCGTACTAATTACTTGTGCAAACTATGAAATTAATTCGACCACTCACCGTCTACCTTGGTTGGAGAGATTTTGAAATTGAGCCATAAACTGGAAAGGAGGGAGTAGTAACTTTTGTCTCGATTACTATTTGTGGCCTTGTATAGATGCAAAATGTATTTTTTATAGTGGCCTTGTATAAGTAAATGGAGGGAGTACTAACCAAAGTACGTAGTAGGGACGAGGAGTAAACGGAGGGAGTAGTAAAATTTTCTCCTCGTGCTGCGAGCCATCGCGTGTGTGGGCGAGGGAGTGGGCGTAAAGGCGTATAGTAGTACTACTACTACTACTACTCGTAAGCAAGCTTCACCTCATCCTGCGAGCCACCGCGCCCGTGGGCGGGGGAGACGGCGTACTAAGCAAGCTCCTCCTCATTCTGCGAGTTGACGGGACACGTCAAAAGTACTCCAGTGTATAGAGCCTTGCCTCTAAGGTAGGCCCCACATGGTTTGCCTCTTTTTTTAATTTAACATAACGCGTCAAGTCGCAATTTGTTTGTTCACCCGTGGTAGATGATCCTCCCTCCACCAAGTGGACAACCAGTACACGTGCCAAATTACCACGTGGGCTGCCTTTTTCGTACAGAAATGAGCTCCACCGTGTACCCGCGCGGGTGTGGTTGGAAAAGAGACGGGAGTACATGCGCCATGTGTGCAGCTCTTCTCTTTGTGCATGTGACTTTGACTAGGAGTCAACTTGAAATCAGGCATAGGAGTATTTGGATCCTTGTGCCAGAGATCAATGTAATCAAGGATCGCCCTTGGATCCAAAAGCAGTGGCACATTTGTGCCTTTGGCTCTAGCGGCCCTTTCTTGTCGGTCTCTGATGATTTCTGCAAGTTCATCATCATCAGCTTCATTGTCAGATGGCACGTGGAAAGCAACCTATTTCTTCTTCAAACTAGGCCGAGTACCTCGACCAGCCGTTGCCTTAGTCTTCAACAGAGTGGGGCCTGATGAAGATTTTGGTGCAACTGAGGAACTTGCTGAGGCACCAGAGGCAATAGAGATGTTGTAACACCCCAGATGTAACTTCCATCTTTGTATCTCCAACTCTTGCCATTTTCGGCTATGTGATATGATATTCCCTCCATGGTTGGGTTTTGTCTTTTGTTTTGCATTTTTATTCATGTCGTGCATATCATATCATGTCATCATGTGCATTTCATTTTGCATACGTGTTCGTATCATGCATCCGAGCATTTTCCCCATTGTCCGTTTCGCAATCCGACACTCCCACATGCACCGGCGCACCCCTCTTGTCTCTTTTTGTGTGCGGGTGTTGAACGTTCTCGAAATGGACCGAGCCTTGCCAAGTGGCCCTGGTATAGCACCGGTAGACCACCTGTCAAGTTTCGGGTCATTTGGAGCTCGTTTGGTACTCCAACGGTTAACCTCACTCCCGCAAGGGCCTCTTTTGTGTTGCAGCCCAACACCCCTCCAAAACAGCCCAATAACCCATCTAAGTCACTTCCATGCTCTCCGTCGTCGGATCACGATCGTGTGGGCGAAAACTATACCTCATTTGGACACTCCTAGCTCCTTCTACCTATAAAAACACCCCCTCCCCTAAAATCCCGGGTAATTTCCACCCTAACCCTAGCCCCGCTCCTCTCCGCGCCGCCGGACACGTCCGGACGGAGCCGGACGCGTCCGCCGCCGCGCCCCCGGCGAATCGGAGCCTGCCACGTGGCCTCTGGCATCCACCCCGGCCTCGTCCCCGGCCTCCCCCGGCTCCAGCAGCTCCCTCCCCGAGCTCCTCGTCCTCCTCCGGCCGGCGAACCTCGAAGTCCGAGCTGGCTCAGATCCGATCTGGTTGACTTCTCCCCCCCCCCCAATTTTCGTCAAGTCATATATCTGTCATAATTTTTGTCGCTTGTTCATCACCTCACATCTTTGCACCCGTGGCTCCGTTTTGGGCGTGCAGCATACCGATTTGTTCGCCTCGAAGAGTACATCATTTCATTCCATTGCATCATTTACATTTGAGCTCATCTTGATGCCCGAAATGCTGTTGGAAGAGTGCTTCATAATGTTAGTTTCAGAATCTTATCAGAACGAGCTCTTTTACATTTTTTCCATGATTGATGTGTGCATCCTATGGATTTGATCCCTAAATGTGTTTTGAACTAGGCTATGTCTTCTTTACAGAGGTGCTTACCATGTATTTTTGTGATCAATGTGGTGACTAGCACAAGCATGCAAACTAGGCTTCGTGATAATGCTGATTTTAGTCCCTGTTCTGCTGTAATTTTGATGCCATGTAAACACGTTGCTACAGAGAGATCCATGCATATTTTGAGATACTTCAGTAAGGGTGTTTTGAAAACATGGTTTTGCTCTATCCATCCATGGTCTTGGTTGAAATTATGGAGTACTCTAGCATGTCATTTTAGTGCTCTACTTTTGCTTCAAAATGTTTTCTGGCAGATTGTTTACATGTTATTCAATTTGACCAAGGTTGTTGTAGTTGACCCGTGTATGCTATGGTGTTGTTCTTGCCATGTATAGCTTCGATGTCATGTCTTCTTGATGGATGTATGCTTAGTTTATCATAAAGTGCTGTGTAGTGAGTGCATCGAGCTCACGAAGGTACCTTCGTAATTATGTCAATGCCATGCTTTGTTTGCTGAATCTGTTAACGAAACTTGCTATGTTTACGTGGGTGCCATCATATTTTTCTGATCCCTTTTGGCTTATGGTCAGTAAGGGACTTTTGATCTATGCTTCGAGTAGATTCATGCCATGTCTTGCTTTGCTATTATAAGTTCCTGTAGCATGTTGATAACCTGCTCTGAACATTGCTTCGTGATGCTGTTTATGCCATGTCCAACTTGATATTTTTTGCACTTTCTCCATGCTTGTTTGAACCTGTTATGATGTGATTTAGCCGTAGCTCAGTGTTCCTCTTTTGTAAAGCATCTCCTGTAGATCACTGCCATATGCTTTGTTTTTATGTTGGGGTGCTGTAGCATAGTTTCTTGCCGCGTGCTAAGTAGCATCGTGCTGTTAATCGCAGCTTTGTGCCACTTGTTTTGCTTGCCATTTGCAAACCGTGCATCCGAATCCGGTGATATTTATATCGATTTCAACCGAAATCATCTCATCTTTCCAGCGGCATACTTGGTTTGCCAAGTTGATGCCTTGTTCATCCTTTTTCCTCCCGAAGCACGCATATGCATTGCATATCACATCTCGCATATCATGACATGTATTGCATCATGTTGCTTGTGCTTTGCACTGTGATTTATTGTGGTTCCTTTGCTTGTGTTCTTGCTTTGGGTAGAGCCGGAAGACGAGTACGTGCACGAGGAACCTGTTGAGTACGCTAACGAGGATCAAGCCTTCGACAACTCTGAGAACCTTGCAGGCAAGATGACCCTACCTTCGATATCACTTCTATCTTTGCTTGCTAGTACTCGCTCTATCGCTATGTTAGTTCTACCTACCTTTGTTTACCATGTCTCCCTATTGCCATGTCAAACCTCTAACCAACCTGTCCTAGCAACCGTTGTTTGGCTATGTCACCGCTTTTGCTCAGCCCCTCTTATAGCGTTGTTAGTTGTAGGTGAAGATGAAGTTTGTTCCTGGTCGGAACATGGATGTTTTGGGATATCACAATATCTCATGTTTAAATTAATGCACCTTATATACTTGGTAAAGGGTGGAAGGCTCAGTCTTATGCCTGGTGACTTGTTCCACTCTTGCCGCCCTAGTTTCCATGATACCGGTGTTATGTTCCTTGAGTTTGCGTTCCTTACACGGTTGGGTGATTTATGGGACCCCCTTAACAGTTCGCTTTGAATAAAACTCCTCCAGCAAGGCCCAAACTTGGTTTTACCATTTGCCACCTAAGCCCTTTTCCCTTGGATTTTCACGAGCCCAAGGGTCA
>NC_041387.1:191987592-191994881 GCF_002162155.2 Triticum dicoccoides | reverse complement strand
CCGGGCCAGTGCTCCTCCGAGTGTTGCTCCAAACTAGAGCACCGTGCGGGGCCATTCCTTGGCAACTTGGATTCGTCGGTACCTGTACGCTTAGCTTATCCGGTGTGCCGTAAGAACGACATATGTGCAGCTCCTATCGGGATTTGTCGGCACAGTGGGTGGTCTTGTTGGTCTTGTTTTACCATTGTCGAAATGTTTTGCGAACCGGGATTCCGAGACTGATCGGGTCTTCGCGGGAGAAGGTTTATCCTACGGTGACCGTGAGAGCTTGTGATGGGCTGAGTTGGGACACCCCTGCAGGGTATATAATCTTTTGAAAGCCATGCCCGCGGTTATGAGGCAGATGGGAATTTGTTAATGTCCGGTTGTAGATAACTTGACACTTCACCTCTTTAAAATGCATCAACAGTGTGTGTAGCCGTGATGGTCTCTTCTCGGCGGAGTCCGGGAAGTGAACATGGTTGGAGTTATGCTTGACGTAAGTAGTTTCAGGATCACTTCTTGATCACTTCTAGCTTCTCGACCGATGCGTTGCTTCTCTTCTCGCTCTCACTTGCGTATGTTAGCCACCATATTTGCTTAGTGCTTGCTACAGCTCCACCATATTACCCCTTACCTACCTATGAGCTTAAATAGTCTTGATCTCGCGGGTGTGAGATTGCTGAGTCCCCGTGGCTCACAGATTCTACCAAAACAGATGCAGGTGCCGAGGATACTGGCGCAGATGGCGCAACTGAGCTGAAGTGGGAGTTTGATGAGGCCCTTGGTCGTTACTATGTATTGTTTCCAGATGATCAGTAGAGGAGCCCAGTCGGGACGATCGGGGATCTAGCATTTGGGGTTGTCTTCTTTTCATTTGAACTTGACCGTAGTCGGTCTATGAGTGTATTTTGAATGATGTATGATCTTAATTTATGTATTGTGTGAAGTGGCGATTGTAAGCCAACTCTCTTTATCCCATTCTTGTTCATTACATGGGATTGTGTGAAGATGACCCTTCTTGCGACAAAACCACCATGCGGTTATGCCTCTAAGTCGTGCTTCGACACGTGGGAGATATAGCCGCATCGTGGGTGTTACAAGTTGGTAATCAGAGCCATCCCCGACTTAGGAGCCCCTGCTTGATTGTTTGCTGGAGATGTTGAGTCTAGAACAAAAATGTTTTGAGTCTTAGGATTATATATATCGGAGAATAGGATTCTTTTTACTCCTCAGTCCCTTCGTCGCTCTGGTGAGGTCTCCTGACGTAGATGTTTTGACTTTCCTCTTCTCAAATTTCACTAAAAAAAATTTAGGATCACGCGGGTTTCTTGGAATCGTTTCGATGGTTTTGTGATGAGAACATTGTTCTTGGTGCCTCCTGTCTATTTATGTGGCTTTGACCCGGGGAGTCGAGCTCTGAGGTGTTGTCGTCACAATTTTATCGTTCTAGTTCTGGAATACCTGAGTTTTGCCGACATCGAAAATCTCTTTTGTACAGTTGTTGGTGAGATAACCCCGATAACCCAGTACTGGGGCGAGCTCGGGAGTATTGCCATAACTCGTATAACGGATGCTTTTCGAAGGTTGAGGTACACGATTTCTGAAGGTTTCTTGGTTATGTGTTGACGGATGGATACAGCTGGATGTAGGTATTGTTAGTTTGGGTGAGATATATTGCTTCCCCTGTATCCCCAACACCTGATTGCATAAACGGAAAGTTTCGGGAGTTTATAGGTGGGATTCAAGTAGCTCTAGCATTTCTTCCCGCAGATATTTGGTTTGTGATTGGGTAATCCTTACCACTTTTTTGTTCCAGTTGTACCTTGTTTATTTCATTCATCAATCTCTATTCAAGTGGCTTCTCACCTTAATGGATGTGTGATGTTTGCTTTGGAATTCATTCGTTCATCCTTGTTTGAATGTTTATTGTGAAGACTATATGTTGCAATTTCTATCCGGTGATTCAACTTGTCTATCTGTCTATCAAGATGCTAACGGATGTCACCCTCTTCAGGATGGCTCCGCCAACGCGTCAGAATCCGGAACGCAATGATGGGAGTCAGGCGAACCCTCCACCTCCACCTCCGCCTCCGGAGGCATGGCAAGCTTTGATGGCAGCCTCTAACGCCCATGCTCAGATGATGATCTAGCTCATACAAGAGCGCAACCAAGGCCAAGGAAACCAAGGGAATCAAGGTCAAGGGCAGTTCAATCATCAGCCTCTTTTTCCTACCCTCAACCAGTTCCTGGCAAATCAGCCGAAATCTTTCAGCTACTGTGTCGAGGCCACAGATACCGATGATTGGCTCGTGGATATCAACAAGCATTTTGAATGCAGCAATGTCAGGCCTGAGGACTATGTCAAGTTCGCTTCTTTTTAGCTCAAGGATCAGGCAGCTGATTGGTTCCAGCAATACAAGGATTCTAGAGGTGGTCGAGTGATTACTTGGACTGATTTCTGTCGGGACTTTAAAGCTCACCATATTCCTACCAGTGTTGTTGAGAGCAAGCGTGAGGAGTTCCGCAATCTCAAGCAAGGCAACATGTCAGTGTACGAATACAACAAGAAGTTTCAGAAACTTGCTCGCTTTGCTAAGCAAGATGTTCCAGATGAGAAGAGTATGATCTATCAGTTCAGAGGTGGCCTTATAGAGGATCTGCAGTTAGCTCTCGTTCTTGTTGAGCCTACTCAGTTTGATCAATTCTACAATATGGCACTCAAGCAAGAAGGTGCTCAGCTCAAGTGTGAGGTTTCTAAGAAGAGAATCAGGGATGCAGTGCAATCGTCTTCTTCCTCACAAGTGGCAGCTAAGCAGCAGAAGTTCTATCTTCCTCCTCCTCCGTTTCGTCAGCCTTACCAACAGAAGAACTCAGGTGGTTGTGGATCTTCCCACCCACCCAACCCAAGCTATCAGAACAAGTCTCAGCCTCAAGCTTCAAAGTCGAATGCTCCTTATCACCGTCCGCTCTCAGAAGTGACTTGCAACAAGTGCCAGTAGAAAGGTCACTACGCGAACAAATGCTTCAATCAAAGGCGCCTTCCTCCTCCTCCTCCTGTGAGATCTTCAAGCAATGCAGTGGTCAAGCATAATCCAAAGTCTGCAAAGGTGAACATGATGAATGCAGCTCAGGCAGAGGATTCTTCAGACGTGATAATGGGTAACCTTCCTGTTAATGATATTCCTGTAAAAGTCTTATTTGATACCGGTGCTTCGCATTGCTTCATGTCTAGATCATTTGTTGCAAAGCATGATTTCATTTCGGAAATGTTGGAAAAACCCATGGGAGTTGTTTCTCCGGGCTCTTCTATGAGGGCTACCACAATGATTCCGGATGTTTCTATCAAGATGGGCGACTAGAAATTTCTTTCTAAACCATTTGTTCTTGGCGATTCTGATATTGATCTAATTCTCGGGATGGACTGGCTTTCTAAGCACAAGGCTCAGCTTGATTGTGCTGCCAGGCAAATTCAATTGACACACCCTTTTGAAGATGTTATCATCTATGCCGCTCGCGATGAAACCATTCGGTTGTTTTCTCTCAATGAGAAGGGCGAGTTGGATGCTATTTCTCAAATTCCAGTCATTTGTGAGTACCAAGATGTCTTTCCAGAAGAGCTTCTGGGTATGCCTCCTCATCGGCCAGTCGAGTTCGTTATTGATCTTGAGCCTGGAACGGAACCCGTTTGCAAGCGTCCATACAAGCTTGGACCCAAGGAGCTGAAGGAATTGAAGAAGCAGCTCGATGAACAAGAGCTTCTGGGCTTGATCAGACCGAGTTCATCCCCATGGGGTTGTGGAGTTCTTTTTGTCCAGAAGAAGGATGGCACGGACCGACTTTGCGTTGATTACCGTCCATTGAACAAGAAGACAATCAAGAACAAGTATCCACTTCCCAACATCAATGAGCTTTTCGAGCAACTCAAAGGTGCTAAAGTCTTCTCCAAGCTTGACCTTCGTATGGGGTGTCACCAGATTCGCATTCGTGAACAAGATATTCCCAAGACAGCATTCAGAACAAGCTATGGTTCTTATGAATATACTGTCATGTCTTTCGGCCTTGTCAATGCTCCTCCAACGTTCTCTCGCATGATGAACTTTATCTTCAACCCCTACACCAATGAATTCGTTCTGGTGTATCTCGATGATATCTTGGTCTTCTCCAAGAATAAGCAGGATCATGCCAAACATTTGCGATTGGTGCTCGACAAGCTCAGAGAGCATCAATTCTATGCGAAGTTTTCCAAATGTGAGTTCTGGCTTGATGAAGTTCTTTACCTTGGGCATATCATCTCTCCCAAGGGCATTGCTGTTAATCCCGCAAAGGTTTCTGCAGTTCTGAATTGGGAACCTCCTCAGAATGTCAAACAGCTCTGCAGTTTTCTTGGTCTTGCAAGCTATTGCCGAAGATTCATTGAGAACTTCTCTAAGATTGCAAAGCCTCTTTCCAACCTCCTCCACAAGCATGTCAAGTATGTCTGGACGCCTGAGTGTGACGTCGCTTTCAACACCCTCAAAGAGAAGCTAGTCACAGCTCCTGTTTTGACTCCTCCTGATGAATCCAAGCCATTCGAAGTTTTCTGTGATGCTTCCCTTCAAGGTCTCGGTGCTGTGTTGATGCAAGAGAAAAAAGTTGTGGCCTATACCTCTCGTCAGTTGAAGCCCAATGAAAAGAACTACCCCACTCACGATCTTGAGTTGGCGGCTGTTGTCCATGCATTGATAACATGGAGACATCTCTTGTTGGGAAGGCAAGTGGACATTTTCACCGATCACAAGAGCCTCAAGTATATCTTCACTCAACCCAACCTTAACCTCAGGCAAATTCGATGGGTCGAAATGATTCAAGAGTACAATCCGAGTATCGAATATACTCCTGGCAAGGCGAATGTGATTGCAAATGCTTTGAGCAGAAAGGCTTATTGCAACAGTCTAATTCTCAAGTCGTTTCAACCGGATCTCTATGAAGCCTTCCGCAAGCTGAATCTTCAAGTTGTTCCTCAAGGCTTTCTTGCCAACCTCATAGTCTCTCCTACTTTGGAAGATCAAATTCGTGAGGCACAACTCCTGGATACCATGGTGAAGAAGGTGAAACGTGGTATTGACAAGGGCATTCCGAAATACAAGTGCTATCGCTTGGATGACAAAGATACTCTTTTCTTCGAGGATCGAATTGTGGTTCCAAAAGGCGATCTGAGAAAAGTCATCATGAACGAGGCACACAATTCCCTCCTATCCATTCATCCTGGAAGTACAAAGATGTACCATGACCTCAAGCAGTCATATTGGTGGACTCGAACGAAGCGAGAAATCGCTCAATTCGTGAATGAATGTGATGTCTGCAGAAGAGTGAAAGCAGAACACCAAAGACCAGCTGGTCTCCTCCAACCTCTTGCTATTCCAGAATGGAAGTTTTACCATATCGAGATGGACTTCGTGACTGGTTTTCCCAAGTCCAAGCGTGGAAATGATGCTATCTTCGTTGTCATTGACAAGCTTACCAAAGTGGCTCATTTTCTTCCTATCAAAGAATCTATCACAGCAGCTCAGCTGGCAGAGCTATACACCTCCAGAATTGTCTCCTTGCACGGCATTCCACAATTGATATCTTCAGATCGTGGAAGCATCTTCACTTCTAAGTTCTGGGACTCCTTTCAGACGGCCATGGGCACCAACATTTGTTTCAGCACAGCTTTCCATCCTCAAACAAGTGGCCAAGTCGAGCGAGTCAATCAAATCCTTGAAGATATGCTCAGGGCTTGTGTCATCTCTTTCGGTATGAAGTGGGAAGATTGTCTTCCATATGCCGAGTTCTCCTACAACAATAGCTTCCAAGCGAGTTCGGGCAAGGCCCCATTCGAAATTCTCTATGGCAAAAAGTGTCGTACTCCTCTCAATTGGTCCGAGACAGGTGAACGCCAACTTCTTGGCAACGACTTGATCACAGAAGCCGAAGAAATGTGCAAAGTCATGCATGAGAATCTCAAAGCCGCGCAATCGCGACAGAAGAGTTACTATGATAGCAAGCACCGTGACTTGGCTTTTGAAATCGAAGACCATGTCTACCTCCACGTCTCTCCAATGAAAGGCACTCGTCGCTTCGGTATCAAAGGGAAGCTTGCCCCTAGATACGTGGGTCCTTTCAAGATCATTGGCAAAAGAGGCGATCTCACCTATCAACTTGAGCTTCCATCCAACTTTGCGAACGTGCACGATGTGTTTCACGTGTCACAGATCGCAAGTGCTTCAAGACTCCTGAGCGCACTATCAACTTCGAAGAGATCGACCTCCAAGAAGATCTTTCTTATCATGAGCACCCCATTGCTATTCTCGAAGAAACTGAGCGCAAGACTCGCAACAAGTCAATCAAATTCCTGAAAGTGAATTGGTCACACCATTCCGACCGAGAAGCTACCTGGGAGCGCGAGGATCACCTTCGTTCCGAATATCCGGAGTTCTTTCAGTCCTAGATCTCGGGACGAGATCCTCTTGTAGTGGTGGAGTGTTGTAACACCCCGGATGTAACTTTCCATCTTTGTATCTCCAACTCTTGCCATTTTCGGCTATGTGATATGATATTCCCTCCGTGGTTGGGTTTTGTCTTTTGTTTTGCATTTTTATTCATGTCGTGCATATCATATCATGTCATCATGTGCATTTCATTTTGCATACGTGTTCGTCTCATGCATCCGAGCATTTTCCCCGTTGTCCGTTTCGCAATCCGACACTCCCACATGCACCGGCGCACCCCTCTTGTCTCTTTTCGTGTGCGGGTGCTGAACATTCTCGGAATGGACCGAGCCTTGCCAAGTGGCCCTGGTATAGCACCGGTAGACCACCTGTCAAGTTTCGGGTCATTTGGAGCTCGTTTGGTACTCCAACGGTTAACCGCACTCCTGCAAAGGCCTCCTTTGTGTTGCAGCCCAACACCCCTCCAAAACAGCCCAATAATCCATCTAAGTCACTTCCATGCTCTCCGTCGTTGGATCACGATCGTGTGGGCGAAAACTACACCTCATTTGGACACTCCTAGCTCCTTCTACCTATAAAAACACCCCCTCCCCCGAAATCCCGGGTCATTTCCACCCTAACCCTAGCCCCGCTCCTCTCCGCGCCACCGGACACGTCCGGACGGAGCCGGACGCGTCCGCCGCCGCGCCCCCGGCAAATCGGAGCCTGCCACATGGCCTCCGGCCGCCGCCCCGGCCTCGTCCCCGGCCTCCCCCGACTCCGGCAGCTCCCTCCCCGAGCTCCTCGTCCTCCTCCGGCCGGTGAACCTCGAAGTCCGAGCCGGCTCAGATCCGATCT
>NC_041387.1:191974040-191987220 GCF_002162155.2 Triticum dicoccoides | reverse complement strand
ATTTTCGTCTAAGTCATATATCTGTCATAATTTTTGTCGCATGTTCATCACCTCACATCTTTGCACCCGTGGCTCCGTTTTGGGCGTGCAGCATACCGATTTGTTCGCCTCGAAGAGTACATCATTTAATTCCATTGCATCATTTACATTTGAGCTCATCTTGATGCCCTAAATGCTGTTGGAAGAGTGCTTCATAATGTTAGTTTCAGAATCTTATCAGAACGAGCTCTTTTGTCATTTTTTCCATGATTGATGTGTGCATCCTATGGATTTGATCCCTAAATGTGTTTGGAACTAGGCTATGTCTTCTTTACAGAGGTGCTTACCATGTTTTTTTGTGATCAATGTGGTGACTAGCACAAGCATGCAAACTAGGCTTCGTGATAATGATGATTTTAGTCTCTGTTCTGCTCTAATTTTGATGCCATGTAAACATGTTGCTACAGAGAGATCCATGTATATTTTGAGATACTTCAGTAAGGGTGTTTTAAAACATGGTTTTTCTCTATCCATCCATGGTCCTGGTTGCAATTATGGAGTAGTCTAGCATGTCATTTTCGTGCTCTACTTTTACTTCAAAATGTTTCCTGGCAGATTGTTTACATGTTATTCAATTTGACCAAGGTTGTTGTAGTTGACCCGTGTATGCTATGGTGTTGTTCTTGCCATGTATAGCTTCTATGTCATGTCTTCTTGATGGATGTATGCTTAGTTTATCATGAAGTGCTCTGTAGTGCGTGCATCGAGCTCACGAAGGTGCCTTCGTAATTATCTTAATGCCATGCTTTGTTTGCTGAATCTGTTAACGAAACTTGCTATGTTTACGTGGGTGCCATCATATTTTCTGATCCCTTTTGGCTTATGGTCAGTAAGGGACTTTTGATCTATGCTTCGAGTAGATTCATGCCATGCCTTGCTTTGCTATTATAAGTTCCTGTAGCATGCTGATAAGCTGCTCTGAACATTGCTTCGTGATGCTGTTTATGCCATGTCCAACCTGATATTTTTTGCACTTTCTCCATGCTTGTTTGAACCTGTTGTGATGTGATTTAGCCGTAGTTCAGTGTTCCTCTTTTGTAAAGCATCTCCTGTAGATCACTGCATATGCTTTGTTTTTATGTTGGGGTGATGTAGCATAGTTTCTTGCTGCATGCTAAGTAGCATCGTGTTGTTAATCGCAGCTTTGTGCCACTTGTTTTGCTTGCCATTTGCAAACCGTGCATCCGAATCTGGTGATCTTTATATCGATTTCAACCGAAATCATCTCATCTTTCCAGCGGCATACTTGGTTTGCCAAGTTGATGCCTTGTTCATCCTTTTTCCTCCCAAAGCACGCATATGCATTGCATATCACATCTCGCATATCATGACATGTATTGCGTCATGTTGCTTGTGCTTTGCACCATGATTTATTGTGGTTCCTTTGCTTGTGTTCTTGCTTTGGGTAGAGCCGGGAGATGAGTACGTGCACGAGGAACCTGTTGAGTACGCTAACGAGGATCAAGCCTTCGACAACTCTGAGAACCTTGCAGGCAAGATGACCCTACCTTCGATATCACTTCTATCTTTGCTTGCTAGTACTCGCTCTATCCCTATGTTAGTTCTACCTACCTTTGTTTACCATGTCTCCCTATTGCCATGTCAAACCTCTAACCAGCCTGTCCTAGCAACCGTTGTTTGGCTATGTCACCGCTTTTGCTCAGCCCCTCTTATAGCGTTGTTAGTTGCAGGTGAAGATGAAGTTTGTTCCTGGTCGGAACATGGATGTTTTGGGATATCACAATGTCTCCTATTTAAATTAATGCACCTTATATACTTGGTAAAGGGTGGAAGGCTCAGTCTTATGCCTGGTGACTTGTTCCACTCTTGCCGCCCTAGTTTCCATGATACCGGTGTTATGTTCCTTGAGTTTGCGTTCCTTACACGGTTGGGTGATTTATGGGACCACCTTAACAGTTCGCTTTGAATAGAACTCCTCCAGCAAGGCCCAAACTTGGTTTTGCCATTTTCCACCTAAGCCCTTTTCCCTTGGGTTTTCGCAAGCCCAAGGGTCATCTTTATTTAACCCCCCCCCCCTGGGCCATTTCTCCTCCGAGTGTTGGTCCAAACTAGAGCACCGTGCGGGACCATTCCTTGGCAACTTGGATTCGTCGGTACCTGTACGCTTAGCTTATCCGGTGTGCCCTGAGAACGAGATATGTGCAGCTCCTATCGGGATTTGTCAGCACAGCGGGTGGTCTTGCTGGTCTTGTTTTACCATTGTCGAAATGTTTTGCGAACCGGGATTCCGAGACTGATCGGGTCTCCGCGGGAGAAGGTTTATCCTTCGTTGATCGTGAGAGCTTGTGATGGGCTGAGTTGGGACACCCCTGCAGGGTATATAATCTTTCGAAAGCCATGCCCGCGGTTATGAGGCAGATGGGAATTTGTTAATGTCCGGTTGTAGATAACTTGACACTTCACCTCTTTAAAATGCATCAACAGCGTGTGTAGCCGTGATGGTCTCTTCTCGGCGGAGTCCGGGAAGTGAACACGGTTGGAGTTATGCTTGACGTAAGTAGTTTCAGGATCACTTCTTGATCACTTCTAGCTTCTCGACCGATGCGTTGCTTCTCTTCTCGCTCTCACTTGCGTATGTTAGCCACCATATTTGCTTAGTGCTTGCTGCAGCTCCACCATATTACCCCTTACCTACCTATGAGCTTATATAGTCTTGATCTCGCGGGTGTGAGATTGCTGAGTCCCCGTGGCTCACAGATTCTACCAAAACAGATGCAGGTGCCGAGGATACTAGCGCATATGGCGCAACTGAGCTGAAGTGGGAGTTTGATGAGTCCCTTGGTCGTTACTATGTATCGTTTCCAGATGATCAGTAGAGGAGCCCAGTCGGGACGATCGGGGATCTAGCATTTGGGGTTGTCTTCTTTTCATTTGAACTTGACCATAGCCAGTCTATGAGTGTATTTTGAATGATGTATGATCTTAATTTATGTATTGTGTGAAGTGGCGATTGTAAGTCAACTCTCTTTATCCCATTCTTGTTCATTACATGGGATTGTGTGAAGATGACCCTTCTTGCGACAAAACCACCCTGCGGTTATGCCTCTAAGTCGTACTTCGACACGTGGGAGATATAGCCGCATCGTGGGTGTTACAGATGCATGTTGTCCTTTGGCATGTCGCCAGATGTACAGGTGTTGAGGACTTTGCCGGAGCAACTGAGGACTTTGGAGGAGGAGCAGTGGTTGGTACAGGTCGTGAGGGCTTTGAAGATTCTGGCCGTGAGGGCATTGCTGAGGAACTTGGCCGTGAGGGCATAGTTGGTGAAGCACTTGGCTTGTGAGCAGGCTTCTTTGCCATTGATTACTTTGGCTTGACAGAGACCTCAATGGCAGTAGCAGCAGCAGAGTCTTCATTGAATTTCCTCACTGCCTCTTTAGCTTGTCTCGCCAACTTAGCTTGACGCTTGGCCCATTCTTTAGGAAAATCCTCACCACGCTTGATGCTGGTGGGGTCAGCTCTTTGGCCAGGTGCCAATGGAGCTCTTGGGCATGGATGATTAAGTGTGAATTTCTTCATATACTTTGGAGTCACATATCTGTACTCCCTCCATTCTCTTGCCCATCTCCGTTCAATCTTCTGTATGTGCACCTTGCGCTGAGTTTTGGTTTCTTTTCCATACTTAGCCTCATCAGGTGTGCAATAATCAGCATAGAGGTCCTCAGGGATTTCAAAAGCAGTCATGACCTCTGGCTTCTTTCCTCCTTTCTGCGGCCTCTTACCATCAGCCATATTCTTCAGATGAGGAATTTGAACAATTGAATTTTCTGAAGAAGTGTGCAACTTTTCTTCGAGGAACGCTGCAAATGAGTTAAGTTGATGAGAACCTAGTGAGTCAGCAGCGGACATGAGTACCTGTGAATAGAGTATAGTTGCGAGGAATTTGGAGAGGTCATATGCGTTCTCAGAAGGTTTTTCAAAAAGAACAAGTTTGAGGAATTTAACCAGATGAGCCTTGAAGAATTTCACTAAGCGTTCTTTGTCTTAGGTTCCAGAGTTGTATAGATCGAAGATCCACACAATTGAGGAATCTTGAAGAAAAACGATGCTTAGAGAAACAAATCAAGAACAGATGACTAGTGAGGTGTTTTTGTGTGTGAGGATTTGAAGAATAAAACACCTTTGAAGATTTTGTTGTGAAATTTCGAATCAAAAGGGGTAGTAAATGTAACTTTTAATTACCCTGTGTGAAGAACACGACGAACTGAGAAGCAGAGCAGTGAAGTTCGTCGGTGTAGATCTTCCACGCCCTAACTTGGCGGAGGAAGACAGCTACGGCGGCGGCGGAGTGAAGATTTCCGCAGTCGGTGCGAGTACGACGGCGACGAGGTCGAGACAGTGAAGCTCTTCCTCACCGGCGACGATGGAGTAGCGGCGGCGCTAGGGTTTGAGGAGCTCGAGCGAGAGAGAGAGCGGTCGAGCGGAGTAAAGGAAGTGAGGAAGGGATGAGGGGGTATTTATAGACACAATGAAAAACTGTTCGCCCGAAGATTTTGGACGAACCTGCCCCTGACCCTTCTCCTTCGCTTGACATGTGTCACCCACGTACTGAGGAGTGGAGATCGTGTTAGATCGTGGGTGAGTAGATAAGTCTTTCATGGGATCCGGAACGGATTGAGCGGTAAAACCAAAAATTTTGGATAAGATTAGTTTTAAAGTTCCGTTTGCAAATTCTTCAGCTGTCAAAGACACAGTGAAGATTTTGAACGAGTTTCAAATAGAATGCACATGAAGAATTGTGAATAGATTGGGTTGAGTATAGCATAGAGGGGGAGGGGTCCGATCACATTCACTTAGCAGAAAAATGCAACTTGAAGAAATAGCCATAAGTGAATGTTGTAGAGGACATAAACTCATATATATATATATATAGTCAAATGAAGAAAAATGACGGAAATATTGAAGATTTTGCAAAGTTGAAGAATTTCAAAAACTGAAGAATTTCAAAAACTGAGGAATTTCAAAAATGAAGATTTTCAACTTTGGTGGTGGCGTGACCCACCGTATAAGAATGATGATTTCAGACACCGCGTACAATTGTCATAGGGTTCTGAGAATCAAATTCTTCATTAATTTCTTCACACTTAGAGTGTTATTCTTCATTGATTAAAGAAAAACGTTTCTTCATGTGTTGCACATCTAAGTCATCAATTTTGCATAAGTGTCAGGATGTGTGTCCTTTTTCAAAGAACATTCGAAGATTCTAAGATATTTAGCTCACACCGCAACTTGCTAAATCTCTTCTCATCCAAGGGCTTTGTGAAGATATTTGCTAGCTGTTCTTCAGTCTTCACGTGTTCGATGGAGATGTCACCCTTCAACACATGATCACGAAGAAAATGATGACGAATTTGTATGTGCTTTGTCTTCGAGTGCTGAACTGGGTTGTGAGCAATCTTGATGGCACTCTCATTGTCACAGAGGAGAGGCACATTCTTCACGTTGATGCCATAGTCCTTGAGGGTTTGCTTCATCCATAGCAGTTGAGCACAGTAAGAACGAGCAGCAATGTACTCAGACTCTGCAGTAGACAGTGATACGCAGTTCTGTTTCTTCGAGGACCAACAGACCTAGGATCGTCCGAGGAAATGACAAGTACCAGATGTTGACTTGCGATCCACACGATCACCAGCATAGTCAGAGTCAGAATATCCAATGAGATCAAAAGAAGAGCCCTTGGGGTACCATAATCCTAGTGTTGGTGTGTGAGCTAGATATCGAAGAATATGCTTCACAGCCTTATGGTGTGATTCCTTCGGTGCAGCTTGAAATCGGGCACACATGCAAATACTAAGCATTATATCTGGCCTAGATGCACATAAGTGCAATAAAGAGCCAATCATGGAGCGGTATACCTTGTGATCGAAGTCAATACCATTTTCATCAGTGCATAGATGGCCATTTGTGGGCATAGGAATTTTGATGCCTTTGCAGTCTTGCATGCCGAATTTCCTCAGAACTTCCTTGAGGTATTTCTCCTGAGATATGAATATACCATTGTGTTGTTGACGAATTTGAAGACCTAAAAAGAATTTCAACTCTCCCATCATAGACATTTGATATTCTTCACACATCATATAGGCAAATTCATCACTATAACGTTGGTCAGTACAGCCAAAGATAATATCATCAACGTATATTTGGCACACAAACAGTTCACCATCATAAGATTTAGTAAAGAGAGTAGGGTCGAGTGAACCGGGTGTGAAGCCATTCTTCATGAAGAATTCCTTCAAAGTGTCATACCACGCCCGAGGGGCCTGCTTGAGGCCATACAGGGCCTTGTTAAGTCTGAAGACTTTGTCAGGATTCTTTGGATCTTCAAAACCTGGGGGTTGAGCAACATATACTTCTTCCTCAAGCTTACCATTGAGGAATGCACTTTTCACATCCATTTGTTGTAAGATAATATTATGATGGTTAGCATAAGCAAGTAATATGCGAATAGCCTCAAGTCTAGCAACAGGTGCAAAAGTTTCATCGAAATCAATTCCTTCAACCTGTGTGTAGCCTTGAGCTACAAGTCGTGCCTTATTCCTCACCACAAGGCGATTTTCATCTTGCTTGTTGCGGTAGATCCACTTTGTGCCGATGATATTATGCTTGCGAGGATCTGGATGTTTGACCAGTTCCCGGACATTGTTGAGCTCGAGCTAATGTAATTCTTATTGCATGGCCTGAATCCACTCAGGCTCCAGAAATGCTTCATCTACCTTACTGGGCTCTGTGATAGAGACAAAAGCATAGTGCCCACAAAAGTTAGATAAATGTGAAGCTTTTGAGCGTGTGAGAGGACCTGGCGCTCGAATGTCATCAATGATCTTTTCAACTTGCACTTCTTTTGCAATGCGAGGATGAGCTAGTTGTCGTTGAGGAATTTGATCAGCATTTTCTTCAGCACCATTTTCTTCAGTGTTTTCATCAGGTGCACCAGCTCGATTTTCTTCACGTTCTGGAATGAATTCTTCAACAGATTCTTTGGTAGGAATAACATCCTCAGTAGCCTTGAACTTGATAGAATCCTCAGGTTTTGGTTCATCTATCACAGAAGGTAGGTGCTCTCTTTGCGAGCCATTAGTTTCATCGAACCACACATCTACAGTTTCAACAACCTTGTGAAGAACGTTGTTGAAGACTCTGTAGGTGTGCGAGTCCTTTCCGTAACCAAGCATAAAACCTTCATGTGCTTTTGGTGCAAATTTAGCATTGTGATGAGGATCTCTAATCCAACATTTAGCACCGAAGACTTTGAAGTAACTCACATTGGGTTTCTTGTCAGTGAGGAGTTCATAGGCAGTCTTCTTGAAGAATTTGTGAAGATATACCTGATTGATGATGTGGCACGCAGTATCAATTGCATCAATCCAAAAACGACGAGGCGTTTGGTATTCATCAAGCATAGTGCGAGCCATTTCAGCGAGGGTTCTGTTCTTGCGCTCCACGACACCATTCTGCTGAGGAGTATAAGGAGCAGATAACTCATGAGTAATACCAAGTTCATCAAGATAGCCATCAAGACCGGAATTCTTGAACTCGGTCCCATTGTCAGTTCTGATGTGCTTGATCTTCACACCAAAGTTGGTTGAAGCCCTCGAGGAAAATCGTTTGAAGATTTCCTGCACTTCATGTTTGTAAGTGACAATGTGTACCCATATGTAACGAGAATAGTCATCAACAATGACAAAGCCATATAGAGATACATCATTCGAAACAGCAAAATAATGATTAGGACCAAAGAGATCCATGTGAAGTAATTCGAATGGACGAGTAGTGGTCATGATAATCTTCGCTGGATGCTTGGCCTTGGTCATCTTTCCAGCTTCACAGGCTCCACATAAGTGATCCTTGATAAATTTGACATTCTTAATGCCAATGACATGCTTCTTCTTCACAAGCGTGTTCAGATTCCTCATGCCAGCATGACCACGTCGTCGATGCCATAGCCAGCCTTCTGAAGCTTTTGCAAGTAAGCACATTGCTGGTTGTGGTCCTGTAGAGAAATCAACAATATACAGATCTCCTCTCCTAAAGCCTTCGAAGACTTTGGAATAGTCAGCTTCCATGATCACAACACATCAATATCTTCCAAAGACAACAACCATATAGAGATCACAAAGCATTGAGACAGACATGAGGTTGTATCCTAAGGACTCGACAAGCATGACTTTGTCCATGTGTCGATCCTTTGAGATCACAACCTTACCTAGACCCAATACCTGACTTTTGCCTTTGTCAGCGAAGATGGTGTGCTTCAGATGCGACGGTGTTAAGGGGGCATCCATCAATAGGTTCTTGTCACCAGTCATGTGATTTGTGCATCCACTATCGAGAACCCACTCGTTGACTTTGGGCTGATCATCCTGCAGATGAATTAGTGCAACTTACGATCTCATATACTTCATCAGTGAAGAATATGATATCAAGTTCATCAGATGAATTTCATCAAACAGTAAAACAGATATTTCAGTATGAGGATGTGTGAAATGAAAGTTCATTTCATCATGATTCGCCTGCGTCCTTTCAGACATTTTGTTAGGCCTCCAGCAAATTCTTCAGATGTTAAGGCACGTCTGGAGACCTGACCCTGCATAAAAGATTAGTTCTTTTTCTTCACCACCCACATCTGAAGGGGTGGCAAAGAGTTCATCACTCTGTGAGCACCATATGAGAAAGGTGGCATAGAGGCCAATCCATTTCGTTTCACATAAGAGGGGTTAGGGTAAGCATATGAATAAGCAGAGAAATTCTTCGAGGACTTATGAACATAATGATTTGAAGAATAATACGCATATTCATAGCCCTTAGCTCTATCCTGCGAAACAGAGTTGTTAGCACGATGATGATCATATGAGGACTTTGATCCATTTGAGGAATTTGATCCATGTGAAGAATTAGGTCCATATGAAGAATTTGATCTGGGGTTCTTGTTCTTCACAGGTGGTGTCATGAGAACATTCACCTGAAGACTTTCAACATAACTTTTGGGAACCCAGATTTTCTTCATAGGGGAACCGTTCCTGCAGTTAGTTCCAACATATCTAGAAAATACTTCGCCATTCTGATTTTTGAATAGTTTATAATTGGAGTCAAATGACTCATCAGAAGAGTGAGAAGATTCACATGTAAAGCTAGATAAGTTAGATGGATCAACTGGAGGTCCCTTTGCAGCAACCCATGAGGTTTTGGGGTACTGCTCAGGCTTCCAATATGTTCCATCAGCATTGAGTTTCCTCTCAAAGGCAATACCCTCTTTCCTAGGGTTTCTGTTGAGGATCTGCTTTTTGAGCACATCACAAAGAATCTGATGCCCTTTGAGGCTTTTGTACATGCCTGTCGTGTACAATTCCTTCAGCCCTGCATCATTAGTAGTACTAGCAATGTCCTCAGATGAGGAATTAGTGATAGCAGAGGCAGGTGAAGAATTTGTAATAGTTAAAGCATTTGAACATTCAGGTGAAGAATTAGCAGATTCACGTTCAATGCACTTTAACCATGGAGGAACAAATTCTTCTTGAGTAGCGCTGATTTGTTGAGCAAGTAATGAATCGCGATCCTTCAGAAGATCTTCATAACTCACTCTTAGCTTCTCAAGATCTTGCTTTCTTTGAAGAAGTTCAAGAGAAAGTTTCTCGTGATCAGATAAGAGAGCGTTATGATGACCTTGAAGATCGTCAAACTTGGAATGGAGTCCCTGAAGACTTTCAGCCAAGGCTTTTGACTGATCCATTTCTTCACCCAACATATCATCGCTCTTATTTAGCATGTAATGAACTTTTTCCAAAGCTCTTTGTTGTTTAGTGGCAAGGGAAGCAAGTTTATCATAGCTAGGTCCAAATTCATCGCTACATTCATCATCACTGGACTCGGATAGGTAGCATTCGTTTACCTTAGCACTTTTTGCCATGAGGCAGGGGTTGGACGATGATGATTCTGGTTCGAATGTCATCTCTTTGAGAGATTCCTTGTAATCATCAAGCCAAGGATCATTACGATTTAGATGTCCATCATAGACCTCAGAGAGACGGTCCCAGATTAGCTTCGCGTGATTGAGATGCATGACATTCCTGAATTGATTTCGGGACAGACTTGTGCAGATGACATCCTTCGTTGTGAGGTTGAGGAGAGTGTACTTGCGAATGTCATCAGCTTCAGCCATCTTGCATAGATCGGTAAGACCGATCTCGGTGACGGTCCATAGTTCGCTGTCCATAGCCATGAGTCGCTTCTTCATCATGGCCTTCCACTGAGGATACTCATGACCGTCAAAGATGGGGCAGGAAACGTTCCTCAATCCTGCAGTCGACATAACTAGAACTCCAGGTGGTTAAACCAAAATCACACAAAACAAGGGAGTACCTTGCTCTGATACCAATTGAAAGTGCGTTATATCGACTAGAGGGGGGGTGAATAGGCGATTTTTATGAATTCTTCACTGAGGAATTTGCCGGTGAGGAAATTCCTTAGCGAAGAACTACTAGCAGTGGAATAAGTACTCAGAAGTAAGCATAACAGGATACAGACTTAGTCATCATGATGAAATGAAGAGAAGCACAGAGTACAGAAAGCGTAAACACAGGATATCACAAGATGAAGACAAACAGACTAAAGAAATTGAACTGAGGAAATTGAGAAAGTCTTCAGTCAAAGTCTTCAAACACAGATATGAACAATTACTCAACACAGTAATGAGGAAATGAAAGAGTTGAGGAAATAGAACCAGTAAGGTTGGTGAAGACAATGATTTGTTCGACCAGTTCCAACTGCTGTCTCAGTTGTACGTCTGGTTGGAGCGACCGAGTATTTAAACTCGAGGACACGCAGTCCCGGACACCCAGTCGCTGAGCACGCAGCTCAGGACACCAAGTCCTCACCGTATTCTCCTTGAACTAAGATCACACAGATCTCGTCCAATCACTCGTGGTAAGTCTTCAGGCGACTTCCAAACCTTCACAGACTCGGTCACTCGGCAATCCACAATTCCTCTTGGATGCTCTAGACCATGACGCCTAACCGTCTGGAAGAAGCATAGTCTTCAAAGGTAACAAGCGTCGGATCCACGCAGGATCAATTTCTTCAGTGATGCTCAATCACTTTGGGGTTTGTAGGTGTTTGGGTTTGGGATTTTCCTCACTCGATGATTTTCGCTCAAAGTCCTCGGAGGATGGGTTGCTCTCAAATGACAAGTGTCAGTTTCTCTCGGAGCAGCCAACCAACTAGTGGTTGTAGGGGGCGCCTATTTATAGCCTAGGGAGCAGCCCAACATGATAAGACATAAATGCCCTTGTCTGATATGACCGTTAGGTGGATAAGATATTTTGGGACAGCTGGCGCGCAGCACAGCAACGGTCGGAAATTTGACTCTCAAATTCCTCAGGGCTATCATGTTCCTCACTGTGTAGGCAATCCGCACTGGCGAATTCCTAACTCCTCAGTCAGAACAAATTCCTCAGCGACCAGAAGAACTTCGTCTCTGTCACTGAAGAAATGACTGAACTGTATGAGATTTCCAAAGGCTTCACTCGAAGGGTTTGGTAGGTGTAGGATTTTGAGTTGAGCATCACTTGGAAATTTTTCCTTGGTATTTCCTCGACCCCCTTTAACAGTACGGTGTTTCCTATGACTCAAGAAAGAGAAAAAAACTATGAAAATAAACGTCTTCAAGCTTCATATTCCTCGCATGAATATCAAGTCTTCACGGATACACCAATTTCTTCACTTTCAAAGTCTTCATGAAAGTCTTCAGAAATACCAAAGTCTTCAGTCGAAGATATACATTTTTAGGGGTCGACTTTGTCTGTAAATATCAAACTCCTCATAGACTTATAGACCTGTGTACACTCACAAACACATTAGTCCCTTAACCTATAAGTCTTCAATACACCAAAATCACTAAGGGGCACTAGATGCACTTACACGCCCATGCGCCGCTCCTCGTCGAGCTGGCCTGGAGTGGCGAGTTGCTGAACCACACGCCGGCTTGGGGCGGCAACTCGCTCCGTCGGGCGAGGGGAGGGAGCTGGATCAGCGAGCTGCATAGCTCGTATCCGGCGGGCTACCCAGTCGGCTTGGATGCGGAGTAACTACTCTTCGTAAGCCATTGTAAGAGTGGACAAAATGGTGGAGGAGATAGGGGAGCAGCGGAGGTGTGTGATTCTTGGCCGGCGTTTGGCCTCGTTTAAATAGGAGATTAAATAGACGGTGGACGGGAGGAGCTCGGCCGGCGTTGCGTTTAATGCCAGCCCGGTTATGAACGGACCTGTGTCCAGAGTGGGTTTCTCGGCTTCCACACGGGCGGGTTTCATGGAGGCGTTTGAATGCGGCACGGAGGCGTGTTCAGCCGGGCGTGCCGCGAGTGGCGCCCTCGACTCTGACCTAGGACACCGCACCGTTCTTCCACTAACGTGTGGGCTCTTTGGGTGCATGGCCTGCATGTCAGTGACCCAACGCAGGCAGCGCACAACAGAGGAACCTTTGGTGGGCCAGGGCGGTCAGAAGCGCGCATTTCATAAACCGATGATTGTTCATTGAGTGTGATGTCATCTTTTTCATGTAGATAAGCCTACTATGTTGATAGCCCGTTCGATACGTTGTCATTCATAAAGACCGCTGCAAACATCAATGTTCTGCTTATCACAGATAAAATTGATTAATACACGTAACAATCCATGTCCTTAACAAAGGGTGCATGCACATATAGGTTGAGCGTGTGTCTTGCATCGTGTGTTGTGTGCATGCAGGCGTGCGAGTGTTGCGTGCGTGCAAAGGTATGTTTCAGTGTTGCATGCATGGGTGCGTACGTGCGTGTGTTCATGAGTGCATGTGTATGTGTCAGTGTTGCACGCCAGCATGCGTCCGTGTGTACGTTATGTGTACGTGTCAGTGTTGCACGCCTACATGCGTGCGTGTCTTGTGTGCGTGCATGTGTACGTGCGGGGTGAGGCTACACGTCAGTCGACTAACTTTTTCATCTCTGGTCATTAGATTTTCCAGTCGTTGGATACGAAATCAAGGGCCTCCAGTTTATCATCAAACTCCACCCCCCCCTGAGCCGTCAGCCACCACCGGCAGAACCGCCAGCCCCCGCCGCCCGCGGCCGGACCGCCCTCCCCGAAACCAGTCC
>NC_041387.1:191948896-191973712 GCF_002162155.2 Triticum dicoccoides | reverse complement strand
CAACCATTGGTGACTGCCAACCAGAGGTCTCACGACTTCGGATACCCACCGACCACTAATTTATTACCATTTTTGTCCTTCATATATGCACTGACGGGTGGGCCCTATGGTAATGTGCGCTGCTGAATGTGGACCGTTTGACTGGTCAATTGATCATGTTATCAACAAATTACGGAGATGTATGGTGAGCCAGTGACCGTATGATCACCCTAAAATGTACTCCTATTTTATTAACACAGTACAGACTCAACCTACAATTTCTTTCTTTCATATACTGGCTGACAGGTGGTCCCCACGGTTACGCGCCCGATGGTGCAACACTAGTTGTGCCGCGTGGAATGTTTGACTGGTCAATTGATTGTATCATTAACAAAATACGGAGTTGTATGGGTGAGCCAGTGACCGTATAATCATGACATGTATTTGTTTAACACGGTACAGACGCAAGGGCTCATATATACATGCAAGCACTCACCGCTATAAGCGCACACACGCGAACCCTACCCCTATGAGCACCTTCGAGAGAGTGGGCCAGCATATATGATCTTGAGATTTTACGAAGTCACCATAGGTGCCTCGTAGTCGAGTGGAACATCTCCTCCCACTAAACGTACATCGCCGGAAATACTGAAATTAACACAAGATAAATGCGAGCACCGGGAGTTTAACCTTGGTGGGCTCGAGAAACCACTGTCCTCTAACCATCCAACCACATGTTGGTTAGCATGATAAAATGTATGTGGTGACTGTGATGAGCTTATTCTGAAGTCCAGTGACCATATCGTGCTTTCGCTTCAAATACAATGACCGTAAGTGTTGTCAACAAAATATGGAGCACGCATCAAATGCAAAGTCCATCAGTGTCATCAACAAAATATGGAGACGTATCATGAGCTAGATGCCATTGTACTATTGTATATGCTTATTTTCTTAGTGGCCGATTGCGTGTGTGGTGTGGTGGGCACATCATTTCTAGTTGTGGTGGGTCAACATGAAGACTCATGGGTCGGTTCCATCCTGCGCCAAATATAGGTTGGACCGAGACGTGTTATACAAAGACCCATGTGGAGGACTCGGCGTACAACACGAAGCTACCAGAGTCGCGGAGGACTCTATCCCCACTGGTGATAAGCCGACTATATATGATTTGTAACCCTAGGCCCTTAGTATGTTATACAAGCTTGGGGGCTAGTTCGTCGATAGTATACACACACACGCACAATGCCTGGTATTCATGTGTACTTTGTACACACCCCTATCACTAATATATAGTACCAGGAGTAGGCTCTTTCTTCAACTGCAAGGGTCCGATCCGAACTAGGGTAAAACTTCGCCTCGTATTACCATCCAGCCTAACAGCCAGGGATATCCTACCGATGATATGATGAAATCATATCTGCCAACTACTAAGAGAGAGGTGTGTCGGGGAGGGGGGCCAATGTGTGCGAGAGAGGCCTAAAGATAATGTGCGTGCGGGAGACACGTAGGCACATATATGTGCGTATAGAGGGCTAGTAGAGACCGTGCATGTGTATATATGCATGTGAGAGAAATAATGTTTTCCAACTGAGATTAGTGAAAAGAGTGGTACATAGTAGTCAGAAAGAGAGAGAGAGAGAGAGAAACATAGAGAGCATGTGCGTGAGACACCCCGACACCCTGAGAGAGATTGTGAGCATGTGTGAAAGAGAAATGTCGATGCATATAAAGTGTGTGCACTTATGCGTTAGATAGAGAGATATATAACGCGTTTGTGAGAATGGGGCGAGGCATAGTGCATCTACGTGTAAAAGGTGGTTCTACACATTAAATTAAAATATAAATGGCATTATTATTTTTGGATGAGATCATGAATTTTGCAAATTGCGTATGGACGAAAATCGGTCTATCAGACACCCATACTCTATTGAATTCTAGCATTTGCATGTGTTTATTTCATATTATCGATCCATAGAGTGAGAGCGGTTTGAAATACAGGCAATGGATGCTTCTGCAATTCATATATAAACATTAATTAGGGCACTCCATGTTGTTAGTGTGAAGCACTTTAAACATTTGTCACTTGCATGGATACATTCCAAATTGCTAGCTACGAAATAGAATACATGTCGAATTCAACATAAAGGGGGTTTCGAAGATTCGAATTCATAGGAAGTGCATTCATCTATTTGAACCCGAGATAATGGCATTTGTAAATCAGATGTAAAAGGGGGCATCAATCTTTGTTGTGAGTTTGAACATGCTATATATATTCATACGCATATCTAACTTTTTTTTGCAACCAAGGAGATTATATCTGGAACTGCATGAACTGAGGTAAGTTGCATATTTTTTAATATATACTCGTGTACAATGTATATTCAAATGTAACCCCTCCATTCCAAAATAATCGTAGCTTTAGGATTTTCAAGAGTAAAGATTTAGGAAGTTTGACAAATCCTGAAAGTTCAATTCAAGAGAACCGAAAACGTTAATGCTTCTGGTCCCAAATATTGAACGAAGTGCCAAATAGGCCTCTGGTCACCCGAAACCGTGCGAGACTAATGTTTGGTGGTAGGAAATTACTGTCCTGACTCTGGCCCGTGTAGCCTATCGGTCCAATGTCCAAAGGTCTAAACCGGGGTAGGTTTGTAACTTCACCAAGACGCCAGTCTCAACCGCCTCCGAGAAGCATTCATAAGCTGTGGGAGCCTAAACACCCATGCGCTCGGCCGAAATCTATCCCGCACACATTTGGGACACCTGACATGACTGTCCTACCCCCAACCCGCAATATGTCCGAAATTTTAGATGGGGGCAAAGTTTGTAACTTTCCCCAAATTTCAAACAAGCGCGTCTCAAACCGAAACATTGTTCCCCCTTAGTTCCCCGCCTCCCTCCGTTTCCCCATTCATACTCCGTGGGCGCGAAAACGCCCTCTCCACCAGCCGCGAAACCCCAGCCTCCTCTGCCCTCCACCCTATAGCGGCCAATCCACCGCCGCCCTCCTCCATCGTGCCAGAGCCAGTACCCCAACGTCGTCGTCCAACGCAACCGCAACCGCAACACCCTCAAGGACTTAGCAGATGAAGCCGAGGCAGAGCTGCTTCCACGACGCCGACGCCGACATGCGCCGTACCAAAACCACTCCGACCACGTCGTCCTGCCCCTCACTGCTACGGCTCCATTGTCGCAACCGTCCACCGCACCGGAGCTGTTCCCGCTACGCCGTCATTCGCCGCCTCGGATCTGCTTCCCCGCCGCCGACAGACGGCCACCGCACCATACTCAACAACTTGGCCATGGGTTCGTCCAAGGCTGCACCGTCCTCCACAACTTCTGGTTTCCGGCGAACAACAAGAAGATCGTCGGAAAAACAGAAGGAGGACACAACACTGCCAGCAGAAATAGGTACTCCTCTTCCCTTATTCGTGCAAATCTTACGTCTCCGCTCACACCGTATTCATCCCACGAAAGAAACTAGTTGAGCGCTTCTTACTGCATCTTCTTCGTGATACTAAATGCATAAGGTTTCCTCCCTTTTACTATTTCACCTTTGTTAGAGGTCAGTAGCCCGCCTGGATTTCAATTCAGGGTCAGTCGAACCGCAAATAAAAGAAGCAGCACCCGCTTAGGCGCGCGGAGCACCTAGTCCGTCTGTTCCCCGGGGAAGCGGCGCATCAGTGTCTATCATAGGGGTGTGGGGCGCAGGAGCTGCTTGCGCCCGATCTGGAGGTCGGCGTGGCTTGAATGGATGGTCGGGGGTCCCAAGCACAGCGGTGCGATGAGATTGAGGGGAGGGCGCAGGCAGGGGACGAATACTGGGCCGATGGTCGCTGGCGTTTCGAGGAAGATCATCAACACTGACTGGCTGGAGGTAGATGAAGGCGATCTGCCCGTTCTTTGTACATCGGACGGTGCAGAAAAATGGACTGACCTATTTGCTTTCAGTCGACTGTTATTTTCATAGAATCCTATAGTAATTTAGTGTGCCATGCATGTTGTAGAGCTATCATATGTCTCCCGTCATTTATTTCTCACCGACCTGCTATCTGCTACCTTTACACTGTACTAATTGTGCACACACTTCACCCATACTCACACTATTGTTTTTTATGCATGGGTATTTCAGACTCTAACGCAGTGTTGATGAATGCAGAAAAGAAAAGACAGAAGTCGCTCCAGTGTAATTCGAAGATAAGCACTAAGCGTTTTAGCGCTCTAATGGGTGCAGTGTCAGCAGTTGGAGACAGTAAACGTAGCTTTGCAGTTGATGATCTCAATTGCCACACACAACCATCCCAGGTGGTTGCTTTAACTTCGCGCTGTCAAATGTGGTTGCATGTTGCATATGGTGTCTAGCTTGTATTGCTTCCAATTTGGTTAAATTGCATCTGCTTACTTTACACATTATACCTTTGATAATGACATGCCTTCCTATTTTTGATACATACTACATATGTCTATTAACCATGTTCGTACATCAAACTAATGCTCTTTTGTATCCCTCATCAATCACTTATGATGAGACAGTCACCCGAGTGGGTTACTGTGAGACGTCCTACTCGTTTAAAGAGTGCAGTGTCATCCTCCCCACATGATTCTCAAGAAACAGCAAGGCTAAATGAAGATAGTCAACGTAGCTCTCTAGTTGATCACCGCAATTCCCCCACACCACCATCGCAGGTGCTTGCTCTTACTTGGCAGTGTGATATGTGGTTGCATGTTGCATATGGTGTCTACCTTGTAATGCTTCTAGTTAGGGTAAATTGTATCTGCTTAGTTAACACATTATACCTGTGAATATGACATGCCTTCCTGTTTTTGGTACATACTACGTCTGCCTATCACACCATGTTCTTACATCAAACTACTGTTCTTGTGTATCCTGCGTCTATCGCTTGAGACAGTCACGCGTGTGGGTTAATATGAGACGCAATACTCTTATAAAGAATGCAATTTCATCCTCTCCACATGATTCTCAAGAAACAGCAAGCCTAAATGAAGATATTGAACGTAGCTCTGTACCTGAAGACCGCACTTCCCCTACACCACCATCACAGGTGCTTGCTCTAACTTCGCAGTGTGATATGTGGTTGCATGTTGCATACGGTGTCTAGCTTGTAATGCTTCTAATTAGGGTAAATTGCATCTGCTTAGTTTACACACTATACCTGTGAATATGGCATGCCTTCCTATGTTTGGTACACACTACATCTATGTGTTAACCTTGTTCTTACATGAAACTACCTCTCTTCTGTATCCTGCATCAATCACTTACGATGAGTCACCTTTATTCGTTGCATATTGCATATTATTTCTAGCCTGTTGCCATGTATTGCTTCTAATTTGGTCAAATACATTTGTTAGGGCGCCCTTTTAATTTGGCAGAATGATATTGGTTTCATCTTTCATATGGTTTCTAGCTTGCATCGATTCTAACAAGTTCAAGCACCTTGTGCTTAGTTTACACTTTATACATCATACATGTCAATATGTCACGCAGTCCTGTTTTTCATACATATTCCATCCTCCTATCATGCGGCTGCCTTACATGAAAGTAGTGTTCGTCAGTATCATGCATCAATGAGTTCTGAAGAGCAGATTTTATTCCTTTTTCTTGTGGGTTTGACTTGACAAGGCAAAATCAAGAAAGAGGAAGGAAAAGAGTAAGGAAGGCGATGATGGTGGTCCTCTGCAGCAACGTAAACGGAGCATCTGTACCGATTCTCCTTATATTGATAGTGCATTACAAGGTCCAAGTCTCTGCTCCCCTACTCCACCGTCCAAGGTGCTTGCTCTAACTTGGTAGTGTGATATCTGGTTGCATGTTGCATATGGTGTCTAGCTCGTATTGCTCCTAATTAGTTCATGTTTTTGGTACATACTATATCTGTCTATCACACCATGTTCTTACATGAAACTACTCTTCTTGTGTATCCTGCATCAGTCACTTATGATGGGACACCTTTAAGTTGGCAGTGTGATATTGGTTTGCGTCTTGAATATGATTTCTAGCATGTATTGCTTCTAGTTTGATGAACGCCACCTATGACGAGACAGTTTTAACTTGGCAGAGTGATATTGATTGCACCTTCCATATGGTGTCTTGTAGTGTTTCTAATTTTTTGAAGTGCCTTCTGCTTAGTTACCACATCATAGGTTTGAATATGTCAAGCCGTCCATTTTTTCGTACATATTCCATCCTCGTATCATGACTTTGCCTTTCATCAGAGTAGTGTTCGTCAGTATCATGCATGAATGAGTTCTGAAGAGCGAATGATATTCCTTTTTCTTGTCGGTATGACCTCACAATGCAAAATCAATAAAGCTGAAGGAAATTGGCAAGGCATTGGATGATGGTGGTCCTTCCGAGCAACTAGAACGGAGGTTCTCTACAGATTCTACTCCGCCATCCTCCCAACAAGATTCGCAAGACAACGCAAGGCTAGACAGTCAACGTAGCTATGTAGATGATGAGCACATCTCCCCTACTCCACCATCACAGGTGCTTGCTCTAACTTGGCACTATTATATGTGGTTGCATGTTGCGTATGATGTCTAGCTTGTATTGCTTCTAACTTTGTTGAATTGCATCTGCTTACTTTACACATAATGCCTGTGAATATGACATGTGTTCTTGTTTCTACATCAGACTACTATTCTTGCATATCCCGCATCAGTCACTTATGATAAGGCACCTTTAAGTCGCCACTGTGATATTGGTTGTGTCTTGCATATGATTTCTATCATGTACTGCTTCTAATTTGTTGAAACGCCATACAGTTTGAACTTGGCAGAGTGATATTGGTTGCATCTTTCATATGGTGTCTAGCTTGCAGTGCTTCTAATTTGTTGAAATGCCTTCTGCTTAGTTACCACATCATAGGTGTGAATATGTCACACCATCCTGTTTTTCATACATATTCCATCCTCGCATCATGTGTTTGCCTTTCATTCGAGTAGTGTTCATCAGTATCATGCATGAATGAGTTCTGAAGAGCGAATTTTATTCCTTTTTCTTATCGGTTTGACTTCACAATGCAAAATCATTACAGCTAAAGGAAATTAGTCCGGCAGTGGATGATGGTGGTCCTTTGGAGCAACTCAAACAGGGGGTCTCTACAGATTCTACCCCGCCATCCTCCCAACAAGATTCGCAAGACAACACAAGGCTGGATAGTCAACGTAGCTGTGTAGATGATGAGCACATCTCCCCTACTCCACCATCATAGGTGCTTGCTCTAACTTGACACTATTATATGTGGTTGCATGTTGCGTATGATGTCTAGCTTGTATTGCTTCTAACTTGAATTGCATCTTCTTACTTTACACATAATGCCTGTGAATATGACACGTGTTCCTGTTTCTAGAACATACGTGTACATGATGAGCACATCTCCCCTACTCCACCATCACAGGTGCTTCCTCTTACTTGGAACTGTTATACGTGGTTGCGTTTTCCATATGATGTCTAGTTTGTATTGCTTCTAATTATGTTGAATTGCATCTGTGTAGCTTACAACTTATACCTGCAACGATCACTTACCCATAAGACACATTTAAATTGGGACTGTGATGTAGGTTGCATCTTGCATTGTCTTCTAGCTTGTACTGCTTCTAATTTCTTGAAATGGCACTTACGACGAGACACTTTTTACCTGATAGAGTGATATTGGTTGCATGTTCATATGGTGCCTAGCTTTCATTTCTTCTAATTTTGTTGAAATGCCTTCCGCTTACTGTTTTTTCATACATATTCCATCCTCCTATCGTACGTGTGAATATGAAATGCTGTCTTTTTTTGTATATATTTCATCCTCCTATCCTGCGCTTGTCTTACATCAAAGTAGTGTTCGTCTGTATCATGCATCAACCAGTTATGCAGAGCTAATTTTATTCATCTTCTTGTGGTTTTGACTTCATAAGGCAATATCAGAAAATAGGAAGGAAAAGAATAAGTTAGGGGATGTTGGTGGTCCTCCGCACCGACGCAAACAGAGACTCTCTAGATTTTCCACTTCTACTGCTAATGAAGTTGAAGTCCCAAGTCTACATGATGAGTTCATCTCCCGTACTCCACCATCGCAGGTGCTTGCTCTAAGTTGACAGTGTGATAATTGGTTTCATGTTGCATATGTTGTCTAGCCTGTATTTCTTCTATTTTGGTTAAATTGCACCTGCTAAGTTTATACGTTATACATGTGCATATGACATGGCTTTCTGTGTCTAGAATACACTGCATCTATCTATCATACCATGTTCTTACATCAAAGTACTGATGTTGTATATCCCGCATCAGTCACTCATGATTGGACGCTTTTAACATGGCAATTTGATAGTGGTTGCCTCTCGCATTGATTTCTACGTTGTACTGCTTCTAATTTTTCGAATTGCCACTTATTACAAGACACTTTTAACTTGGCAGAGTAATATTGGTTGCATCTTTCATATGGTGTCTAGCTTGCATTACTTCTATTTTCTTGAAAATCCTTCTGCTTAGTTTGCACATCGTAGCTGTGAATATGTCATGTCATCCTGTTTTTCTTACATATTCCATCCTCATGCAGTTGTCTTACATCAAAGTATTGCTTGTCTGTATCATGCATCAATGAGTTCTGAAGAGTGATTTTATTCTTTTGTGTTGTGGGTACAGCTTGACATGGCAAAGTCAAAAAAGAGCAAGGAAAATAATATAGTAGGCAGTGTTGTTACTCGTCGGGTGAAACGGAAAAGGTTCTACCATCGAGATTCTGCTGGTACTTATAGTGCAGTAGAAGGTCCAAGTCCACCGGCTAAATCTACAAACACAGTATCACCTGCTCCACCAGCTGCAGCATCCGCTTCAACTGTACCAGCATATCAACTAGTTACTCGTTTGTTTGCTCCGGAACTGGCCAGTTCCCAAGCTGCCTTCACACCTAACACTACTTCCGAAGCACTGCTGACACAATAGGACTTGGCAAGATCAGATGAACCTCATGAGCATCAACACCAAGACGGTACTTGACCAAGTCAAGTTGCAGTTGCATGCCCCTTTATATGTACTCTCACAGTTTGATGTACACTAACACTTTCCATATTCGTTGTTGAACTAGCACCACGGCGCAAGCGGAAACAGACATCAGGGATAATGCTTGACAGATTAACAAAATCTAAAGGAGGAAGAATGGAGATCCATTTTGAGGCAGGTTTGAAAAGGCCACGTGATGCTACAGAGTCAGCCAAGTTAGTATTAGTGGCAGCCATTGCCGTTAGGTGTCATGCACGTATCCTCCCAACGTGGATCTAGTACAGGAATGAGAAAGACAATACCCAGTTTAACACCTTCCTTGACCATTTATCCATAAGTAATGTTATTCATCGCAATTAGTAATATTGTCTTGCTCTGTCCCATACTTTCTAGCTTCCTCCTAATAAGACTCACATTCTTTTTTCAACCGATGAGGTTCAAGTTGGATCCGAAAGATGATGCAACTAAACAAGCATGCACTCATATTTTTCAGTCTGCTTTGCGACAGTATCGGTACCACCTTAGAAAATCTCACTTTGAAGGCAAGGCTAACAATGAAATCGCCCAAACATTTCCAGTGGAATATATTACAGATGAAGACTGGACAGCCCTCGTTAAACACTGGTCTGATCCAAAGTATTAGGTAGGCTATATGTATTTGATCAGACCACATATTGAACTTGTATTTATGTATGTGCCTTACAAGTGTATCTTCTTCTAGGCTAACTGTTTGAAGAAGAAAACCAATCGTTCTAAAGTGAAATTCCAACAGACAGCAGGATCTCGTAGCTATATTGCACACTGCGAGGCTCTTGTAAATAGCTGCTACTTCCTTCTTTTTTGTGCCATATTATCATATCTATATTGACTTGTTCCAAATACAGAGGAAAGCCCGTGCAGACCAAAAAGAACTTGAACCGAATGCAGCGCAAATCTTCAAGGATTGCCACACCAGCAAGATGAAGGGCATGAGCACACCAGTTCAAGCCGCTGTTGTAAGTCCTTACTCCTTCTGCCTTGAACTGATTGGTACTATGATGTGTTCATTTAACTACTTGGTTTGCAGCCAATGTCAGTTACTCTGTTAACTTTTATACACAGTTGTCTTAACTTATCATTTCACCTTACATGGTTTAAAAGAGATGAAGGATATTCTTTTGGTCTTGATCTGTAATCTAGTTGTTATGTTCACGTGCGCACACAATGATAAAATAGCCTGTTTGTTTTATATCTGTTTGCCCATGATATGAATGATGTCATACTATGTTCATCCTACTTTAAACCATGTCTCTTTATCCTTAGATGTCAACGAATATGAGGAAATAGACAATACAGTAGGCATGCTACATGGACATATGTTCTGAAAGTGATTTTATTATGTAGTTGGCACTACAATACATGCTAATGTATTAAAGTAGTTCACCAAAATAAGTTATGTATAAACGTTTAACCTACTTTGTTTGTTTTTGTCTCATTAGTAACTTATCTGGTACACTAATCTACAAGTTCAAACTTTCAGGAAGCTACGAAACAAATGATTGAACAGCGACAACCACCTGAAGGTGACGAGGCTACTACAGGCACAATGTCACCTCTTGCTGCAGTGCGTCAGTATCTCTCCACTAACAGTGCAAAAAGCACCTTCCTGCATAATTCTGGGTTGGTTGTCAAGGTAACCTCGTACAAATCGCCTACTGAACAAAATCTTCCTGCTAGACAGAGTGATATATTTGTGCTCCAGACACAAGTCCAATCCCTAATGGACGTTGTTTCAGAAACAAGAATAGTGGTTGAGAAATGTCGTCAAGATACGAATGGTTTTGAAACCAGACTATCAGACATTCGCTTCATTGTTCAAGAGCAATGGCGGAAAAAAGGTGGAGATCGTGCTGCTCCATCAGATTCTACAGCCTGAAACATTAGCACTCAGGTCAAATGATATGTGCTTCTATACATCTGATGGTGCTTTTATCTGGAAGGACTGTAAACTTTATGCCAACATGCCTTTTGTTGTATGGTTGGAATTTATTTTGTTGTGATACAACATTTATGATGCTGCCACAGGCTGCAGTAATTACGATGCTATTTTTGTATAGTGTAGGTTTATCTTAGTAATGTATTCGGCCGAAAGCTTCGTAGGAGCCCAACATGCCAACATTCGTAGGGCCCATTCCAATTTGGCTAAAAACGATTACGGGCCGAAATTGGCATGTAGCCCACTAAAAATATCTGGGCCTAAATCAGCATAAGCTTTCATATTTTTCTGGTAGGCATGTGCCCATACTGGGCCTTTAACAGGCCTAAACATAATTTGGGCCCTCAGTAAAAATAGGACGTTTACAGGTGTAAATATCTCGAGCCCATAAAAAACATGAGCCTTTAATAGACCGAAAGTGAGATTGGGCCCTGATTGTGCCAAATAACCCACTAGACTTAGCAGGCCGAAATTGTGGCCCATTTATGATGCGGATCTTTGACAGGCCGAAATTCAGATGGGCCGTAAATGCGCCGACCTAATACACGGGCCTTTAACATGCCAGAACTTCGGTCGGGCTAGATTATCGTCATTTTTATATGGGCCGTTAATGGGCCCGATATGACGTTGGGCCACATATTGTCACACCCTAGCTAGTTCATGCATTAGAGTGTTGCATCATGTCTATTTTTCTCAACAGAAACTTGAAATGGGGATGACAGAACCCCCAGCCCCTTCTGAAACCAACTAGGGTTTACTAAAAACATTTTCAATGAACCTGAAATGGCCTTCTAAAATGTCCATCATTTTTGTCTTGGTTCAGAACCTCTGCCAAAAGTGATGCGCAACTTTCTAGGTCATCCTAAGGTCTTTGAATTAAATCATAAGTATTTGAATTTGGGCATTTAAAATTTATAAAAATATTTTAATGCTCAAATAAACCTAAACTAAAATATTCCTTGCTCGAAATATTCCAACTAAGGACCAGATGCAGTTTGGTGAATTTTGGAGTTGCCTAGGTATTTTTAGAAATTCAACAAACTTACAGAATAAAAACAGAAACAGAAAAAAAGGGGAAAGACTTACCTGGCGCCACCGAGAGGCCCACCTGCCGGCCCAGCCCAGCCACCGCTCCAGCGAGCTGCTTGGCTTGGCCAGGCAGGCAGGCAGGTGCTCGACGGCGGCCGCAGCGTGCGCCACGCAGCTGCCCGTCGCCCTGATTCCCCCTCTCCCCCCCCTGTGACCTTGGATGAGCTCCACGTCATGCCCCGAACCCCCTAGACACTCTCACTCAGCCCCAGCTCCTCTCCCTCGCTCTCACACGCCATGGCCGACGCCACCGCCGCCGCACCCTCGCCGTAGTCGCGCTCTCCGTCAACCTCGCGCTGCGCCACCGTGTCCAGGAGCTTCGCCACCCTCTACTCCTTCGAGCTAGCCGAGCCCCGAGCGCTCGCGTGCCCCGAAGCCACCGCACTGACCTCGACCGAACCGCCATCGCCGGAGATCCCCTTCGCCGTCGCCGCCGCACCAGCTCGTCCCCGACCGCGTCGTCTGCTCCCTCGAGATCACCGTGAGCTTGGCTACCTCCTCCCCCTTTCCTTTCTCGCTCTCGTGCACCACCGCAAGCACACAAAGTTCACCGCACGCGCCGCCACGGAGCGCGTCGCCGACGTGTCTCCGGCTAACCACCGGCCACCCCACCTTGTCTTACACACTCACCGCGTCCCCAGGGGGCCAACGCACCTCACCACGGGCCTCGCCGTGCCCCGTAGCGTCGGATCCATCTTCACCCGACTCCGGTGACCGCCAAAGTCGTCGACGGCAACGTCTCCGACTACCCAGAGCTAAACCACCACCACCAATAGCCGCAGCTCGGTCTCAGCTACGCGTAGATGCCCTCCGCCGCCCTTTTGGTCGCCGGAATGCAAAAAATCACTTCCGCCACCGCGTTCGGCCTCGCCGGCGGCTAGATGCCGGCGTGTTTGACCCTGATTTGACTAGGGTGGGTCCAGGTTGACTCCCCTGAGCCTATGACAAGTGGGGCCCCCTCTGCTAATTAACCCAGATTAGTTTAAACTAAATTTAGTTATAATATTTAACTACTGACATGCGGGACCCACTGGTCAGTTTGACCTGGACCAGCCTGTTGACCTGCTGAGGTCAGCATGACATCATGCTGACGCAGTAATCCTTTTCTGGAATTAAAGTAAATCCAGAATGATTTATAAATTCCAGAAAATCCCCCAAACTTCAAAAAATCATAGTAAATCATCTGTAACTCCAAATGCAAAGTTTTATATATGAAAAATGATCAAAAAAATCCAATCTATCCATCTGTACTAGTTTCATGCATGTTTAAGCAAGCTAACCTGATGTTTAGAGCAGAACTAGATAAAGCACTTATAAGGGCCATGTATGAGTTTGAAACTTGAATCTTTGATTCAAAATGGTTCAAACCCATCTGGTTTTAGTTGCATTAGCCCAACACACTCATATTGCCATGTTTCATGCATGCACCATATTGTTGCATATTGTTTGGTAATGTTGTGTATCGGTGCTCTTTGCGGCAGGTTCTGCCCCTGAGGAGTATCGTGATTACCCCAACGAAGAACAATATCAGTGCATCGACCCATCAGGCAAGCAACAGACCATTTGATCATATTGATACAATCCCATATTCTCGCTCCTGCTCTCTTCTACTGCATTAAGACAACGCGTTTCAAACTGCTGTGTGCTACGGTAGTTGAACCCATTTCCTCTGCATGACCTGCCATTGCCACAGTAACTAGATGAAACCCACTAGCATGTGTAGGAGTTGTTTGAGCCATATGTATGTGTTGTTCCTACCTTGCTGTGCCTGCTATGCTTAGAGTTGTGTCAGGTCTGGTTCATCTGGGTGATGGGCTAGAGTGAAATGATCATGCCGGTAATGAGAGTTATGTGGTGAACACGATTTGGTAAAGGTATCGATGAAAGGCCATGTAGGAGTACATGGTGGGTTGTTTCATTGAAGCCGACCTTAAGCACTGAGATCTGTATGTGTGATTTAAGATACAGCTACTACCATGCATTGGGCCCTGAAATATGACCCCGCTCGACTTCTTATTCACCCTAGTCCTCTGTCCAGGAGTTGCAAGTAGTTTCTGGTGTTTGTAGCCTACTGGAGGCCGTGGACAGCGCTGACCATAGGGGTGGGCTGTGATGCGGTAGGTACGTGGCACGGTGTACCGGATACCCGTTAGGTGTCTCAGGAACCCTGTTCACATCGTTTGGGGTTGTGAGCGATACCTCGGCCGGATCTCCTCATGGATGGAACCCGAATAGGCGATAAACCTGGACTAGAGACTTGAGTGTTTAGGTAGGTCGTGGTCTACACCCACGTCGGCTTTTGCTTGAAGTCTGCCGAGCACATGTCGTGTGCAGACGCTAAGTGGTGGAAACATGTATGAAGAAGTACACCCCTGCAGGGTTAACATTATCTATTCAAATAGCCGCGTCCGCGGTAAAGGACTACTTGGTTGCCTATACAGTTCATAGACAAGTAAATGGATACTTCTAAAAATCTCAAGATAAGCGTGAGTGCCGAGGATGGCTCTTCCGTAGGATGACGGAGGTGGATCCTCGGTGGTGTATTGAAGTGGTGAGTAGTGGACTCGTGTGCGCAAAACCATTTCAAGTTGGTGTATCGTAGGATAGCTTAGCCAAGAGTCAAAGCTGGCTTGCTGCAATAACCCCACCAACCCTTCTTGATAATGTGCATGTATGTAGGATCTGATGTAAGTCTTGTTGAGTACCTTTGTACTCATGTTGCTTTAATTTACATTTTCAGAAGACGCTGCAACCCCTTCTGATGGTTTCTTCGTAGACGTTGACATCGATGAGTAGACCGAGGCCCAGGTGGTGATCCTGAGCTTGTGAAGGACCATGTAGTATAGCCAGGCTTTCCCAAGCCTCTTTTATTTTACTAGTTGTCTGTACTCAGACAAGTTACTTCCGCTGTTGGCTTGTATGTCTGTATGACTTGAATGCTGGGTCGTGTGACCCGTACTTGTGTGTATGATATGTATGACTCTCTGAGCCTTAAATAAAGTACTTGTGTTGTAGAGTCATGTTGTGATGCCTTGTTGTATTTGCACATATCGAGCATATTGTGTGTATGATTGAAATGCTTGGTATGTGTGGGATCTGACTATCTAGTTGTTTATCCTTAGTAGCCTCTCTTACCGGGAAATGTCTCCTAGTGTTTCCACTGAGCCTTGGTAGCTTGCTACTGCTCCGGAACACTTAGGCTGGCCGGCATGTGTCCTTCTTCGTTCCTGTGTCTGTCCCTTCGGGGAAATGTCACGTGATGGATACCGGAGTCCTGTTAGCCCGCTACAGCCCGGTTTACTGGAGTCCTGCTAGCCCAGTGCTATAGCCCGGATTCACTTGCTGATGACCGACACGTTCGATGCTGGGTCATGGATGCCTGTCCCTGTAAGTCTGTGCCACTTTGGGTTTACGACTAGCCATGTCAGCCCGGGCTCTTTACCATATGGATGCTAGCGACACTATCATATACGTGTGCCAAAAGGCGCAAATGGTCCCGGGCAAAGGTAAGACGACACCGTGGGAATACCGTGCGTGAGGCCGCAAAGTGATATGAGATGTTACATGCTAGATCGATGTGGCATCGAGTCGGGGTCCTGACAAATATGGCCCATGGTTTACGTCCGGCGTTAACAGGCCGAAAATGACAACAGGCTGAAAGTGGCCCAAATCTATAGTGGGCCTCTAACAGGACGAATGTTAGACATGGCCGAATATGACCCAAATCCTTCACGGTCGTTTATGGGCCGAAAGTTTTGATGGCCTGTAAATGGGCCCAAATGAAGCCGGACCTTTAACAGGACGGAAATACACCGGGCCATAATTCGGGCCAATTACTTAGCGGACTGTTAACGGGCCAGAAGTGACCATGGGCCACGTTGATGACAAGTTTATGACAGGCCGTTGACGGGCCGATTTGATAGAGAATGTTGGGCCTTTAGCTGGGTCGGCCCATTATGGTCTACAAAATCTTGTGGGCCTTTAGCTGGGCCGGCCCATTGTGGTCCGCAAAATCTTGTGGGCCTTTAGCTGGGCCGGCCCATTATGGTCTACAAAATCGTGTGGGACTTTAGCTGGGCCGGCCCATTATGGTCCGCTAAATTTTGTGGGCCTTTAGCTAGGTCGGCCCATTATGGTTCGCTAAATCTTATGGGCCTTCGATTGGGCCGGCCCATTTAACTTTGTGGGCCACTTTTGGGCCGGTCCACGTGTCAACATATCATAGGCCCATCTCGACCGTTGGATGAGTGACACATGTGCCAACACGGAGCTGACGCGTGGATCCGTCAGCCAATGAGAATTTTACATGTGGAAAATCGGCATTGGTCGTGGCTGTTAACGGGTTATTGGATCCAAAATCTGACCAGATAGCTTAACGGCGTTCCGTTACGGTGGATGCCACGTGTCGGTCACCCTTGACGAAAGCACTTATGTGACGTGCGATTTATCGTCATGGAAGTGGACACTTCCGTGATGATAATTTTGGTAATGTCATGGAACACTTCTACGACAGCACAGGTATGACTATCTTGATTCTGTCATAAAATCGCATGGATGTACATGCATGACAGAAAATGCGACCTACTGTGACAAACACGTATCATCACGAAAGTGTATTTTTTTTGTAGTGTATTCTGCATGTGCAAAACTGGCTTGCACCTGTTGTATGTGAACGTAGAGCTTATCACACCCGATCATCACGTGGTGTCTTGGCACGATGAACTTTCACAATGGTGCATACTCAGGGAGAACACTTGTACCTTGAAATTTACTGAGAGATCATCTTATAATGCTATCATCAATCAAAGCAAAATAAGATGCATAAAGGATAAACATCACATGCAATCAATATAAGTGATATGATATGGCCATCATCATCTTGTGCTTTTGATCACCATCTCCAAAGGACCATCATGATCACCATCATCACCGGCACGACACCTTGATCTCCATCGTAGCATCGTTGTCGTCTCGCCAACTATTGTTTCTACGACTATCGCTACCGCTTAGTGATAAAGTAAAAACAATTACAGGGCGATTGCATTGCATACAATAAAGCGACAACCATATCGCTCCTGCCAGTTGCCGATAACTCTGTTACAAAACATGATCATCTCATACAATAAAATGTAGCATCATGTCTTGACCATATCTCATCACAACATGCCCTGCAAAAACAAGTTAGACGTCCTCTATTTTGTTGTTGCAAGTTTTACGTGGCTGCTACGGGCAGAGCAAGAACCGTTCTTACCTACGCATCAAAACCACAACGATTTTTCGTCAAGTGTGCTGTTTTAACCTTCAACAAGGACCGGGCGTAGTCACACTCGATTCAACTAAAGTTGGAGAAACTGACACCCGCCAGCCACCTGTGTGCGAAGCACGTCGGTAGAATCAGTCTCGCGTAAGCGTATGCGTAATGTCGGTCCGGGCCACTTCATCCAACAATACCGCCAAATCAAAGTATGACATGCTAGTAAGCAGTATGACTATTATCGCCCACAACTCATTGTGTTCTACTCGTGCATATAACATCGACGCATAAACCTGGCTCGTATGCCACTGTTGGGGAACGCAGTAATTTCAAAAAAAATCCTACAATCACACAAGATCTATATGATGCATAGCAACGAGCGGGAGAGTGTTTTCCACGTACCCTCGTAGACCGTAAGTGGAAGCTTCAAGTGACACGGTTGATGTAGTCGAACGTCTTCGCGATCCAACTGATCCTAGTACCGAAAGTACGGCACCTCCGCGATCTGCACATGTTCAGCTCGGTGACATCCCTCGAACTCTTGATCCAGCTAAGGTCGAGGGAGAGTTCCGTCAGCACGACGGCATGGTGATGGTGTTGATGAAGTTACCAACGCAGGGCTTCGCCTAAGCACTACAACGATATGACTGGGGTGGAAATCTGTGGAGGGGGGCACCGCACATGGCTAAACAATGTCAACTTGTGTGTTCTAGGGTTCCCCATGCCCCCGTATATAAAGGAGAAAGGGGGGAGGCCGGCCGTCCCTATGGCGCGCCAAGGAGGGGAGGAATCCTCCTCCTAGTAGGAGTAGGATTCCTCTTTTCCTAGTCCTACTAGGAGGGGGAAGGAAGGAGTGGGAGAGGGAAAGGAAAAGGGGGGTGCCGCCCCCTTCCTAGTCCAAGTCGGACTCAAGGGGGAGGGGGCGCGCGGCCTGCCCTGGCCGCCCCTCTCTCTATCCACTAAGGCCCATCTAGGCCCACTAGTTCCCCGGGGGGTTCCGGTAACCCTCCGGCACTCCGGTTTTATCCGAAATCAACCGGAACACTTCCGGTGTTTGAATATAGCCACCCAATATATCAATCTTTATGTCTCAGCCATTTCAAGACTCCTCGTCATGCCTGTGATCACATCTGGGACTCCGAACTACCTTCGGTACATCAAAACACATAAACTCATGATAGCGATCGTCATCGAATGTTAAGCGTGCGGACCCTACAGGTTCGAGAACTATGTAGACATGACCAAGACACCTCCCCAGTCAATAACCAATAGAGGAACCTGGATGCTCATATTGGTTCCTACATATTCTACGAAGATCTTTATCGGTCAAACCGCATAACAACATGCGTTGTTCCATTTATCATCGGTATGTTACTTTCCCGAGATTCGACCATCGGTATCTCAATACCTAGTTCAATTTCATTACTGGCAAGTATCTTTACTCGTTCCATAATGCATCATCTCGTACTAACTCATTAGTCACATTGCTTGCAAGGCTTATAGTGATGTGCATTACCGAGAGGGCCCAGAGATACCTCTCCGACAATCGGGGTGACAAATCCTAATCTCAATCTATGCCAACTCAACAAACACCATCGGAGACACCTGTAGAACATATTTCTAATCACCCAGTTACGTTGTGACGTTTGATAGCACACAAAGTGTTCCTCCGGTATTCGGGAGTTGCATAATCTCATAGTCATAGGAACATGCATAAGTCATGAAGAAAGCAATAGCAACAAACTAAACGATCATCTTGCTAAGCTAATGGATGGGTCAAGTCAATCACATCATTCTCTAATGATGTGATCTTGTTCATCAAATGACAACTCATGTCTATGGCTAGGAAACTTAACCATCTTTGATTAACGAGCTAGTCAAGTAGAGGCATACTAGTGACATTTTGTTTGTCTATGTATTCACACATGTACTAAGTTTCCGGTTAATACAATTCTAGCATGAATAATAAACATTTATCATGATATAAGGAAATATAAATAACAACTTTATTATTGCCTCTAGGGCATACTTCTTTCAATCATGTCGGGTTGCCTCATGGCTATAAATAGCCCACCCCCTACACCATAAATTGGTGGCTGCTCAGAGTTAGTGCACGGCTTTTGTCGTTTGAGAGCAACCCACCTCCGAAGCCTTTGAGACAGATATCCTTGCAAGGACAAAGCCCAAAACACCCAGAGCCAAAGAGTGTTAGGCATCACTGAAGTCTTTCTGTCCACGTGACCTGAAGACTTGTTACACTTGAGGACTATGCATCCTCCAGCCGGTTTGGCGTCACATTCTGAGGATCCAAGAGTCATTGTGGATCGCCAGTGAACGGATACTGTGAAGGTTTGGAAGTCTACCTTGAAGACTTACCAAAGTGATTGGGCGAGGACTGGGTGTCCTTAGCTCAAGGGGAGTAAGGTGAAGACACAGTCTTCTGAGTTCAATCTCAGCCTCCCTAACCAGACGTACAGTTGTCGCAGCAACTGGAACTGGTCTACCAAATCCTTGTCTTCACCAAGTAACTCGTTCTATTCCCTACTCTCTTTACATTTCAGTTTGTCTTCGTGAAGTTATTACTTGCTTGCCAGATATGTTTGACTTCACTGTGTTAAGTCTACTACCTGTTTGGCTTCACATTGTCTTCCATTCTGATCCATACTGCCTAGTTGTTGTTAGCCTTTGTGCTTTCACTATATTGCTTACTTGACTATGGTTTGTCTAGTGTAGTTCATCTTCCGCTGCATATCATATAGGTTCATTTCAACAGTATGTCTTCAAAGACCTCGTGTTTTGAAGACTTTCATAAAAATCACCTATTCACCCCCCCCCCCTCTAGTCGATAACTAGCACTTTCAAATTTGATTAACTCCAATATGGCAAATTGTCTGTGGAGTGATAGTGAAGGGGTACACAAAATTCATCTGGCCAACTGGCCTTCTATTTGTACGAGGAAAGAATATGGTGGTATGGGGGTCCTAAATCTTCAGGACATAAATATATGCCTGATTGAATCTTGGTTTAAAAGGTACTTAGTTGGTGAGGGCTCCTTGTGAAAAAGGATAGTGGATAGTAAATCACCTAAAACTCTAAGCTCCCTTGACTGGAGCTCTCCTGGTGAATCATGGGGTGTGGAGAGTTTGTGGGGCCCTGGTGACTGGGTTAGACGTTTTGTGTGGGCAGCTGGTTCCTTGTGTGTTCATTTTTTCTTTGGTACGTCTCCTCCGTTTAGTGTGGAGGATAGCTGAATCGATTAGCTTGCGGCTCGAGGAGAGGTTGCATGTCGCGGCGGCGAGTCGATTTAAAAATGTTGTGAATTAAATTGCTAGTTATTTGTGAACTTTTTTTAATTTGTGAAAGTTATTTTAAATTTGCAAATGTTTTTACATCTATGAATTTTTTCTAAATTCCCGTGCATTTTAAAAAATCATGGTTTCAAAAAAAAAGATTTAACAAAAAAAAAGATAAGCGGCTTTTTATAAGACTAGGACAATGCCCGTGCGTTGCAACGGGATATAAATATTGAAGTACATTAGTTTGTGATTACCTGCCCATAATAATGTAATTGTGTAAATATATTTTTATCAAATTCCACCAATCATTTACCTTATATTTTAACAAGAAGTTTGGTAAGTAAATTAAAATGAACTTGATTTGGAAGGCAGGTAAATTAAAATGATTGATTATCATACGCGAAAGGGTGAAACGGGAACCTTGCATTGTTTTTAAGTAGTATAGAGATTGCAGTAGAGTCGGCGCAAAAAAAATATTACTAAACGAGCGAGTCGATCAGAGAGTCGAGTTGAGCGAGTGGGAGATTTGTAGACGGACCCATGTGAACACTGTATCAACAATTATACAATTTCATTGTGGAATATACGCTTCCATGGGGCTCATACAATGACCATCGGCTGACATCAAGGTCAAAATATGTAAGGATATCACAATCATGCACCACCAACTCCAGTTTCCTCTCAAAACAAATATCATCTTTATGGACACTTTGGCACGATATACACATTTAGAAACCATCGAAACATAATTAAAATCCAAGCCAATGCAGATAAAGCCAAAAAATAATAATCAACCACAACAACCTGCTAGAGAAAAAATTGACAAGTGAAAAATGGCGCAGCAAAGCGCGCGTTAGCCTCTAGTATAATACTAGGAACCTAAACATACTTCTTTGTCAAGACAGCCATCCTTTTCAGTTCTGAAAAAGCTTTCAGTGTGCTTTACAAGCTGTGGGACTAGGGACTGGGGTATAAATGGCAGGTATATTGTATATCTTGGCCTACCTCCTAGTCATTGTATAGTTCAGGTTGAGGCCTATCTTATACATCCATATATACGTGTGTTATGCATCGATCAATACATCAAGTTGCATTGCCAAAACATTCTCTTCCAACAAGTAGAATCTGACATGTAATTTTGGCAGGTCTACCTTATTCCCTAAAAGAGGAAAGATAGGAAAACTAATTTAGGTTGTTATGTCTACCATTCACTACAACCTAGAGATCTCAGTATTTCCAAATATGTATAGTTTTTTTTTACTGAAACTGTACAGTCGAGATATCATGTACCTTGGCTCAGTTAGCTGGAACTGTACTATGTTTTTTTGCATTTATAGGTCAATAGCTTATGATGGAGCACAAGGCCCTCTTGTGGTTAGCCCAGGAAATATTGACTCGTCTGGTAGCCCAACATCTAACACTCAAGCTACTATTGTGTAACGCCCGAGACCGACGCTCCAGAAGACTTCCATATATTTCGTGTTCGCCGTGTGTTTTATTTTTGTTTGCCGCATTCATCATGTCATCATTCGCATTGCATCGGCATCGTTTTCATAAAACTTGCATCCGCTCGTAGTTGCCGTGTCCCCCTTGCTTTTGTTGGCCGTTCCGAGACCAATCGAGTTTTCGCTTCCCTCTTGACCGTGACCACCTAACCTCTCTTGCCAGCCCGCAGACCCCTCGCGCGCGTCCGAAAGTTGTCCCGGACCCAACCCGGGTGTTGTTACCGATGGGCCCGGATCATCCCCTAACATCTACAAAACATCTATGTTTTCTCTTTTGGACTTCCTAAGCCTATTTTTCTCGGACCGTCTGATTTCGATCCGAGGGTCGAGATAGCCCCTATCCTAATCCATGTGATGTATATATAATCACCCAACCCTAGATCCTAGGCGCCTTGTCCCATCCTTCCATTCCCTCCGCCGCCACCCGACCAAATCCCTTCGCTCTCAGGATCCTCCTCTAGCCAACCACGCGTAGCCATCTCCCTCCTTGCTTTCATCCTCGAGCCAATCCCCTCGCTCGATCCAGCAACCGTCCAAGCCTCCACCTTCCCTCGATCCAAAATCCCTTAGGGCTTCTCTGCGTCGATCCCTGAGCTCCATAGCCACCTCCACACGCCCTCGTCCGCGAGCACCTGAGGCTCCTGCCTCCTCCTCGTCGCCTCGCACCTCACCCCGGCGTTCCCGACCGCCTCGTCCCCGTGCTCGTCCCTGTGCTCGTCCCTCCAACGCCCGAGCGAGGAGTTCCCCTCGGCCCCGGTGCCTGCAGCTCCCCCGGTCCTCCCGTCCTCTACAGCCATGAACAGCCCCAGGAGCTCCCTCGCAACAGTCCGGATCTGGTGCCTCGCCGGAGAACGCCGTCCTCGATCGGAGCCCATGACCAGGCCGGCCCCGTCGCGCCACCTCTCCCTTCCCATGTTTCCCTCTATCTCTCTGTCTCTCTTTCTCATAGTTCCTGTCTCTCGACAGGGAAATCCATCGCTGCCTCGTCGCCGCAGCAACAGCAGCAGTTCGCCAAGCCCGACAACCGCTCCTCCTCTGTGCTCCCGTCGTCGCCCCTCCTACAAGTCTCGAGCCCGCGCCAAGTCCTTCGCCTCGCCGCCCCTTCGCCTCGCTCGCCGGAGCTCTGCTCCAGGCGCCGCCCACAGCTCTGCATCGAGCAGAGGACGAGCGCCTCGAGCCCGCTCGCCCGTGTTGACCGCGCCTCCAGCGTCTGGGCCAGCACCTCCAGGCCCAGCGCGCCCCTCCTGCAGCCTCCCCTCCAATCGGGCCAAGGCCCATGGTGAGGCCACCCCAACGCCCCTCCTTTATTTTTTTTCTCCTGTTGGGCCAGCCTGCAGTTTCGGCCCGATAGCATTTTTTTCCAGATCTACGAATTTGCTAATTATCCAAGGAATTACAGATTTACAGAAAAGTCCCTAGAGTTCATGCATTTAATAACCCCACAACCGTGCATCGGATTAAAATAATTTATATATGTAAAATGCTTAGAATTTTGTGTAGATTAATATTATGCCACTTTCATCCATGTTTAAAATGTTTAAATTGCTGTTTGATTAATTTTGCTTAAATGCCATGTTTAAATGATTTATTTCATAACTAAATAACCGTAGCTCGGAATTAAATGTTCTTTATATGTAAATGGGGTGGAAAAATGCATAGAATAACATGGTCTACTTTATTTTCCTGTTTAACAACAATAAAATATGTTTTAGGGCAGAACAGTACCAAATCTAAAATATGCATATGAGGATTTTCCGGAAATTGTTGTTTGTTGTTTCCGGCCTCATTTAAACCTGCCTAGATAGGTAGTTTCCATATGCTTCACCTCTTGCCATGTTTTACAACATTTAATATTGTTTGGTAGCTTAAACGAGAGAGAACTAAATAATTGATGTGGTGTTTTGTCAATAGACAACTCGTTGCATATTGAGCTCCACTTAACTTGTAGTATAGTTTGTTGCACTTTGCCATGACATGCCTCATTTAAATCGGACATGCATCATACTTGGTGGTGCATCGTGCCATGTCTATGTGATGGTTGTTTACCATGTTGCTTGCTTCTTTCCGGTATTGCTTCTTCTTGATAGTTCCGGTAACGTTGCGATTGTGAGGATTTGTTCGACTACGCCCGTTCATCTTCTTCATGGACTCGTTCTTCTTCCTAGCGGGATTTCAGGCAAGATGATCGCTACCCTGGATCTCACTACTATCATTGCTATGCTAGTTGCTTCGTTCTATCGCTATGCTGCGCTTCCTATCACCTGTTCTTCAAGCCTTCCCAAATTGCCATGTCAGCCTCTAACCTTTTCACCCTTCCTAGCAAACCGTTGTTTGGCTATGTTACCGCTTTTGCTACGCCCCTCTTATAGCGTTGCTAGTTGCAGGTGAAGTTGAAGATTGCCCCATGGTGGACAGGATTTTGTTGGGATATCACAATATCTCTTATATTATTAATGCATCTATATACTTGGTAAAGGGTGGAAGACTCGGCCTTATGCCTGGTATTTTGTTCCACTCTTGCCGCCCTAGTTTCCGTCATACCGGTGTTATGTTTCCAGATTTTGCGTTCCTTACGCGGTTGGGTGATTTATGGGACCCCCTTGACAGTTCGCTTTGAATAAAACTCCTCCAGCAAGGCCCAACCTTGGTTTTACCATTTGCCTCACCTAGCCATTTTTCCCTTGGGTTTTCAGAGCCCGAGGGTC
>NC_041387.1:191936703-191948432 GCF_002162155.2 Triticum dicoccoides | reverse complement strand
GGGCCAATGCTTGTCCAAGTGTTGGTCCAAACCGAGCGATGTCCGGCACCCCCTGGGCAACCAGGGTCTATGCCAACCCGTCGTCTTGCTCATCCGGTGTGCCCTGAGAATGAGATATGTGCAGCTCCTATCGGGATTTGTCGGCACATCCGGGCGGCTTTGCTGGTCTTGTTTTACCATTGTCGAAATGTCTTGTAAATCGGGATTCCGAGTCTGATCGGGTCTTCCTGGGACAAGGTATATCCTTCGTTGATCGCGAGAGCTTATCATGGGCTAAGTTGGGACACCCCTGCAAGGTATAAACTTTCAAAAGCCGTGCCCGCGGTTATGGGCAGATGGGAATTTGTTAATATCCGGTTGTAGATAACTTAACACCAGATACGAATTAAAACGCATCAACCGCGTGTGTAGCCGTGATGGTCTCTTCTCGGCGGAGTCCGGGAAGTGAACACGGTTTTTGGGTTATGTTTGACGTAAGTAGGAGTTCAGGATCACTTCTTGATCATTGCTAGCTTCACGACCGTTCCTTTTGCTCTCTTCTCGCTCTTATTTGCGTATGTTAGCCACCATATCATGCTTAGTCGCTGCTGCAACCTCACCACTTCACCCCCTTCCTTTCCCTTTAAGCTTTGCTAGTCTTGATACCCATGGTAATGGGATTGCTGAGTCCTCGTGGCTCACAGATTACTACAACAACAGTTGCAGGTACAGGTTATGCGATGATCATGACGCAAGAGCGATGCTTGCTTGCGTTGAGTTCTTCTTCTGCTTCTTCGATCAGGGGATAGGTTCCAGGTCGGCAGCCTGGGCTAGCAGGGTGGATGTCGTTTGAGTTTCTGTTTGTGTTTCATCCGTAGTCGGATGATACTCTTATGTATGATGTATTGTTGTATTCATGTGGCACTGTATGCCTCTTGTATGTATCCCCATCTATTATGTAATGTTGATGTAATGATATCCACCTTGCAAAAGCATTTCATATTGGGCGTGACATATTGTCCTGGGAGCATCACAAGGTTGGGCTAGCAATAAGAGAAAACTCACACATTAGTGTTATGAGAAGGTAATTTTGAGAAAAAAATATTAATGGAGAATGAAAAGCTTAGTGCATGTGTTGTCATAAACTTCTTACCACGATGCCATTTTGTGAGAAATCGAGAATCAGAAATGATGTTGTGTTATTGCGATGTCATTTGGTGAGGACATAGAATTGTGTACTATGTTTATTCGATGTCATGTCATTTTGTGAGAATCTGAATCTAAGAGTTTTTTTTATGATGGGTCTGATGTCTCTTGCAATTGTTCTTGTACTATGTCATTTTGTGAGAATTTGAGTGCTTATGTGAATCTTGTGCAGTTGTGCTATGTCTTACGTATACGTGTATAGAGAACCCGATGGATATCCATACCCGATGGGTATTCATCGGGTCTGGACATGGATATAATTTTTCGCCCATGGATATTTTCGTGGATGGGCACATATTGCCTCCATGGATTTGGATATGGATTTGATATTGTTCAACCCGAGCCGAACACGATCCATTGCCATCCTTAGCTGGGGTATAAATGGCAGGTAGGAAATGGGAGGATGATAAGATTATGGGAAGATATTTGGCATGGAAATGCTCCTTTAGCTACCCAATTTTGGGATTTGTATTATTTAGTTCAAGAGATAAATAAACCATTGCTGAATTGTGGGATGACAATGAACTTAAGTGTACATTTAGGAGGGTGTTTTCTGTTGAGCTGATGATCCAGTGGAAGGATCTGGTTAATATCCTTAGATTAACTACATTTAGTACTGATGATGATTCTCTGATCTGGCAATATGTGACTGAAGGGGTGTATTCTTCTAAGTCTCTATATGTTATTGTTAACTTTAGGGGGATTCAGCCTTTGTACTTACCAACAGTGTGGAGTATCAAAGTACCCCCAAAAGTTCAGGGCTTCCTGTGGTTGTTTTCTCAAAATAAGATCATGACTTGATAACCTAAGAAAAAGAGGGATGGCTAAACCACTGGAATGTGTGCATTGTAAGGAAATAGAGTCGGTGTATCATCTTTTCTTTGAGTGCATTGTAGCTAAGCATTTCTGGAATGAGATTGCATCTAAGCTTAATGTTCAGATTGTGGATTTTGAATCGCTTGCGAAACTGTGGCTTTGCAAGAAGAGATTTGTGCATATTGATGTAGTTACATCTGCAGTGCTGTGGGGACCGTGGAATTTTAGGAATTCAATTGTCTTTAATAGGGTTACTTTGATTTCCATGAAACAGGTAATGGGGGCCTGCATGCCTCGATCCATCTGGCAGCAAATAAGAGCCTGGTAACGTGAGAGGTTTAAGCGTTGGTAGATGTTTAGTGAAGTAGGAGATATCCGGTTTGTAAGACAAAATGCTTACGACCATGGTTTCTTTCTATGAAATGGAACCTTGGGTGAGCACCTTTTCATCCGAAAAAAAAAAGAAATGAGAAAGGAATATAACTGATATACTGCATCAACAGAATTCCAAATCCTGGTTTATAGAACGCAGCTCATGGTCTTTTTTGTTTGCTGACTTTCATCTCACAAATCCAACTCAAATTTGACAACGCCAGTAAAAACAGCCTCAAAATCAAACTAGTGAACAATTTCAAGAGTTTGGTTATATTAAAGATTTTAGCCAAAAGGCGGGCTAAATATTAAAGTCAAGACACTAGGAGTAAGTGGGTCAGAAAAATATACAGCTCACTGGATAAAAAATGATAAATATTGCATCATTAAGTCACACGATAAAACGAATGATATTTTTCATCCACCAAAAGTGGAAACCCCAGTAACACAATGCAGTCCATCATTTCATACACAAGCACAAAGAACAAGCAGAGTTCTACTAAAACGAAAGACAAACAAAATAAAGCTAATAAAAGCCGCAAAGCTAACATAGAAAACATGTTTGGAAAAGAAAATCTGCACAAGTCTAACACCTAAGTTGGTGAGCATGCAACAGCTGCTCATATTCAGGAAATGTTTCTGCAATTCTCTCAATTAGGTCATCTGGCAAAACCTGCGCTTGGAGGAGCGCAGTATGTTTCTGAATCAGTGAAAGAACCACTTGTTGTATGTCCATTTCGTCCAGGGAACCTGCATTAGCCCCCGAAACAAACGTTCACAAAACAACCTTTTGAGGTTAATATCAGAAGGGTTTAGGGTTTAGGGTTTAGGGTTTAGGGTTTAGGGTTTATATCAGAAGAAAAACTATTTTGTGGTAGAATCAGATAAATAAAATGGTTCCAGAAGTTTACCCAGTTCAATGTCTTGGGTTTCTTCATCTATGTCTCCTTCCTCAACAACCTCGATTGACTCGCCAGCAGCAGCAGCATATCTTGCAAGGAATTCCTCTTCCGTCTCTTCACGCACATCATCATCCTCCGAATCCTGATTGCATGTTCACGATCTTCAAGCAATGTGTTTGAGCTTAGAGAGAATATAGAAAACACGGTTCTATGGTACATTACCTCATCATCGTCATCGGTGTCTTCCTCATCATCATCGTCATCTAGATCTTCTGCTCCATCACCATCATCATCATCCCCGTCCTCTTGAACGTCCTTGAGATGAATGCAGGACTCCATCAATGATATATAGCAGTCTTGCAACACCTTGGTGCCACCCATGGAAAGGGCCAGCAGTCGCTCAATCACAGTTGCTAATGTTAATACTGCATGGTGATTGCAAGCAGTAATAAGATGACACGTCTTTCTTAGTCAAGAAAGCAAACATCAACAAGACTCAAACTGTAATGATCAATAGATATATAGTTACTTACTGGCCAGTTTGATCTCAGATTCAGACGAGAGCCCAGGAGTAAACGAGCTACTTGACACCTGTGCCAGTGCAGATGCCCATGCTGTATAACCATTGCCATCATCCTTGCATAAAACTTGCTGAATAGCATCTGGATAGCAAATGTAGCATGAAGAAATGGCCAAGAGTAGTGGCTTCCATATCCCAGCAGGGCTGTTAGATACACCCTTGAAATAGGAAAATGTTGCTTCCCCGAAGGTTACAGCAAGAGTCATTCTGGTATCTTCTGCTCCCAAGGAAAAATCTGGAGCATGCAATAGTGTATGGATGCATGAGCATGCCCTCCATGTTGCAGAGGGGTAGGCTGCAATGGCCCTGGTCACAAAACTAGAAACCCGACTAATGACAGAACTTTGTGATCCATTTGCAAACTGGGAAGGAAGCATCTTCAGAAAGAAACCAGAGGAGTCAAATCTTTGATGGAAACTGACAGCTTCTTTGATTGCGTTGAAAACTCCTTGATCCTCCTCCTCCTCCCATGAGTCCCAGTATGCAATGATGTCTGCCCATATAACTACTAGCTCAAAGACCTTCATGTGTGTGATTTCTTCCATAGAAGTAATAGACCTCAGGATGAATTCAAGCAACACAGAAGCATCATTTACACATGAAGGTGGTGGCAGTGCAGAATCTAAAGTCGGCTCCTGAAATGAACGTCAACAAACAGTCAGACAGATTTTATTGCACAGCCACCTACAGACATCACTAGATAGCGAACTTGACTTCCACTTTGCCAACATACCATCTGTTCAACTGACAACAGCCAAGCTTTTTGTAATACTGTTGAAGAAGTTTGAGCAATAGCAGTCTGGCCTAATTGCCACGCACTCTTCTCATGTTCCTTGTTTTCATCTGGTGCAGAGCTATCCCAAGCTTGAACCATAGCTACCAGTGCAGCAAAACCCTGTTCGACAACCTACAACAATACGTACATGTAAACCAGTTAGAGCTATTAGGATTTTCCCTCTCGGGGTTAGTTAATGAGGGATACTAGAGACAAAGCAGTGGGTTAAAAGAACAGACGTCCATAGCAACATGCAAGCATGTATTTCCTTCAGAAAAAATTTATCAGTAGTTCCACACCAGGTTTATAATCTTTGTTATATGTTACTCCCTCTGTAAACAAATATAAGAGTGTTTAGATCACTACTTTAGTGATCTAAACGCTCTTATATTTCTTTACGGAGGGAGTACATTGTATCGAGAAATAAGGCCACTGAGTGGACTTAGGTTCTAATTCTTGAGCCTCACCCACAAGTATGTGAAAATGGTAGTAGTGAGTACTATTGTGCCTGCATTGTCTGCAGAAAGCATGAAAGTATTGACCATGGAAATCTGATAAATGAATAAAGCAATATTACCTGAGGCCATGGATCTGGTACAGGGGGCAGTAGATTTATAATAGTATTGACAATGTTAGACACAGTGCCAGGAATCTGAGCCGCAACTTTCTCTTGGCCAGCATCGACTATTGTTCCCAGAAGCTGAAACAAAAGAGCAGACTCATTTTCATCTTCAACGCTTATCCTTTTCACAACAACTTGCAAAAGGGCAACCCAGTCAGGCGGAGCATAACCATTCTACAAAAGGCACACAAAAATATGTCAGTGGCATATTTACAGGCGACAAGTAGATTCCATTGACAATGCCATGTCAACTCTTACCTCAATGAGTTCTGCAATAGCACCAGAAGCAGAAGCACGAACCGGATAACAAGTTACATCCTCGGCATCTTCCATGCTCAATGCCTTCATTAAAGAATTATAAATATCCGTGCACATAGCCTGCAGATAAGCAAAAAAGGAATCAGAAATTAAATATATGATGATATAATGAAATACAGTGATGAAGTCTCGTGTGTTAACTAGCCCATCCTACAACATGATGCAAGCATGAACGCAATGAAAGGATGTACCTCTGGTAGGCACAGGGCAAGCTGCCCTATAATCCAGTTTGCAGTAGATATCAAATATGGACTACACGGATCTAAATAATACAATGGAAGAATCCGATTCCTGATCAAAGTAACCGCCAAATCTTTCCTCTCACTCAGAAACTGCAAAATGGGTTAATAAATCAGCAACTACTCTAATATAAGTTCAGAGGATAAGGGAACCAGGGGCTGTATCTCTCGTAGGAAGAGAGGTTCAGAAAATATACATCTTAAGAGAGAACATTCTTACATCTTGGAGGCCTCCATATGCCATTAGAACACCAAAATAACTGAAATGAATGACAGTAAAGTGACTATTTCATAAGCATGAAACAATAGAAAAGCAAATAGTCCAGAGTCCACATGTATGCATGTGGCACAGATATGTCTAGATTTCCACAATCCTTTCTTAAGGGCCAAAATAAATAAGCCATGTGATCTTACTTCTGCACTGCCTTTGATGACGCATCTTCTCCATGAGAAGGTACAGGAAATTTTGACAGGAATGGGATGACCAATAGCTCCCCAATGCAGCTTCCTCCCTTTCCTTTGCTTTTGTCACCCTTCTTGCGTTTGGAAGCTGCAGATACAACTGGTGGGCCCTGAAACAAGAAACATGTGTTAGTATAAGTAAAACACCTATGCAAGTCTTGTTTTAATTTAATTAGTTCCTGGATTCAAGAGAAACAGAAAATATGCATGAACTTTGTAGCTTGTGCAATGCAGTCGCTGAAAGCATTTAAAATGCATATATATGCACGAAATAATAGTTTCAGATGCTGAACTGACTTGTAATTGTCTATGAAAGGAATCAGCCTAACAATATGAAGTCACAAACTCTGATATAACAATCTAATCTAAAACAATGACCTAGTGTGCCTAAAGGATATTATGTGCATCAGTGCACTATGAAAGAAAAATACTTAGATGACTAAGACAGTTTTTAGAGGGAATTTGCATGAAAATGGTCAATATCCATCAATTTGATGTATATATCGTTGTTGCAATCCGATATTCCAATGAAAAAAGCTACTACAGAAAAATAAAAATCTTTTCAAAATCCAAGATTTTTTTTTGGTATATGCGCAAGGGCATCATATACTAGCTAAAAGATAATCTTCTTAAACGATATTGGCAAGGGATTCCAAGGTGTAGCTTCTGTAACCATAATGAATCTATTCGGAATCTGCTTTTCAATTGTCATTTTGCTGGAGCCGTGTGGCGCAACATCCAACCATCACCTCCTCGAGGCGTTGCTAATATGTTTAATAATTGGTTGAGGGGGCTCTCAAAAAGATTGCCGGATATGGTACTACTTGGAGCAGGTGCTCTATGTTGATCGCTGTGGCCTAGTCGTAGTGATATTGTTTCTGGTAAAAAGGAACATTAACTCCCGTGTGCAAATTATGTGCATATGTACAAGACAAGCTGGCTCCGTTCCTGGTCAATTCTTCAGTGACAGAAAAACCAAGAGTTTCTGATAGTGGCATGCACACAGTTGCAGCAGGTGGTCAGTGACCCATTCTCCCAGCAGCGGCCTAATCTCCATACTGTGGCATCTTGAGCCTTCCAGCCGCATTATGATTGTGCTGTTTCTATGTTATCTCTAGCAACTTATACTTTTACCAGGTTTGTTCCCCTGCGTGTGCTTGTGCATGTTTCGCTGTATGCGTTTATGATGCAGAGGCCAGAGGCCCAACTCTATTGTTCTTGTATCACCTAGATACATGGCAAAGAATTAATAAATGTTTCTATTTCCCCAAAAAAGGGAACAAAATTACAACCTTTGAGAGGGCTAGAACACCAAGTAAATTGATGGCACTTTTCCTAGCAGTAAATAAATCCTCAGCCCACCCTGAAATGTCATCCTGCCAAAAAAAATCAGTCAGACAATATGAACACAAGAGATAAACGAGTATTGTGGAATCATGTATTTACAAGTTCAGAGGGAAGATTCTTCCGCATATACTCGTCAGTATCCTCCTCCCAGTCATCTATATCCTAAGTAACATGTAAAGTTGGGTCAAAATAAGTACATATTGGAAAGATGTTATTTATCAACAAAAAGGTAGGGAGCTAACCTTTTCATTTAATGCTAATGCTGGAAAAATTGCTGAATCCATAAGTGAAGAAAAATGGGGTGAAACAAGACGCCATCCCTGCAACCAAGATAACACAATGCCATCAAGTTCAAACATTTCTGTTCCGACAATGCAGTCAAATTATTTGGTGTACACTTACAGGGCCTGTCTCCAATACACGGGAAATCACGTCAAATGTTAATGAAAAAATCCGGTCCGAGAGAGAATTGAGTTTCTGCAATCATTTATTCATTTGTCATTCGGAATCTTATCAAATACAATAATCAATAATGATAACAAAGCCCATCACACCATTCAGTAATCTAGAAAATGTTACAGGCTCATAATACTTGGTCTTCGGCACTATAGAACTTACACTTAAATGAATGCTTTGTTTTGATATTCTGATTATGCAGTTGACAATATGTGGCATCTGGCTGAGAACAATGAAGAGTAAGCATTCTGGAAAATATACTAGAAAAGAACAACAGCAGAGACAAGTGTACATACTTATCAGCATGTTTCCTGTGACGAGTAACAAGTGTGCAAAATATAATAAGACATCTTTTTGCAATCTTGAGCCTTCTTGTAGCTGAATCTTCAGGACTGTTGAAATCCAATGAATCCAGTACACAGAACATGTCTTTGCAAAGGGAAGGCAGGATCTGCTTCACCCCAGATGGCATGTATGACCTCACCTGCAGGGGTACCATAATTAGTCACACATTATAGGAAGTTAACAGCCAATCAACCAAGCATGCCAAAAAGAAGTCTATCACATAGCACTATGACAATGTAAATATACAGGGCAAGCACAGCACTCGGAAGCAAAAAAATGGACTAGGTATGCACAGCATTCTCACATTGCCTAAACAAAAAAGAAAATATTGTTTTGAGCTTTGTTCAACAAATATACGCTATTTAGTATTCAGCCTATCCTTTCATTTCATATGTTTTCAGTATGTGATATTTATACTGTTAATACATCACAAAGAGGAAACAGAAACAGGACTTACAGTGAAATACATGCACTTGCATGTGATAAGTAGGAGCTGCTCATATTCCAGCTTATTCCCATCATGCGATAGTAGAACCTGTTGCACACACCATAAAATGGTCAACAAAGATCAGGGTGCATATAATCTTTGGAGAACATCAGAGTGCATTAGCGAAGGACCTTGTCAGCAAAGTGGTGGAATGTCACTTGCAGTGGTACAAGAATCTCAGCTGCGATTTGCTCCAACTGCTCTGGAACAGGCTCCTTTACAACTTTCGGGTTCAAGAAATACTGTAAAATAAACACGGTTAGGTAAGAAACATTGGTCTCATTAATATATATATATGTTTTATTGACGGGCGTTAAATCATTATCAAATAATCTAACTAAAGAGTCCAAATGGGGCACAACTCTCAAGTAGAAATTGATATGTCATACAGGCACACTGATGATGAAGTCCAGAAATTGATTCAGGAAGTCATGAAAGTAAAGTATTCTCTAGTGGGTTGAATTGTCAAACAATGGCTGCGCATTTTGAACAGGAAATCCCAGAGAAAATAAGTTCCTAAAAGAAACAAACAACAGAGGGCGGTTAACTTTCTGTTTTAGTTCTTTATACAGATAAGGTGGGCAGAGTAATTCTGAAACAGGAAAGTTCCTATTATTTAGGATGCAGGGGGGCAAAATGCTCTGAAGCCAGAGTAAGTGTGCATTCTTCTTGAGAGAAACGCAGAGGGTAAGAGGTTGGATTTCAGAAACATGTTGGACAAGTGCAAAGCACATGTAAATATGTAGCGCTCGTCCTTGGAAATTGAAATATACCTGAAAGGGGCGAAGAATGGCCTGGAGTACCGTGAGAGCATTAATGGTTTTCCACTCAGGATGCTGGCCTGGACTAATTGCATCGCTGCTCTGGATCACCAGCTTCAACTGAGGCACAAGTTGAGGCCACGAATTCTCCTTGACAAAATCTTTCTCCACGACTTGGCCAAACTGCCAGTAACAAACGGTAGCAACATAAGCAATTAAGAAACAACCTTACAGATGATGCAGAATGCAATATTTTGAGATACAGGGCACATCTGCGCATACAACTTCAATCAGCACTCGAAGAATTGCAGGTTCCACTCGAAGCAGAGCCTGCGCGAGCTGGTCGCGAAACTCCCTGTAGAGATCGGACGACGAGAGCCCCCCTTCCATGTTGCGCCGGACGAAATTCTTCAAGTAAGTCGCCGCAGCTATTCTTGTACCTTGATCACCATCCCCTACAACCGCAATTCGAATAATCCGAATACAACTATCAAACAAACTTCACAGCTAAAGCACGCTTGTTGCGTCGCCAGAGCGACGGGCGCGCAACAAAAATTCCTCAAAGAAGGAGAAATATGTATCGCTCCAAGCAGCAAAGAGCCATGGGCTACCGCAAAATCGCACGCAACTAAACCTGCACGAGGGCACGGGATCTACTGGAGTGGTATGAGGCAGGGTACCTGCGGCGACGGCGAGGAGGGCGATGGGGAAGCGGGGGTCGCCGGCCGCGGAGATCCGGTCGAGGCCAGCAGTGGCTGCGTCCACGGACGCTTTGTCGTCGCTGAGGGTGGCGGTGAGGAGCCGCCGGAGCTCATCGCCAGCGGTGGCGGCGGGGTAGGCGGCGTCGACCTCCATTGAGCACAGTAAACCCTAGGAAGTCCTTTGCCTCTTCCCGCCTTTTGACCAAGAGAAACGAGAGGGGGATGGAATATATGGCGGGAAAAGTTGCATTCCGCGGAGTACACAGGATCACTCTCTTTTTTTCTGATGAGGAACACAAGATCACTCGAGAGTGGAGGCGGAGACCGACACTAGCTCAAAGTTTTCTCAGAGTTTAGCAATAGGGCAGCCGGCAGGGATGGGACAATCAAGACCGCGCCGAATAACAATTCCAATGATTGCTCCGTTTTTATGTGTTTCTTTAAGTTTTGTTAGGCTTTGTGCCGCTACCTGAAGATGAAATAATATTCTTTCCGCCTAGCCCTCGTCCTGGTGGTGCATCTAACATCTTCGGGTAGAGGTATGTCTCTGGCGGATAACGCGGGATTCTATTGGTGATTGTCTTTGGTGGATCTGCTCGGATCCGGTCTTTGTTCATGTGTCTTTAGGTTTCGATCTAAGTTTCTCTTCGGCGGCGGCGGTTTGTTGTGCTGTGCGTTGGTTCTATGGAACCTTAACATGATGACTTCCCCGACTATCTACTACAACAAGTTATGCCTGGCTTCAGCAAGGTAGGAACAATGACAGCAGCGCGCCTTCGACTCGCTTCAGTGCGTATAGTCATCGCTAGATGGTCGACGAATCAGGATATAATTTTATTAGTTTTGATGTTCGTTGTACTGTCATGATTGAAGATCAATAGATTGAAAGTTTTCAAAAAGAAACTGCAAAATTATGTCCTCAACGGACCCATAGTATTTTTGAAATTACTTATCAATTGGATGAAGTCTTCATTTTACTTGGATTTGAGTTGAAAGGTGTTCAAGGTGAAATTAATGTTGTTGCCTCTTAATGGGAGATAATATACGTCGCATTGTGCCACAAATAGGTGGCGCTTGGCCGGCCAATTGCCAGGTATACTTCGCATAGTGGAAAATTTTTGCAAACCGAACTGCTGGGAGGTTAGCCTGCCTTTTTTTAGAAGATTAGGTGAATGCCCGTGTAACGCACAGGGCACACATATTGTAGTTGCTCATTACTATTCAATGTCGAACATACACCTTTAAGTTCTAATGCACCTCAAGTGACATTTTCTGACATTTTCAACCTTTCTATCTAAAATTAGTTTTCTTCTCGTTCTTGCCCCCCCCCCTCCACACACACATGTCTCCGCCTACAAATC
>NC_041387.1:191935037-191936263 GCF_002162155.2 Triticum dicoccoides | reverse complement strand
CACACATGTCTCCACCTACAAATACAAATCCATGCTCACCACCTCCATCAATACGGCTTGTTTTTTGAGTCACAAATATCATTCTTCAAAATAAATCAAAAGGCCCATTATATCCAGCATGTAAGGAAAAAGGGGTATTTGGGTTTGTCTAAATATCACATGTATATTACGGAAAAGTTCATCAACTAAGCATCTGAGATTACATGTCCATCTAGTTCCTGTAGAGAGAACACAAACTATTAGGTTTTCTTCATCCAAGATATCAACATTATTCATTTCCTGCAAATATATTATTACACACCATAATTTAATTTGAACAAAACTTATAATTTTGAACAGACATTAAAGCATGTGTTTCACCCGCTTTTCGGCATATGGAGCAGAATAACACAATTAGTCTGTGGCGACGAAGCAGTAAAAAGTATTTTTGCTCTATTACATGACATGCAGCTGAAGTAACCTACGGATTAACATCACATCCGTTGACTTTGAGCCACCAAAAAAGATGGCCCCAAAAATTGATGAACCTGAGGCGCCAATCTCAGGCTAGCTAATCTGTTGATCATGTTGATCATCTGCTTATGATACTATTCGAACAGTAAGCATTTGTATGTAGAAATGAGAAATGTAACTCAGTGGGAGCTACTCAGTACATTAATGAGTAACCAGTACGCAGCACATTACTGAAGTGAGAAATGTACGATAGTTTATAGAGGTAATATTACTGTAGATGTAATCAGTACTAAGTGCATTATTGAATAACCAGCCATCCATGGTTGATGGCTACGTACATTTTCAGCTGGTAGCATAAAAAGTTTTCAGCTTGTAGCATAAACACAAATGAGTGAACTATTTATGCTACCAGCTGAAAACTTTTGTTAAACAATTGTGCCTTTTCATAATCTGCAAGCAACAAGATCACCGAACAAGATCTTCCATAATTTATTTACGGTAACATAGACAAATAGACAATAATCTAAGTATAATTTAGGGAAAGAAATTGGGAGTGGATCAGAGAAAATTACCTGTCGACATGATCATATTCAAAGAAGGAACTGTGTTGCTAGCTTGCCGCTTTGTGTAGCTTGCAAATGATTCAAAGAAAATTGGAGAGGATCAGATTCAGAGAAGGAAGTGTGTTGCTGGCTTGCCGCTGGTAGCTGCGTGCGCTTGTGCTCCACGGAACTAAAATGTCAACTCGAATTGTGGCATGACTATATGCCCCC
>NC_041387.1:191927971-191934839 GCF_002162155.2 Triticum dicoccoides | reverse complement strand
CCACCATTTACCTTGTTTATGCGGCTGCACAACATCCATAGCATGCATGTAACCAGCACCCTTTGATCTTCCGGCAGGTCTGGTAGTGTTTGTACTACTTTAGCATCCATGTGGATGTAGTCCTAGCTCTAAACTTTTTCATAGTTTCTTGGCTTCCTTGCATCTTATGAACGGTGGTTGTCCTTATCTTAATCTTTTGCAGCACACACACATCATGTCACTGTAGTTCTGTACGCTTCAGGGAGAGTCTCAACTATTATGGGTTAGATTCCACAAGAACTGCTGCACTTTGGTTGACATGGTATCTTCTAGTTTTTTTCTCAACGATGCTCGTTACCGAGTTGTCACTTGTTTGCGGGGGATAGTAACATGGGTAGACGAACCTGCATAGGGCGTGATTGCTCAGAAATTCAAATGGCATCAGCAGCACGTACACCCAAGTGAAAATAAAACTGGACGTTGGTCGGGTAGAGGTTGATGCAAGTGACGTCGTCGCCATTGGCGCCCTATCGCAGTAGCTCCTTGCCATATTGCTAGTTGTCACACCCCACGTCAACGACCGACAAGCTGCAACACAACAAGCAACATATATGCTCAGAGATCAGGAGTCCATCACGATTGACCTTAAAAATGGGGAAGAGGAGGGCGAGCATGAACTGGGAGGGAGAGGGAGACGAACGGGGCATGGCCGACGGACGCATCGAATCCATGTTCGCCTGCCGAGGGAGAGGGAGACGAACGGACATTGGCCGACGGCCGCATCGAGTCCATGTCTGCCTGACGATATGAGCCCAGCGGTGGCGGCTACATCGATTCCATGTCCGCTTGACGAGGGAGAGGGAGACAAACGGGGCGTGGCCGGTGGCCACATCAAGTCCATGTCCACCAGACGATACGAGCCCGGCGGCAGCGGCTGTCGTGGTTCTAAGTCTGACAGTAGAAAGGGGGGTAGGTATGGAGAGGCAAGATCTTAGCTATGGCGAAGATGTACACACGAGGTTTTACGAGTTCAAGCCCTTCTCGGAGGAAGTAACAGCCCTACGTCTCGGTGCCCGGAGGCGGTCGATTGGATTATGTGTGTTGTGTTATAGGGGGTTCGAACCCTTGTCCCAGAGGAGGGGGTGGCTTATATAGAGTCCGTCAGGACCCCCGCCCACCTCTATTACGAAGGGCTTAATGCACATAAAGTGAGGGCGTTACAGGTAACGGCAATCTTAAATACTATTAATGTTCATGAAGACTAAGGAGTGAATGCCCGGCTGTTGTGCGTTCTTCCGACTCCTGGTCTTCGATATAGTCGAGTGATTCCCCATATAGTCGAGTGACGGTGGGGAATGATGGTCAAGTGATTTGGTTGTCGAGTGGACTCTTGGTCCTCCTATCTTCTTGGGTAGTGACCTTGGGTAGGACGTGTAGGTCAGGCCTATGACTCTACCCCAGGTCTGTATCCTCATCAGTAGCCCCCGAATGGATTAAGGTGCGAGTGCAAAGTAGGCTGAAACTGAACCCGTTCCGAGCTTCGGGACCTCGCGAATGCTTTCTGCAAGTCCGAACGCCTGCGTCGGTATTTGGTGTCGACTCAGTCGCCTTGATCCATTCAGTGGACAGTCGAGTGAATTGGTGATCTCATGTGCCGAGTGTTGTGTTGGAGCGTTGGATCCTGGGCGCGATTGTCCGCAGTGTATCCCAGATTTCGCGGGATACGAAATTTCGGGGAAGCGCGCCGGACGGGGAGTGCCGAAGTGGGCGGAGCGGATAAACAGTGATTCCTCAATTCTTGTGCCGCCTTTTTCGCCACGTACGCTGCGTGCGACTGTTGCGGGATTTGATGGGATTGCCTAGTCCCACGCGTTAGTCACTCAGAAATAACCTCTTATAAGGTGACCGGACCGAGGCGTCTGCACTGTGCACATCTTCTCTTCATTCTTCTTTCTCCACTTCTCCGCCACACCTTACTCTTCCGCTCCGACGCCGCTACCCCGTCACCATGGTGAAGGACAAGACGACGGCGCTAGAGCGCGCAAAGAAGAAGAAGGAGGTGGCGAAGGGCAGGAAGCAGCAGCGCGGGTCATTGTCGTGTGTGAGGCTGCCGCTGGGCTGGATCCAGGGTGATTGGATCCGGTCTTCGATTCGGCAGGCGGACCTGGATGAGCTGGCGGAATCGGGGTTAATCGCCAAGGGAGCGGCAAGGCTGCCGGAGGGGGAGATGAGTCCACAGCCTTAACCGTGTGAGTGCGTTCTGCTTGCCACTCACGTCGACCGCGGCTTTTCGCTTCCCCCGCATCCTTTCTTCCGGGGGTTCTTGAACTTTTTTGGTGCTCAACTCCACCATTTCTCCCCCAACACCATCATGTATTTAGCTGCTTTCGTGTCAATGTGCGAGAACTTCTTGGGGTGTCGACCGCACTGGGGTCTTTTCAAGTACATCTTCACCATTCGTTCCCAGTCGGTAAAGAAGGCGAAGTCGAGTGACTCGAAAACCCATGTCATCCAAATGTGCGGGGGTTTAGGAGTCCAAAAGAGGAAAGGGAGTGCTTTTCCTGCCAAGACTCTTCCTGATTCCGTTAGAGGCTGGCAGTCGACTTGGTTCTATTGCCAGGATGTCGCGACTCCAGGTCAGTCGACCGGCCTCCCCCTCTTCTCGTTTGACCGAGTCTAGACTCCTGCTCCACTGAAAGTGACGACTGGCGAGACCATGGAGACGAGGATGTTGGTGGATAGGGTGGTTCAGCTTATCAATGATGGCGTTACGGGTCTGGATCTGTTGGAGGTGTTCCTCAGTCGACGTATCCAGCCTCTCCAGGCCCGCAACCACCCGGTGTGGCTGTATTCCGGACTGGACGACAACGCTCGGGTCCATCCAGAAGAAGTACCGTCTGCAACAGTAGCTTTGTGGTTGAGGAGCATCACATGCAATCAAGACAACCCCAGAGGATCTAGGCGAGTCGTTCCCTTTAGCAGCGACAACCCACCCGACAAGGTACGTTTTTCGTTCCGACTGCTTCTCATTCATGCTCCGACTGCACTTGAGATTGACCGACTCTCGTTCGACCAATTTGTTCTGCAGGTGTTCATTGAGATGCATTCGATGCCCAATGGCGAACAGGCTTTGGAGCAAGCCCAGGAGGGGGAGGACAGCACGGAAGATAGTGACGAGTGGGATTCTCAGGAAGACGGCGAGGAGGAGGAGAGCGAGGAGTCGGATAAGGAGGAGGAAGTCAACTCACCGCCACGCTCTGAACATCGATCCAAACAGCAACATGACCCAGCCGGCCGGCGCGGGAAAGTCGTGGGTCCGAGTGCTAATACTCAGAAGCGCACTCGGACGTCGACTCCGGAGCCGACGGAGAAGATGGCCAAGCAGCCTAAAGTTGCTCCCTCCAAGACCTGGAAGACATTGCCACGAATCAAGATGGACGTCCCCGTTGCCTCATGGTGGGTATCTTGTTTGTGTCTCTGTAAGTCGATTGAAGGTTTTCTTGATCTGACCGACCGCTTTTTGTGTCCTTCCAGCCCCACCTATGCTGCCACTGACATGGACATTGACAAGGCACCAGGAGACGAAGATGCCACCTCACAAGCTGGTAAGTCCGTTCGATCGAGTTCTGTTTAGTCGAGTGGATGGTCAATTGACTGAAAATTTGATACTTCTCTTCTTATGTAACTCCACAAGATATCGTTGTGCTTCCTGATGATGATGAAGAAGAAGAGCCTCTACAGGAGAGGAAGAAGAAGAGTGGAGGCTCAAGCAGGAGGAAGCTTGAAGTCCAGGTCCCTCAGTCGACGCTGGCGCCTGAAGCGATAGTCCAGACCAACGTCACATTCGCTAACCCATTTACGACTGATCATCCGTCGGGGTCGACTGCACAGACACCTGCTGCACCGGTGCAACACCACTCATCCGACCCGGTAACTACTTTGACCCCTCTGGAGCCATCCCTCTTTGCTACATATCAAACTCCAGACGACTCGCTGAGTGCCGCTAGGGAAGTTCTTCGCCAGGCAAACCTTGTCATGGAGCGGGTGAAAGTGATGCATGAAGCTAGTCAGATAGCTTACAACGCCAGCACTGCCCTTCAAACCAATGTTCAGGTCAGCAAAATTCCGACCGAACCCTTGAATGTCGCTTTATATTTGATCACCCAGTGGGTGTTCCTTCGTTTAGAACTCAGGGTTTCTTCAATTCTGCACTTTTCGAATCAGTGGGGGCACGTCGAGTGCACCCACTGGGTGTAGTCCCCGAGACCACGGTCGACTGATGGCAGTCGACTGAAGTCTAGTGATGTATCTCTTTTTTTTGAACTCATGCTGGGCAACCTTTGCTGAGTATTGATCTGATCCAGTGGGGGCACGCTAAGTGCACCCACTGGGTGTAGTCCCCGAGACTACTGTTGAATATTTGATTCGGCAGTAGTCTTAGAGTAATTCTTTTCCTTTACTGTCTCTTATTTCTGTCGACTGAAATGTTTGTCTTTCTCACTGCAGAGGTCTTGTGATCTCAGAGCTCGGCTCACCGAGTTGAAGAAGAAGCATATGCATTGAACTGGACCTCGAACTTGCAAAGAAGAACTTGAAGACTGCCCAACAAGAAACGACCATCATGGGAGGTAACCATTCGACTGTTTCGTCCGCTTGGTGGACTTTCCGCTGCTTTTCTTTCAGTCTCTTTGAACCGAGTGACTTCACATAAGCAGATGTGCGTAGTGAAAACCGCCAACTTCAGGCTCGTCTGAAGAGTGTTGTTTATTTAGAGAGAATGAAGGAGGCGTTGGAGAAGAAGGACCAGGATCTTGCTGCTGCTCAAAAAGAAGCTCGTGAGAAGATGACGCTTGCGGACCAGAAGCTGGCTTCAGTCGGCAAGTTGGAGGATGAGAACGCGAAACTGAAGACGGCTGTCTCGGACGCCAATCGTGAAGTCGAGCAACTGAGGAAGGACAAGGAGAACCTGACCACTGAATTTGACGGTCTCAGGGCCAAGACGGGCAAGCTAGAGTCCCATTTGGAACAACTTGCGGCGAAGCTTGTCTTGAAGCTCGAAGGTATGGCTGTTCAGTTGGATAACTGTCGTCGACTGATAATTGCAATATTGTCGACTCATTGATTTTTGTGATGGAACAGAACTCTCTCAGGACTTCGAAGCTGAAACCGGACGGGTCGAGACAGGTCTCGACCCCATCAACTGTCCCATGAAAGATGAAGTTGCGATGAACTTGCTTCGACTGGAATCACGCTTGGACGACGCAGTCGACTATCTGGCTTGGCTGAAGGTGGCGATGACCCGAGTGGACGCCGAATTCTGGCCTCAGGGGGAATGTCTCAAGACCTCGAGTCCTTGATGACTCGGCTAAATCAGATTCCAGGCCGAGTGCAAGAGTGGAAGAAATCTTCTGCCCGTTGTGGTGCTGATGTCGCCTTGTCTTTGGTCCGAGTGCACTGCAAGGAGGCCAAGGAAGACAAACTGGCAGCTCTCAAAGTGGCAAACACTAAGAAGCATTCCTTCCAGGACTTCATGGACACGTTCCTTGAGGCAGCCACTCGCATCGCCGACAGCATCGATCTCGACAGCTTCTGCAACCCGGCCAGTCCTTCTCCCACCGAGTGATTAAAAAACATTAAGCCGTCACTTTTATTTGCCTCGGAATGCCGAGTGAATTTGTAATCGTTAAAACTCCTTCGGGCTTGATGCCCGAGCACTTTTATTCTACTGCTAAGAAAGTTTGGATTTATCATCTCATATATTGCATTTGTCTTCGAACGAAATTCGTTTTTCTCTCGAATTGTTGTCTATTTGCTTGATGCAGCTTCTGGAGAAAAATGGCCAGTTGACTGATCGGGCAATCCTGGAGTCGCATCGATCAACCCATCAGCAAGGCACTCAACAATGGTCTTGACGTTCCAGTCGGCCGATCGGGAGATCCTTGAGTAGCATTGATCAACTCATCAGCAAGGCACTCAACAATGGTCTTGACGCTCCAGTCGACCGATCGGGCGACCCTTGAGTAGCATTGATCAACTCATCAGCAAGGTACTCAGCAATGGTCTTGACATTCCAGTCGACCGATCGAGTGATCCTTGAGCAGCATTGATCAGCTCATCAGCAAGGTACTCAACAATGGTCTTGACGTTCCAGTCGACCGATCGGGTGATCCTTGAGTAGCATTGATCAGCTCATCAGTAAGGTACTCAGCAATGGGCTTGACGTTCCAGTCGACCGATCGGGTGATCCTTGAGTAGCATTGATCAGCTCATCATCAAGGTACTCAACAATGGTCTTGCCGTTCCTATCGACCACCCGGTAAGGTTGTTCAAACTTAGGCAAGCACTGGGCTGCAGCTAAGCCTCTGAGTGAGAGTGTTGCTCCCCACTCGGTAAGATTGTTATCACTTAGGCGAGAACGGGACTACAGCTAAGCCCCCGAGTGGGAGGGTTGCTCACCACTCGGTATGATTTTTCAAACTTAGGCGAGTACGGGACTGCAGCTAAGCCTCCGAGTGGGAGGGCTGCTCACCACTCGGTAGGATTTTTCAAACTTAGGCGAGTACGGGACTGCAGCTAAGCCCCCGAGTGGGCGGGCTGCTCACCACTCGGTAGGATTTTCCAAACTTAGGCGAGTACGGGACTGCAGCTAAGCCCCCGAGTGGGAGGGTTGCTCACCACTCGGTAGGATTTTTCAAACTTAGGCGAGTACGGGACTGCAGCTAAGCCCCCGAGTGGGAGGGTTGCTCCCCACTCGGTAGGATTTTCAAACTTAGGCGAGCACTGGGCTGCAGCTAAGCCTCTGAGTGGGAGGGTTGCTCCCCACTCGGTAGGATTTTTCAAACTTTAGGCGAGCACTGGGCTGTAGCTAAGCCTCTGAGTGGGAGGGTTG
>NC_041387.1:191897570-191927644 GCF_002162155.2 Triticum dicoccoides | reverse complement strand
CGAGCACTGGGCTGCAGCTAAGCCCCCGAGTGAGAATCACTCGGTAGGATTTCTTATCACTTAGGCGAGCATTGGGTTGTAGCTAAGCCCTCGAGTGAGAGGCAGACTCATCACTCGGTAGGATTTTTATTACTTAGGCAAGCACTGGGCTGCAGCTAAGCCCCCGAGTGAGAGGCAGACTCATCACTCGGTAGGATTTCTTATCACTTAGGCGAGCACTGGGCTGCAGCTAAGCCCCGAGTGAGAGGCAAACTCATCACTCTGTAGGATTTTTATCACTTAAGCGAAATAGATTCGCAGCTAAGGTAAATGTGTACAAAAGAAATAAACAACAATCATTCGGGAGAAGTAAATTATGTCTTTTGATAACCAAACTAAAAGGTATTTCTGATTACATCTCATCAGTCTAAACATTTAAGAATAGAAAGGGCGGAGCAGATCCGCATTCCAGGCGCGTGGCTCATCTTTATTGTGTTCGACGTTGAAGAGTTGGTATGCTTCGTTGTGGAGCACCTTAGTGATGATGAAAGGGCCTTCCCAAGCGGGAGCGAGCTTGTGAGGTCTTTGCTGGTCCACTTGAAGAACCAGGTCTCCTTCTTGAAATGCTCGACCCCTCACGTTTCTAGCGTGAAATCGACGCAAGTCTTGCTGATAAATGGTCGACGGGATCAAGGCCATCTCTCTTTCTTCTTCGAGGAGATCGACTGCATCTTGCTGAGCTTGTTTTGCTTCTTCTTCTGAGAAAAGTTTGACTCGAGGTGCATTGTGGAGCAAATCACTGGGGAGCACGGCTTCAGCTCCGTAGACTAAGAAGAATGGAGTCCTTCCAGTCGACCGGTTAGGGGTTGTCCTCAACCCCCACAGTACGGATGGGAGCTCGTCGACCCAAGCTCCCGCTGCATGTTTCGGGTCTCAATCTAGGCTTCAATCCTTTGAGAATCAATTCGTTTGCCCGCTCGGCCTGCCCATTCGACTGAGGATGAGCGACCGAAGCGTAGTCGACTCTCGTGCCTTGGGAGGCACAAAAGGCTTTGAATTCTTCAGAATCGAAGTTTGAACCATTATCCGTGATGATGCTGTGCGGGACGCCATATCTGAATATAAGCTCTCTGATGAAACTCACAGTTGTGCTTGCTTCAAGGCTTTTGATGGGCTTGGCTTCGATCTACTTGGTGAACTTGTCGACTGCTACCAGCACATGAGTAAATCCACTCCTGCTCGTCCTTAAAGGTCCAACCATGTCTAGTCCCCAGACAACAAAAGGCCAGACGAGTGGAATTGTTTTCAAAGCCGACGCAGGTTTATGAGACATGTTGGAGTAAAACTGGCAGCCTTCACACTTGTCCACTATTTCCTTAGCCATCTCGTTGGCCCGTGGCCAGTAAAATCCGGCTCGGTATGCTTTGGCCACGATGGTTCGAGAGGACGCGTGGTGACCACAGGTCCCCGAGTGAATATCATTGAGGATCACTCGACCTTCCTCTGGCGTGATACACTTCTGGCAAACTCCAGTTGCACTTTCTCTAAACAACTTCCCCTTTATCACAGTAAAGGCCTTAGATCGCCGGACGATCTGTCGAGCCTCTTCTTCATCCTCCGGAAGTTCTTTCCTAAGAATGTATGCGATGTACAGCATTGTCTAGTCGGGCGTGATGACCAGAACTTCCATGACTAAGTCGACCACGACTGGGATTTCAACTTCAGTCGGATCTGTGGCGCTCTTCGGTGTGGCGACTCTTCCGTGAAGGGATCCTCCTGAACCGAAGGTGAATGAATATGTTCCAGAAACACATTGCGGGGAATGGCTTCCCTCTTTGAACCTATCTTCACTAGCTGATCTGCAGCTTGATTTTTCAATCGGGGCACATGGTGAAGTTCTAACCCCTCAAACTTCTTTTCCATCTTCCTAACAACATTGTAGTAACCAGTCATGGCTGGACTTCTGACATCCCATTCCTTCATCACCTAATTAACCACCAAATCTGAGTTGCCATATACCATGAGGCAATGGACGATGAGTGAAAAGGCCATACGCAACCTGTCGTAGAATTAACACGTCAGATGTCCTCATGAAAGGACTTAGTCGCAGAGCCATCGCGACGGGTTAGCTTGAAGGGGTTAAACCGGACAAGGGACACGAGAGTTTTATACTAGTTCGGCCCCTTAGATGAAGGTAAAATCCTACGTCTAGTTGTGATGGGATTGATTGGGTTTTGATGACCAGGGAGCAAATACGCTTTGCCTGGGTCTCGAGTTGTTGTTTCCTGTTTCTGAACCGCCGCCGAGTCGTCCCTTTATATACATAGGTTGACGCCCTGGCCGGTCTACAGAGTCCCAAGGCCGACGCATACAAGTGTCCGGCTCGGTCTCTCCTTTCCTAACTTACAATACAAGTTACATAACCATGGCGGTTTACCATTATGGGCCCTAATCCGCCTTTGGGCTTAGGGCTTCTAAGCTTCATTAGTAAAACGCCATCTTCTGGATCTTCGTGGGCTTCAATGTAGTTAAGGGTGAACCGGGCCCTCCTGGCTGGTTTACGCTCAGTAGTTATATCCCCAACATTAGGCCCCAGATTGATTTGAACATGTTCATGTCAATCTTCAATACTTAAAGAAATTCTGTGATCATCTCCTTATGTTCTCGTAAACTGCCATGATGTCTTCTCTTGTAAACTTTGTTAAACCGCCGTGACGTCATCCTCTGGACACAGCAATAGATCATCATGACATCATCTCTGTAAACAAGATTAAAAAGATTCCCTTCATTAATGGTATCCCGAAGATCGAGGCGGCAGGCACGCCCTTCTTGCCGCTTCAGGCTCCTCGATTCGTGCGCCTACCACTTATCCCTTTATCCTTATAAATAAAGCTGACGGGTCTTTCCATTCTTTTCCCCTTGCCTCTTCTTCTTCCTCTTGCGAACCCCTACCGCTCGAGCTCCGCCGCCGCCACAGAGCGCACTGTCGTCTTCGTCCCCGGCCGCTGCATCACCCTGAATCGAACCAGAGCTCGCGAAATCCCTTTGCAGTAGATCTGTACTGGTAAGTTTTCCCTTTTCCGCATCTTTAGATCTATGCTAGGGTTAACGAGTTCATTTGTACAGTTTCTCGTCCATCTCCGTTCTTCATTTTTATTTCTGCCGTGGTTTCTTTGATCCAATCAGTAGCGTAGATCTCGTGCGGTAGTTGCCCCGTATTCATTTTCAACACTTAGTAGATCTTCCTTCTTTGTATAGAATCCTCAGTAGAACGTAGGACCTTCTTTGTTCTGCTTAACGCCATTATAGGTCGCAGGAATTTTTCTTTTATTGAAGCATGGTAGATCCAAATTAATTTCATCATTGTGTGAAACCTGTTTCTGTCAACACTTAGCAGATTTTCATCTCTGGCTCCTCCACCTAAGGGTGGTTTAAATCTTTAGTAGTTGGTAATCCGCTGTATATCATTAGCCCTCACTTAAACCACTACCTTATTTTGAGTAGAAAAACTCTGGTTTAACTCACATATATGCCTTCACCAAATTCCTCGGTTTTAACACTAAACAACCATCCATCATAAACCGGCCTTCACTTTTCCTTTTACAGTTTGTTTCCAAGATGACCAAGCAATTTGCCGCTTGCAACTGGGTTTCGTCCCGGATTACGGAAATGCAGATCAATGGCTATGTTGTAACCGACGCTTTAGCCTCAAAAAATGTTCTTCACTAGCGAGTTCCTGGCCCTGAGTGCCCTCCCGAGCCTCAAGATGGAGAGGTTATTGTTTTTATGCAGCACCTAGACCAGGGCTTCAGTCCTCCCGGATCAAAAAATTTCCGGGATGTCCTTGCGAGCTTTCAACTCCATCCACAAGATATTGGACCGAATTCCATATCAAATATATGCAACTTTCAAGTATTTTGTGAAGTTTACCTTCAAGAGGAACCATCCGTTGAGCTCTTCCGGGACTTTTTCCATCTAAACCGCCAAACTGAGTTTTCTGATGGTCCTAACACGGAACTTGGTGGGGTAACAATCTAGAAGAGGAAGGAAGTTGATTTCCCACATGCATCACACCACAGTCATCCCAAAGACTAGAACCAAACTTGGTTTTATTGTCAGAACACTGCCCCTGCTGGAGAAAATCCCTTGCCGGGTTACCGCCCTCACCGGCTTAGCAACGGCCACCCGTTACCTCAACGATTAACTGTCAAAGAACGGCAAACTTATGCCCCTCAACTCGCCAAGCTCCGGGCTCTCTTGGCCAACGGTTTGACTGGTGTTGATCTTGTTCGCTGTTGGGTTAAATGGCACATCCTGCCCTTAAGTCGCCGCTCCGGATTAATGCATGAGTATACCAGCGACGCCAAGGACCCTCAACGGTTTAATGAAATAGAAATGACCGATGACAAAGTCACCGAATCGGTGAAGAAGATGTTAGACGAACCAATCGCCGCATGCAGCCAAACCGGGCTGGCCCCCTTCTACACCGCCAACAAACCACCAACGGTAAAGACTTAACTTTGTGCTTTCTTGATCCGCCTCCGCTTTAACTTTGTTCTAATAAATATTTGTTTAACTTTTACAGGCCAATAGCTCCTTTTGGAAAAGGAAGGCTTCAGATAAACCGGTAAGGGCTCCTCGTCCCAAGAGCAAAGTTATCAAGAGAGCAGCTAAGAAGAAGACCGGCGAAACTGCTGATCCGCCCGAAGATGTTGAAGATTCGGATCAAGAGGTAGAACTTGACTCACTTGGCTCCTTTTTCATACATATTATTAACAATGACTATTTTCAGGATGATGCGGAGGTCAGCCATGCGGACCATGTTGAGGTAATCTCTCTTTCCTCCGATCCAGATCTTGTGCTGATTCAAAGATTGCGCCGTGCAGGTCGAAAAGTGAAATACTCTCACCCTCTTGCTTATATGGATCCAAAATTTTCTTTGAAGACACATCAACCTGAAGGGCGTCGCACAACCCGACATAGTGGCCAGCAAGTCACCTCTTCCGGTTTACCGGATACACCAACCCGGAAGCGTCGTTCAGAGGTTACTTGTTCTCCCGAAAAACTTTATCCTTTGAAGGGTTTCTTCCGATACCCACTTAAACCGTTTGATCCGAATTACCAGGCGTCTTCCAACTCGTCTGGCGGTTCATCAACCACTCAGTTGCCTCCCCTCAAGACCGTCGCTGGGTAAGTGTATTGTTTTTTGGTTTGTTTCTTCATGCATCGGTTTATCATATTAATCTTTATTTTGATGTTGTAGTGCCAAGGCCCGATTACGCAAGAAAGCCAAGACCAGCGGCCCCACTGACGATGTTGAACCAGAGAAGACCCCAGAAACTGTTGGTGAAAATCCTGACATTGTCATAGATGACTCTGCCCCGCAAGACCCAGCTACTAATGCTAATCCGCCGGAGGCTAATCCGACTACACATGTTGATACATCGAGTCCACATGCCACGCCTCCAAGTCCAGTTGCTGATCCGCTGAGTTCAGCTGCTAATCCGCCAAGCCCTGCTGCCAATCCGCCAAGCCCTTCTGCCAATCCGCCAAGCCCAGCCAAAGATAATTTCAATCCACCGAGCCCAGCCAAAGATGATGATGATGTTATTGTCACTGGCACTGCTTATACCGCCCCAGGCAATCCAGTTGTTTTATCAAAACATACTGCCAAGGACGAGTTTGCTGCTATGGGCAAGGGAAAAGGGAAAACCGATTTGTCAAGCTATGTCAACCTTTCTGCTTAGGATCTTCATTCCGGATTCTTGAACCGGCTTTACACTAGACGAGATTATGAAGCCGGTTTAGTGAACCTGATGAGCTCCCAAGGGCCGATTTATCTCTTGAAGATAAACCGGAACTTTAAAGAGAAAGAACACTTCGACTTCGTAGCCCCCAAGGGCCGGTTTGTCTTGTAGAGACAAACCGGGACTTTTATATTTCATACTGTACTTTGTTGAATTTCCTTACTTGTGTATTTTCCTGATCAAACACACATTGGCCCCCAAGTGTCAAGATTAAAACTTGTATTGATCATTGGGACTTCAAACAACTAGTAGTAAAGAAGCAATCCGCATTAGCCCCCAAGTGTCAAGTGTATAACTTGTTATATGCTTGGGACTTTTAATAAATTATTTACATGCTCCTCATCTGATTGTGACAGGCTAATATAAATCACCAAGGCTCTCAAATTGCTGATCTTCAAGAAAACATCAAGTCCCAACAAGCAGAAACTTCCAAGGCCAAGGATGAGCTCAAAACCGCTTTGGTAGCCATGGAGCAACTCAAAGAAGGGTTCAAGACAGAGCGTGCCAACTGGGAGACTGAAAAGAATGCATTGCTGAAGCAGACAAAAGACACCGAGTCAGCTCTTAAACCAGTGGCAGAAGAGCTAACTGGGTTGAAGCGCTAAGTGAATGCCATGACTACTGCAGTATTTGGTAAGTACTCTTGCCAAGGCTTCTTTGATGACCATCTTTATAAGGTGCCGGCTTAACATGAAATTCTTAAACCGTTGTAGGTGGCCGCATTGCTCATCTGGGCTCTGACATGCGGATGAAGCTGAAGGCAGCATATACTATCATTGAACAACTATATACCGGTGCCCAACGGGTTATCTGTGCAGCCTCGTACAACAATCCGGCCCCAACATTGATCAAGACACTCTAGCAAGGTTATCCATGACACCAGCACAGATAGAAGAGATGAAGCGATCCGCTGCCAGGGCTGGCGCTTTGTTGGCCCTTACTCGAGCCAAAGCATGGATAGCTGACCTGGATCCGGTTGATATCGCCAAGGGCTTTCCTAGCGAACAAGAAAATGGGGCAGAGTTTGATAACGAAGCCCTCAAAAATGTGACAAGGGAGATGCGTCCTCTGGCGATTCAATTGGCAGAAGAAGCTAACTTGACTGTTCACCGGTCCTTCTATGATGCCAACAACAAACGGATTGACACTGTCATGCCGGAAGTGCAAAATCTTATCCTGCCAATCCGTAAGCACACTTACGCCCCCTGACGTTGATCCGGCTGAACTTATAAGTGAAGAGGCTGTCTTTCAGGCCTTAACCCGGATTGACTGGACCACCGTTGACTTCCAGACAGTGGATGGGGAGGAGGAGGCTGAACCGACGCCAGATGATCCATCAACTTCACGTCAACATGGTGATGAGGCTTGATCTGGCAATCTGGTTGATGCTTCATAAACTTTGTTCTGTGGAAAGAACAATTCCATATTTTGGGCCTTAAAGCGCCTTGTAATAGGCTAGTTAAAATACTTTGATCTGCTGCCATCGTGCACTGGGATATACTTTGCTTGATCCGCCATGCCAATTTCAATGTTGGCTTATATATCTTCATAATATTATGCAATCCCTATGTCTGCATAAAAAGAGCTGTCCGGGCGGTTTACCGCTGGACGGGTCATAGTGCCCAAGATAAAGCCTGGCTAATAACCAAAGCGGAATAAATATGGAATAACTCATACTTGTGATATGAAATCACTTAGTAAGGGTGAAAACCGAAATCTTTGGCTGTTATATCCCTTACCCTATAATGATGTGATGAATAAGTCATGCCGGGTTACGATGAACACCAGATGATCATACTGGCGACATATAGTCAAAGCCAGACTGGGTTTTGTAAACACCGATTTCATAAGATGGTCTGACAACTTATAGTTGAAAGCCAAGCCGGGTTAACAAACACCGGGTTAATATGATGACTAAAAGCCACACCGGGTCAAAGAACACCGGTTCAAGATAAATTCATCAAAAGGTGAAAACTTGGCAAAAAAGCAAACAAGAAACAATGTAGTCAAGGCTTTTCAAGGGCTGCCAAGCCCAAATTCGAGGCTTTTCATGGGCTACCAGGCCACTGAGTTAAACCATTTTGCAAAGCCCTTTAAGATGGGCCTCCAACTAACCAATCATCGTTTTAACTTTGACAAGTTCAGGGTCTGTATAAGATTGACTTGTCAAACATTTGACGGGTCGTGCCAGGATTACCTGGATAGGAGTGGCTTACTTGATGAAGGCAGGTTAACCCGGGGTTTTAGGTGAATACACCAGGCTTCCAAGCCGTGGGTCGATACCCAATTACAAGGGTCCTTTCAAAATCTTTGTGGCTTTTGCACAAAAGAGCCCCCAAGTAACTTTGTGAGCTGTGCTCAATGGGTGCCTATGTTTGAGCTGTGCATAACATCCAGACTCTCTTGGCCCCTTGGGTGTGAAGCTCCCAAGCTGTGTTGTGGCATGATAGCCAGTTTAACAGGTAGTACTTCGCTTTGTCAGCTGAAGCCCCCATGTAAACAAAGAGATTTGAAGACAAAATGGCAGAGGCCCTGCTTATAGCAAGGATGCCGGTTTATTATATTGATCATAATATATACATTATTGAAATATGTACATAAGAAAAGCCTATGGCTCAAGTGTAGTAAGGCCGAAGAGAGCTATGTTCCACGGCCGCCGGGTCTCCTCCTCATAACTGCGTGAGTCTTCTCGAACGTCAATGAGGTAGTATGATCCGTTGTGCAGATTTTTGCTGACCACAAAGGGTCCTTCCCAAGGTGGGGATAACTTGTGCATATCGGTCTGATCCTGGATGAGCCGGAGCACCAAGTCGCCTTCTTGAAAGGTTCGTGTCTTAACCCGACGGTTGTGATAACACCGCAGGTCTTGTTGATAAACCGTCGATCGAGCCAAAGCCATGTCCTGTTTCTCATCTAATAGGTCCAGCGCCTCTTGGCGTGCTTGCTCATTATCCGCTTCAACATAATTGGCAACCCGGGGCGAATCATGACGAATATCATTTGGGAGGACAGCTTCAGCCCCGTAAACCATGAAGAAAGGTGAATAACCCATTGATCGGTTTGGGGTGGTGTTTATACTCCATAAGACAGATGGTAATTCTTCCACCCAACAACCCGGTGTCTGCTTCAAAGGAACCAGCCGAGGCTTGATACCCTTCAGGATCTCTTGATTCGCCCTCTCAGCTTGACCATTGGACTGGGGATGAGCCACGGAAGCTACGTCAAGCCGGATGTGCTCTCGTTGACAAAACTCCTCCATCTCACCTTTAGAAAGGTTTGTGCCATTATCTGTGATGATGCTGTGTGGAAAACCAAAACGGAAAATGATCTTTTTGAGAAATTGAACCGCCATGGCTGCATCACACTTGTTGACGGGCTCCGCTTCAACCCATTTAGTGAACTTGTCCACCACCACCAACAGGTGGGTCTTCTTATCCTGGGAGCGCTTAAAAGGTCCCACCATATCAAGCCCCCAAGTGGCAAAAGGCCAAATGATAGGAATCATCCGTAGCTCCTGAGCCGGAACATGAGCTCGACGTGAAAATTTCTGACAAGCGCCACACCACTTTACCAGATCCTCTGCATCAGCATGAGCTGTCAACCAATAAAATCCATGACGAAAAGCTTTAGCCACCAGGGACTTTGAACCGACATGGTGACCATAATCCCCTTCATGGATTTCTCATAGAATCTCTTGTCCTTCTTCAGGAGAAATGCAACGTTGGAATATGCCTGAAACACTGCAACGGTGTAACTCGCCATTGTGAATAACCATGGACTTGGACCGCCGGATTATCTGTCTGGCGAAAACCTCATCATCTGGTAACTCGCCCCGGTTCATATACGCTAAATATGGAACCGTCCAATCTGGAGTGGTATATAAAGCGGCCACCAATTGAGCCTCTCGATTAGGAACAACTAAATCTTCCTCTGTAGGCAACTTCACAGACGGGTTATGCAAGATATCTAAAAAGGTATTGGGTGGTACCGGTTTACACTGAGATCCCAGCCGGCTTAAAGCATCTGCTGCTTCGTTTTTGCGCTGGTCAATGTGCTCAACCTGATAACCCTTAAAGTGACCTGCCACAATATCCACCTCGCGTCTGTAAGCCGCCATGAGTGGATCCTTAGAATCCCAAGTACCAGAAACTTGTTGAGCCACCAGATCAGAATCTCCAAAACAGCGAACCCAGCTTAAGTTCATTTCCTTAGCCACACGGAGAGCGTGGAGTAAGGCCTCGTACTCAGCTGCATTGTTAGTACAAGGAAACATTAAGCGGAGAACATAAACAAATTTTATCACCTCGTGGGGAAGTAAGAACAACTCCAGCCCCCGAGCCTTCCAATTGCCTGGATCCATCAAAGTGAATGGTCCAGTATGTATTATCCGGTTTGTCCTCTAGTGCCTGTAACTTGGTCCAATCATTGATGAAGTCAACAAGCGCATGTGACTTAATTGATGTCCGATGCATATACTTCAATCCGTGCGGGCCAAGCTCAATTGCCCACTTTGCAACCCGGCCAGTTGCCTCCCTGTTCTGAATTATATCGCCCAAAGCAGCTGAACTGACCACTGTAATGGGATGACCTTGAAAGTATTGTTTGAGCTTCCGACTTGCCATAAAAACCCCATAAACCAGCTTCTGCCAATGCGGATACCGTTGCTTTGACTCGATAAGTACTTTGCTGATATAGTAAACCAGCCATTGAACCTGATATTCCTTACCAGCCTCCTTGCGCTCCACCACAATTGCCACGCTGACAGCACGGGCATTAGCAGCCACGTATAATAACAAGGGCTCTTTGTCAACCGGAGCAGCAAGAACCGGCGGTTCAACCAACTGCCGCTTTAATTCCTCAAACGCCGCATTAGCTGCGTCACTCCAGACGAAATCGTCTGTCTTTTTCAACATCTGATACAAAGGAATTGCCTTCTCTCCCAAACGGCTGATAAACCGGCTAAGGGCGGCAATTCGACCCGCCAAACGCTGAACATCATTGATACACTTCGGTTTAGCCAAAGATGTAATCGCTTTGATTTTTCTGGATTAGTCTCAATGCCTCTGTTGGACACCAGAAAGCCTAAGAGCTTGCCTGCTGGAACACCATTGACCTTGTGTCTTTCCTCGTTAAAGCGGCGAAGAAATTGCTTGACTGGTTTAAACTTAGGATCAATATTGAGAGTGTGCTCAGTGAGTTCCCTCGGTACACCTGGCATGTCAGAAGGCTTCCATGCAAAAATCTCCTGGTTCTCATGGATGAACTCGATGAGCGCGCTTTCCTATTTCGGATCCAGATTGGTGCTGATGCTAAACTGTTTGGATGAATCGCCAGGAACAAAGTCAACAAGTTTAGTCTCATCAGCCGGTTTGAACTTCAGGGTCATGTCATGCTCAATGGTGGGCTTCTTCAGAGGGGTCATGTCTGCCGGATCAACATTGTCCTTATAAAACTTCAGCTCCTATGTAGCACAAACCGACTCAGCATAAGCCGCATCACCTTCCTCACAATCCAAAGCAATCTTTTGACTTCCATGTACTGTTATAGTCCCCTTATAACCCGACATTTTGAGCTGTAAATAAATATAGCAGGGTCTCGCCATAAATTTTGCGTAAGCCGGCCGTCCAAACAGTGCGTGATACGGGCTCTGGATCTTCACCACTTCAAAGGTCAATTTTTCAGACCTAGAATGATGCTCATCTCCAAACACAATCTCCAAAGCGATCTTGCCAACAGGATATGCCAACTTACCTGGTACTACACCATGAAAAATAGTGTTGGACGGTTTAAGACTCTTGTTTGTCAACCCCATGCGATGAAAAGTCTCATAGTATAGGATGTTGATACTGCTCCCTCCATCCATCAGGACTTTGGTAAACTTGTAACCTCCCACCTGAGGTGCTACCACCAAAGCCAGTTGACCCGGATTATCAACCCGGGGCGGATGATCCTCTCTGCTCCACACAATGGGCTGCTCGGACCACTGTAAATAACGTGGCACTGCCAGTTCAACAGCATTAACTGCCCTTTTGTGAAGTCTCTGATCGCGCTTACACAGGCTAGTAGTGAACACATGATACTGCCCACCATTCAACTGCTTGGGGGTGACTTTGATAACCTGACTGCTGCTGATTTCCTTGATTATTCTGTTGTCCATTACCACCTTGGTTATTCTGGTTGCCCTGATTATTCTGAAAATCTAGAGTTTGAACCACCGCCACAATGAAAACCTGGACCTGAACCGCCCGATGGACCCTGATCATACCGGAAGACATCGGAATTCTTGAACTCCTTCATGATATAACAATCTTTCCAAAGATGTGTGGAAGGGGCCTCCTTGGTCCCATGCTTTGGGCAGGGCTGGTTTAACAAACGCTCCAGATTAATCCCTCCACCGCGCTGGGGCGGTTTACCTTTACGACGCTGCATATTGGTGTTAGCCACAAAATCTGAACTATCTGCCTTGCGCTTACCATTATTCCCATGGCCTCCTTGGTTGTGATGCTGTCCCTTTGCACCGCCGTTCTTCTTTCCCTTCTCCGGTTTCTCCTCATCAGAATCGGGATCCTTGGTATTATCAGAATCGACATATTTGACCAAGGCTGCCATAAGGGTTCCCATGTCATTGCGGTGGCGCTTGAGCCATCCCAACTTCATCTTTAGTGACTTAAACCGGCAATTACGCTCCAGCGTTATGATTGCTTGACCAGCATTAATCCGGTCTGACGAATGCAAAACTTCCGAAACCCGGCGCACCCAATGAGTTGTTGATTCGTTCTCCCCTTGAACACAGGCATCCAGATCCACAATGGACATAGGCTATTTGCATGTGTCTTTGAAATTGGTGATAAATCGGGACTTCAACTAATCCCATGACTCGATGGAATTGGCTGGTAGGTTTTTCAACCAAGTACGGGTTGTCCCTTCCAACATCATCATGAAGTACTTTGCACAGGCCGCTTCATCCACATCCAGCATCTCCATTGCCATCTCATAACTCTCGACCAATGCCTCAGGCGGCTGATCCGTGGTGTAATTAGGCACCTTACGTGGACCCTTGAAATCCTTGCGTAGTCGCACATTACAGAGAGCCGAAATGAGACACGGCACTCCCCAGGAACTAAAGGCAAGCCCGGTGCCTCGGTCTACTGACACTGCTGGCTGAACCGGGGCAGGTTGATAACGACCCGCATATTGTGCTGCCAAAGCGGCCTCCCTTCATGCTCTTCCATTATCCACCACGTCTTGAGCATTTACCTCACCACGCGCCGGATTGGGTCCTAGAGGGACATTACGGCGCCGCGCACTTCTAGACACTTCCGGTTCATCCATATGCCTGCTATAGCTTTTGCTCGGACGGGGGGTTGAATGAATTCTATCTCGGCTATAGGAATAAGCCTGCTGCTGCACCACGGCGGGTTGAAGAAGATCCCTGGCCCGCCGCGTCTCAATCGCTGCCAGTGAATCGCCCTCCATCGGAATGGCTGCCAGGCGAGATGCTGCGACAATCATGTTATCCAAAGGGCTCGAAAAGTGACCCGGTGGCGTGGGCACGTATTGCGGCGGGTTATCCGTTTGTTGAGGTGGCTCCATCATCCGTGGTTGATCCGGCGCTGCCCTAGGTGCGTCGGTCCGGTTTGCGGCTGCCCGATTACTCGGCCCAGCCCCGGGTGTATTAAAGAGATTCAATCCTTTGAAGATCGGCTGCATGCACCTAGGGACGAGTAATCCGTTCATCGAGGTGGCTCCATCATCCGTGGTTGATGCGGCGCTGCCCTAGGTGCATCAGTCCAGTTTGCGGCTGCCGGATTACTCGGCCCAGCCCCCGGTGTATTAAAGAGATTCAGTCCTTCGAAGATCGGCTGTATGCGCGATCGGTACTTCCTTCGCATTACGTCGTTTGATGCATTTTGATCCAACATGAGCCGGTAATTCTGCGCCTGTATCTGCTGTGACTGGGCATCCAAAGTGACCCGTTCTTCAGCCATCCTAACATCCTCAATTGTCAGGTCCTCCTTAGCTTGCATTATCTGGTCCTTCAGCTTCGCAATGTCCGTATTGTGCTGATCCTGCGTCTCCGGGGTAACTATTATGGTTAACAAGGTCGCCTAGGCATCCATCAAACCGGAGAGGACTTGAGCCGGTCGGCGCGCCGGGGCTCTTGTCGCGGCCGCTGATCCGGTATTCATTGCCGCTGTAGATGAAGACTGCAAAGTGGACTATGTCCCGTCCATGTAAACAACAACCCGACTCGGCGGTTCAAGGAGGTCCGGAATACTGTTGCCATCGGAATATCCTTCGAACCCACCGTCATGAATTTGGTATAGGGACTCAGTTTCGCCAGTGGATGACTCGCCGTTGGAATAAACAGTCGTCTCGCCTTCAGACACTGGTTCAGATCCGATCCCATGGACACATCCTACGAACGCACACTTCATGGCAGGCTTAACCCAGGCAGGACTCGCACGCTGAGCCGTCTCGACGAGGTGGGTGCAGATATCCAGCTCAGGGCCCGGTTCGCCGATCTTGCCGATGAAGACATGAATTCCACCAATGGGGACCCAGTATCCGTACTCGATTGAGCCGGCCTCGGGGCCGCATCCTTTGTTGTCGATGTAGAGCTTGCCGCGATGACTCTTGGTCATCCGGCCAACCACGTACCCCTTGAGTCCTTCAGAGCTGCCCTTCAAGAATTCGAAACCATCGTGCGATAGCCCCATGGTGGGTGCTAACTGTCGTGGAATTAACACGTCAGATGTCCTCATGAAAGGACTTAGTCGCAGAGCCATCGCGACGGGTTAGCTTGAAGGGGTTAAACCGGACAAGGGACATGGGAGTTTTATACTAGTTCGGCCCCTTCGATGAAGGTAAAAGCCTACGTCTAGTTGTGATGGGATTGATTGGGTTTCAATGACCAGGGAGCAAATACACTTTGCCTGGGTCTCAAGTTGTTGTTTCCTGTTTCTGAACCGCCGCCGGGTCGTCCCTTTATATACATAGGTTGACGCCCTGGCCGGTCTACAGAGTCCCAAGGCCGACACATACAAGTGTCCGACTCGGTCTCTCCTTTCCTAACTTACAATACAAGTTACATAACCATGGCGGTTTACCACTACGGGCCCTAATCCGCCTTTGGGCTTCGGGCTTCTAAGCTTCATTAGTAAAACGCCATCTTCTGGATCTTCGCGGACTTCAATATAGTTGAGGGTGAGCCGGGCCCTCCTGGCCGTTTTACGCTCTATATCCCCAACACAACCCATATAAAAGCGCTTCGTATTCTGCTTCGTTATTGGAGGAATCAAAATGAATCTGGAGAACATAGTTGAGCTTGTCTCCACAGGGGGACACCAATACTACTCCAGCACCTGATCCGTTTAGCATCTTGGAGACATTGAAGAACATAGTCCAATGTTCCGAGTGAACTTGAGTCGGTAGTTGCTGCTCAATCCACTCGGCAAGGAAATCCGTGATTGCTTGGGACTTGATAGCTTTCTTTGCCTCAAACTTGATGTCCAGTGGAAGGAGTTCAATTGCCCATTTTGCTACTCGACCAGTTGCATCTCTGTTATTCAGAATCTCAGACAACGGTGCGTCGCTGACGACTGTAATAGAGTGATTAGAGAAGTAATGTGCAACCTTCTTCATGGTCATGTAAATTCCATAGACAAGCTTCTGATAATGAGGGTATCGTTGCTTGGACGGAGTCAAAACTTCAGAGAGATAATAGACTGGGCGTTGAACCTTGTAAGCTTTTCCTTCCTCTTCTCGCTCGATCGTGAGTACTGTACTGACAACTTGTCCAGTGGCTGCAATGTAAAGCAGTAAAGGCTCTTTGCTGATTGGCGCAGCTAGCACCGACTGGGTGGAAAGTAGAGCTTTGAGCTCTGCAAACGCTGCATCAGCTTCTTCAGACCACTCTAACTTATCAGATTTCTTCATTAGTCGGTAGAGAGGCAAGGCCTTTTCACCGAGACGAGAGATGAATCGACTCAAGGTGGCCAAACAACCTGTCAGCTTCTGAACGTCGTGCAATCGCACAGGGCATTTCATTCGGAGGATGGTATCGACTTTTTCTGGATTGGCGTCGATCCCCCGTTCAGAAATGAGAAAACCGAGCAACTTTCCTCCTGGAACTCCGAACGTGCACTTTGACGGATTGAGCTTGATATTGTACCTTCTTAGGTTGGCAACGGTTTCAGCGAGGTCAGTCAATAGGTCGGAACCCTTGCGAGACTTGACCATGATGTCATCCATGTATGCCTCCACATTCCGACTGATTTGGGTGAGCAGGCACTTCTGGATCATTCTCATGAACATGGCTCCAGCATTTTGAGACCGAATGGCATGGTGACATAGCAAAAACACACGAATGGGGTGATGAACGCTGTTTTTATTTCATCGGGGCCATACAGTCGGATCTGATGATACCCAGAATACGCATCTAGGAAAGACAGGCGCTCACACCCCGCAGTCGAGTCAACAATCTGGTCGATACGGGGGAGAGGGAAGTGATCTTTCGGGCAGGCCCGATTGATATGCTTGAAATCAATGCACATGCGAAGTGAATCGTCCTTCTTGGGGACCATTACGACATTGGCTAGCCACTCGGAGTGGTAGATTTCACGGATGAACTCTGCTGCCAACAGTCGAGCCTCTTCTTCGCCGATTGCTTTTCTCTTCTGAACGGCGGACCGCCGATGGTGCTCTTTGATGGGTTTCACTTTGGGGTCGACACGCAAACGGTGCTCAGCCAGTCCCCTGGGTACACCTGGCATGTTAGAAGGTTTCCACGCGAAGATGTCCCAGTTCTCACGGAGGAACTAGATGAGCGCTTCTTCCTATTTGTTGTCGAGAGTTGTTGATATATGAGTTGGGGCAGCATTGGGGTCAGTCGGGTGAACATGAATCGGCTTCGTTTCACCAGTCGACTGGAATGCAGAGTCTGTAGCAGGCTTCTTGGCTCGGAGCAAATCACTCAGATATGCACTCTTCTGATACTCCTGGAATTCAACTGCCGCCATCTGTGCATCGGTGATTTTGGAACCCTTCTGGAAACATTCTTCTGCCTTCTGCCGATTGCCAGTGACTGTGATCACACCTTTCAGGCCAGGCATCTTCAGCTTGAGGTACACATAACACGGCCGAGACATGAAACGTGCGTATGCCAGCCTTCCCAGGATGGCATGATAAGCACTCTAGAAATCCACGACTTCAAATGTCAACTTTTCTTTTCTAGTAATGCTTGGAGTCACCGAAAACCACGTCGAGAGTGATCTGGCCGAGTGACTCGGCCTTCTTTTCGGGGATAACGCCGTGGAAGCTCATGTTGCTCTCGCTAAGCTTGGACATCGGGATGTCCATCGCCTTCAAGGTTTCAGCATATAGGATATTCAGGCCGCTACCTCCATCCATCAACACTTTAGTCAGTCGAGTGCCACCAACCACTGGGTCGACCACCAGCGCTTGCCTCCCGGGGGTGACTACGCGAGCAGGATGGTCTGACTGGTCGAATGTGATGGCTGTCTAGGACCATTTCAGATATGTGGTCGACGTCACCGGAGCAACCATATTCACCTTTCTGTTGATGACCTTCAACCGACTCTTGCTCTCAACATCAGCAAAAATCATGAGAGTGGAATTGACCTTGGGGTAACCGTCATCTTCCTCTTCCTCCTCATCTCTGTCTGACTCCTTGTCCTTCTCATTGGGTTGTTTCTCCCGGAATTGTTGGATCAGGAGTCAACATTGTCGAGTGGTATGCTTTGGGTAAATCAGATTACCTTCCTTATCTTCCTTCGTGTGGATGTGACACGGCAGATCCAGCACATCATTTCCTGCTTGATCCTTTACCTTCTTAGGAGGCCAGGGCCCCTTAGGTTTTCCCTTAAACTTTCCTTGAGCCACTGCTGCAATCTCACTAGGTGCCGCTGGCTCGGCTTTACGCTTTTGTTTCCGACTGGAACCACCTCCACCGGCCTCTTGGCCGACTGGCTTACTCTTCCCGCTACGGAGTCGATCCTCTTCTTCTCCTTAGCATACCGGGTGGCTATCTCCATCATCCGGGTTAGAGTCATATCTCCAGTCCGACCAAACTTCAGAACCAACTCTCGATACTTGACGCCTTCCTTGAAAGTGCACACTGCCTGATGCTCTGATACATTCTCCACGGTGTGATGCAAAGTGGTCCACCTCTGAATGAACTCCCTCAAAGTCTCATTCAACTTCTACACACAATGCTGCAACTCAGGTAGTCCTGCTGGCCGCTTACATGTACCCTCAAAGGTTCTTACGAACACTCGAGATAGCTCTTCCCAACTATGAATACTGTCCGGGGACAACTGAGTCAACCATGCCCGGGCCGATCCTTCCAACATAAGAGGGAGATGCTTCATTGCTATCTCATCGTTTCTGCCTCCAATTTGCACAGCCACTCGGTAATCTTCAAGCCAAGTTTTAGGCTTGGATTCTCAAGTGAACTTGCTGACTCCTGTTGCCAATCTAAAGTTGGGAGAAATCACTGCGGCCCTGATGGCTTTGCTGAAACACTCTGGGCCTGAAACATGTGACCTGCTGCCACTCGGGCGATCTCTGCCCAGGTCTTCCCTGTGTGCTCTGTTCCGGTTGACCAGGCCTTGGACGAGAATGGATCTCGCATTGAAGCCTGGTTCCCTTGGGTCGACTGGAGCTCTGCGCTCGTCCCTGTGACGGTGTCCGTCATCGTTCTGCCGAGGCACGTATGACGCACTCCTCGGAGGAGGTGTTGGCACTCGACGACGATCGTCGCGGTCGAACTGACGATCATACTGCCCACAGCCTTCACGCCGCGGGGGCGATCTTGGGTTATGGGCCGACTGAACTGTATCCGCTGCCACGGATCTGCTGTGTATCCTATTCTGCGACCGAGACACCACGGAATTCTGCTCTCCTGCTGCTTGGAGCAGGGCCCGGATCTGTTCCAACCCTCGGCCAGCCTCTGACTGGGAAGTTTGAATCGACTCTGCAATTCGGGCCGCAACAGTGAGGTTCTGAATCGGAGTTCGGTATACCTTAGGTGGAGGCAGGAAAAGCTGCGGTCGACTGGAATCGGGAACTCATTCCCGGGCTCGCTCGTCGAGAGCGCGTTGCAAGTTCTCTAGTCGAGTGCGCTCAACCAAATTAGCCAGACGCACCTCCTCCAAGGCCCGAGCCTCGGGAGTTTCTCCAACGATGGGCGTGTGAAGCGCGTCCATGTTGTGGCGACGAAGATCCTCTCTCTGCTGCGAAGAGAGAGGTTCAGGATGGTACTCCTCGTGGACCCGTGATGGATCGCCGCCAGCCCCTTCGTCGTCCTCACGACGAAAGCCAGGCGGGCTACACAGACCATCGACCATCAGGACTTCAGCCGCAGGATCGCTGCTATCGCACTCGGACGACGTCTCCGCGGAGCCAGTTGACAGATCGAACATGCCGTGGAGAGTTTCGTCAGGCTCGATTGCCGTGACTTGATGAGTGGCCGAACACCGAGCCACCGCATGCTTCACCCATCGCTGAAGCCGCGACCGACCAGATCGCTTGCGACGGCATACAGCGGGGAAGGAAGATGTTGCCGGAGTCGACTGATACTGGGTCGACGGCTGCCGAAGAAGGACGCCACGAACGCACACGCGAAAGTGCGTCGCCCCTCGAACGGGGAGTGCCTAGACATCAAGCGGAGCTTCCTGCAGCCACGCTGAGTCATCAGGGACGAAAACGAGCGCGCCGAGATGGATCTCGCGGCCCTCAACCATCTCGCCGCCAGAAACCATGATGATGATCGGAAAAGAAACTTGCAACTTCACCAACAAGTTGCTAAGACACCTGCCCCACGGTGGGCGCCAACTATCGTGGTTCTAAGTCTGACAGTAGAAAGGGGGGTAGGTATGGAGAGGCAAGATCTTAGCTATGGCGAAGATGTACATACGAGGTTTTACGAGTTCAGGCCCTTCTCGAAGGAAGTAACAACCCTACGTCTCGGTGCCCGGAGGCGGTCGATTGGATTATGTGTGTTGTGTTATAGGGGGTTCGAACCCTTGTCCCAGAGGAGGGGGTGGCTTATATAGAGTCCGTCAGGACCCCCGCCCACCTCTATTACGAAGGGCTTAATGCACATAAAGTGAGGGCGTTACAGGTAACGGCAATCTTAAATACTATTAATGTTCATGAAGACTAAGGAGTGAATGCCCGGCCGTTGTGCGTTCTTCCGACTCCTAGTCTTTGATATAGTCGAGTGATTCCCCATATAGTCGAGTGACAGTGGGGAATGATGGTCGAGTGATTTGGTTGTCGAGTGGACTCTTGGTCCTCCTATCTTTCGGGGTAGTGACCTTGGGTAGGACATGTAGGTCAGGCCTATGACTCTACCCCAGGTCCGTATCCTCATCAGCAGCCTTGAGAGGACATGAACTCTGGTCCACCCTCTCCTCAACGCCGGAAAATAGCTCCGGGCGGCAGCGGCGAATCCTTGGGTGTCACACAACGAGGGCATTGGAGCGTCGCTGGCGGGAGGTCGAGGACGGGGAGCGCGCATCCTCCTGTTGTTTGCCAGATCGGGAGCTTGTGGCGGCGGCCAGATCAAAGGTGGGAGGGCAGGGGAATCTTGGCGTCGGTTTTTTAGGAGTGGTTTCCATGGAGAACCAACGTGGGTGGATGTGAAGGAAAATCAATCGCGCGTGGGTGTGGGAGGGCTTGACGAAACTAACGACGTAAGAGGGGAGACGGAACCTTACAGCTCTTTTAGGTAGTAGAGAGTAGAGATGCTTGGAGGTTTAGCCACTCGAGTTAACTAGCTCTTGCGTCTAATATTTCAAAAAAAACGCTCTTGTGTCTAATAGGCATCGTGAAACCCTTAAGAACTAAACAACAACATCGTTAGATTTAAAACATTTTCTGAAATTAAAAAATACAAATGTTTCTTTTAAAGTGGATATTTTAAAAAATGCTAACATTTTTCACATTTGTGAACAAACTTTTAAGTACTCTAACCATTTTTTTAATCTATGAACAGTTTGTAAAAATGCGAAGATTTCATGAAATTTTGAAAAAATAAATTGAAAATGCTAACATTTTTCAAATGGGGACATCTTTTGGACCTCCATTTTTTTAAATTAAACATCTATTGAAACGTGAACATGTTTGAACTTTTGAACAAAAACGTAAAATGCGAACAATGTTTGAAAACATGGAGATTTTTCGAAAATGGGATCATTATTTGGAACTCCAATCAAAATTTGAAAAAAATAATATTTTTTGAATCTGTGAACAACTTTTAAAAACAAGAGCACTTTTTGGACTGTGAAAAAAAAAATGAAAGCTATAACATTTCTTCAAATTCCTGAACAGTTTTTTCAAATGTGAGCATTTTTTGAATCTATGATCAAGAAAATGGATTTTTTTTCTGAAACTGTGAACGAAAAGTTTTAATCGTGAACATTTTTTGAAATTCCTGATCTTGTTTAAAAATTTGAACAAAATTTTCAAAATGAGAACATTTTTTGAGAATTCTAAACAATTGAAAAAATTATACTTGAAGAAAAAAATAAAGTTTTTTTAAAAAATAGAAAAAATAAAAAGATAATGATAAAGATAAAAGGAAAAGCAAGGAAAGGAAAGAAAAGAAAAAACAAAATGAAATGGGCCGGCCCTGTTGGAACCGCCCTGGTGCGGAGCCCCGACAGTTTGCCGCTACATGTGGCTAATAGGGCTTCCCCTCTTAATTGTCTCCAACTTTGTAATCATCAAGTTTTGTGGGCGTTGTAAAAGTTAGATCATGACAGCTAATGCTCCAAAACTCTATTTTATTTTTACTAGTAAATGCATACGTGTAATGCACGTTGATATCAAGCAAAGCTAATTGCATGTAGATATCATACAAAAAATTAATTGCATATTAATATTAGGTAGGATATCAATTATGTGTTAATTACGTGGATAGTCTATATTAGGTATGTTATTGGTTGCATGTTAAACATGCTGAGCGCCCGCCGTTTGAGCAATATAGGACGTTTGATTGACATTGTTTGATGGCCGAGATTTGTTGGATCTTTTTATATTACTAGTAAAGACGCACATGCAACGCACGTGTAATCTTAATCCGGCTTGAAGATATACCTGATTTTTCTTAGAAAAGTAGCATAAAAAATAGTTTGTGTAAGCACCATTAGCGGCAGGTCCATTTCTTCCTTCAAATGTGTTGAAAATTGTACTAATCCAACGTAGTTAATGGTATATGCAAGTGACCAGGGGAGGGGGCATATACCTTATCCTCAGCCGCTAAAAGAGAAATCCAAAAATCTAAGCATAATCCATTGAAATCAGCACAACTGATCCACTACCCAGCCGGTACCAAAAGTTTCATATCACTGTGTAACCTAGTTGTTTCATAGCGCATGTTTGTAACGAAGCTTAATAACTGTTGAATGTGCACACACAAGGCTGCTTTTGGTTCAGTTTTACGAAGCCTGATTTGGGTTCAGTTTTTAGTGCATACAAACTACTTTTTTTTTCAGTGAAACGTGAATCAATCTTCTTCGGAAGAAATCAAGAAAGCAAAGATGAAAGACCTTTGGCCCGGTGCCTGCATGTTTGATGACGGCACTGATGACCTAGGCCCGACGGAGAGGGACGGCCAGGCGGTCCAGGCAGTGTCCATGATGGTCTGATGGCCCGATGCCAACGGACGGCCATGCGGCGTCCTTGACAGGTCCGGCGGCAATGGGCGGTCCAGGCGGCGCCCCCGACACGCCCCTGCCGGTCGGCTAGGCGGTCTAGGGCGTGTCCCCGACAGCCGGCGTCCTTGAAGTTGCGGCGGCATCGCTACGCCGAGGCCACACAAAGGCGATGGGTAGAGGTGGCATGGAGATGTGAGGGGTGGCGTCCTTGAAGTTGTTGATGGGGTTATGTACCTAGGGTAGGGTCATGGACCTGTTCCAAGTAACTTACCCTAGGACATCCCTAGAAGAGGTCGTCTTCCAGTCGACCAACGAGGATTCACTCGACTGGCCTGAAGGACTCGACCACGAAGACTCACTCGACCACCAGGAGGTCAAGAGGCACTCTGCACCGCAACGGCCTGTAATTAAGTAGACTTTATGATAGTAAAGGCACTTTATGTGGGGCGTTACCAGTAACGCCCCAGACTTAACTCACCTTAAACCCTCTCCTACGTGGGCTGGCTGGGGTCCTGGCGCACTCTATATAAGCCACCCCCCTTCACAGGCAGAGGGTTCGGCACCTTGTAATCCATACATTGATAATCCACTCGACCGCCTCCGGGCTCCGAGACGTAGGGCTGTTACTTCTTCCGAGAAGGGCCTGAACTCGTACATCCTTTGTGCTTACAACCTCTCCATAGCTAGGACCTTGCCTCTCCATACCTACCCCCACTCTACTGTCAGGCTTAGAACCACGACAGTTGGCGCCCACCGTGGGGCAGGTGTTTTAGCGAATTTGTGGAGAAGTTGCGATTCTTCAGAGTACTTTCATCATGGTGTCTGCTGGAATTTTGGTCGAGGGTCAAGAGATCCGTCTCGGCGCTCTCGCCTTCATCGCCGACGACTCCGCATGGCTCCAGGAGGCTCCACTCGACGTAGATGCGCTCCCCGTCCGCGGTGCGACGCATTTTCGCGCATGTGTCCGCGGCGTTCTGCTGCGGCAACCATCGACCCAATATCGGTCGACTCCTCCATCTTCCACCCTCCCGGTCTCCCGCCAGCGCAAGCGCTCAGGCCGGTCGAGGCTTCAACGATGGGTGAGTCACGCGGTGGCTCGCCAGTCGACCACTACACAAGTTGCGGCAATCGAGCCCAACGAATCTCTCTACGGCTTGTTCGATCAGTCGACTGGCTCCAGAGAGACTGCATCCGAGTGCGGAAGCAGTGATCCAGCGGCGGAAATCTTGATGGTCGACGGGCCCCACAGTCCTCCTGGCTTCGCCCGTGGTGGTGGAGCAGGCGACGGCGGCGACCCTGCACGAGGCTACGAAGAGTACCAGCCCGAGCCACTCGACTCTCTGCAAAGAGAAGAGCTTCGCCGCAGGAACGAGGATCCCCTGCGTATTCCCATCGCAGGAGAAACCCCCGAGGCTCGTGCCTTGGAGGAGGCGCGTCTGGCCAATTTGGCCGAGCGCACTCGACTGGAGAACCTTCAGCGAGCACTCGACGAGCGCGCGCGGCAACGAGTTCCCGACACCAGTCGACGTCAACTCTTCCCGCCGACTCAGGTATATCGAACCCCAATTCAGAATTTAGCAGCTGCGACCCGTATAGCAGAGTCCATTCAGCCTTCGCAGTCAGAGGCTGGCAGAGGTTTGCTGCAGATCAGGGATCTACTCCGGGCAGCAGGAGATCAGAATTCAGCCGTGTCTCAGTCACGCAACAGAATTCACAGTCGATCTGTCACTGTGAATACGGTTCAGTCGGCTCACAACCCCAGATCGCCTCCGCGGCGCGAAGGGCGTGAGAATCGGCGAGATCAATATGGCGACAGACTCGACCGAGATGATAGGCGTCGAGTGCCCTATTCCCCTCCGAGGGGTGGGTCTTACGCTCCTCGGCAGCCAGATGATAGGCGTCAGTACAGTACAGGGCGTAGGGTTCCAGTTGACCCCAGAGAGCCAGGCTTCGACGCGCGATCCATTATCGTGCAAGGGTTGGTCGACCGGAACAGAGCCCATCGAGGTGCACTCGACAGAGATGTACCCACGAGCAGTCGAGCACATGTTTCTGGTCCTGAATGTTTCAGCAGAGCTATCAGAGCCGCAGTTATCCCCCCCAATTTCAGGTTGGCAACAGGAGTCAGCAAGTTCACTGGTGAGTCTAAGCCTGAAACTTGGCTTGAAGACTACCGAGTGGCAGTTCAGATCGGTGGTGGGAACGACGAGGTGGCCATGAAGCATTTGCCCCTCATGTTGGAAGGTTCTGCCAGGGCATGGTTGACTCAATTACCTCCTAGCAGCATTCACACTTGGGAAGATCTGTCCCGAGTGTTCGTCAGAACGTTTGAAGGGACTTGCAAGCGACCAGCGGGATTGACAGAGTTGCAAGTCTGCGTGCATAAAACTAATGAGACTCTCAGAGAGTATATTCAGAGGTGGATCACTTTGCACCACACTGTGGAAAATGTCTCTGATCATCAGGCAGTATGCGCCTTCAAAGACGGCGTGAAGAACAGAGAACTGAGTTTGAAATTTGGTCGAACCGGTGACATGACCTTGAGTCGGATGATGGAGATTGCTACCAAGTACGCCAACGGTGAAGAAGAAGACCGACTCCGAAGCGGCAAGCACAAGCCGAGTCAGTCGGAAAAAGGAAACACCAGTCGGAAACAGAAGCGGAAGGCTGAACCGGCAGCTCCTGGAGAGGCTCTGGCCGTGACTCAAGGAAAGTTTAAGGGGAAACCAAAAGGATCCTGGAACCCCAAGAAGGTAAAGGATAAAGAAGGGAACGACGTGATGGATATGCCGTGTCATATTCACACGAAGAAAGATGAAGAGGGGAATATCATTTACCCAAAGCACACCACTCGCCAATGTCGACTCCTGATCCAACAGTTTCAGGGAAAACAGTCTAAGGACAAGGAGAAGGAGTCGGACAAGGCCGAAGACAAAGAGGACAGTGAGGGAGGATATCCGCATATCAACTCCACTCTGATGATCTTTGCAGATGTGGAAAGCAGAAGTCGACTGAAAGTGATTAACCGAGAGGTGAACATGGTTGCCCCAGCAAAGGCAAATTATCTGAAGTGGTCTCAAACACCCATCACATTCGACCAATCTGATCACCCAACTCATATTGCCACCCCCGGGAGGCAAGCTTTGGTGGTCGATCCAGTTGTCGAAGGCACTCGACTGACAAAGGTGCTGATGGATGGTGGAAGTGGGCTGAACTTATTGTATGCAGACACATTGAAAGGTATGGGCATTCCGATGTCCCGACTGAGCACTAGTAACATGAGCTTCCATGGAGTTATACCAGGGAAGAAGGCCGAGTCACTCGGCCAAATAGCTTTGGACGTAGTGTTTGGTGATTCGAAGCATTTTCGCAAAGAAAAGTTGACATTTGAGGTCGTGGATTTTCAAAGTGCATATCATGCCATTTTGGGGAGGCCGGCCTATGCACGGTTCATGGCTCGACCATGTTACGTATACCTCAAATTGAAGATGCCCGGTCCCAAAGGTGTGATCACTGTCACCGGTGATAGGAAAAAGGCAGAGGAGTGCTTTCAGAAGGGCTCCAAGATTGCCGATTCCCAAGTGACAGCGGTCGAGTTCGAAGAATACAAGCAAAACGCAGATCCGAGTGACTTGCTGCGATCCAAGAAGCCCGCCACAGAGTCTGCATTCCAGTCGTCCGGTGAGACGAAGCCTGTTCACATTCACCCGACCGATCCCGAAGCAGCTCCGACCCGCATCTCCACAACACTCGACCCAAAATAGGAAGAAGCGCTCATCCAGTTCCTCCGTGAGAACTGGGACATTTTTGCATGGAAGCCCGCTGACATGCCAGGTGTTCCCAGGGGACTGGCTGAGCATCGCCTAAGAGTCGACTCGTCTGCAAAACCAGTCAAAGAGCATCTTCGGCGGTCCGCCGTCCAGAAGAGAAAGGCCATCGGTGAAGAAGTGGCTCGATTGTTGGCGGCAGGATTTATCCGAGAGATATACCACTCCGAGTGGCTCGCTAATGTCTTCATGGTTCCTAAGAAGGACAAGTCGCTCCGAATGTGCATTGATTTCAAGCACATCAACCGGGCCTGCCCGAAAGATCACTTTCCTCTCCCTCGCATAGATCAAATTGTTGACTCGACCGCGGGATGCGAGAGGTTGTCTTTTTTAGATGCTTACTCCGGGTACCACCAGATCCGTCTGTACGGGCCCGATGAGGTAAAAACAGCTTTCATCACTCCATTCGGGTGCTTCTGCTATATCACCATGCCATTCGGCCTCAAGAATGCCGGAGCCACTTTTATGCGAATGATCCAGAAGTGTCTACTCACTCAAATCAGTCGGAATGTGGAAGCTTATATGGATGATATTGTTGTCAAGTCACGAAAAGGTTCCGACCTGCTCGCTGACCTCGCCGAAACATTTGCCAACCTCAGAAGGTATGATATCAAGCTCAATCCATCAAAGTGCACATTTGGAGTTCCTGGTGGCAAGTTACTCGGTTTTCTCGTTTCCGAACGGGGAATCGACACCAACCCAGAAAAGATTGGCACTATTCTCCGAATGAAACGCCCTGTGCGAGTGCACGATGTCCAGAAGCTTACTGGATGCTTGGCCGCATTAAGTCGATTCATCTCACGACTCGGTGAAAAGGCATTGCCTCTTTACCGACTGATGAAGAAGGCTGACAAGTTCGAGTGGACTCCAGAAGCTGATGCAGCGTTCGCCGAGCTAAAAGCTCTGCTCTCCACCCAGCCGGTGCTTGCTGCTCCAATCAGCAAAGAGCCTCTGTTGCTCTACATCGCAGCCACAGGACAAGTCGTCAGTACTGTGCTAATGGTCGAGCGGGAAGAAGAAGGAAAAGCTCTCAAAGTTCAACGCCCAGTGTATTATTTGTCTGAAGTCTTGACTCCATCCAAGCAGAGATATCCTCATTATCAGAAGCTTGTGTATGGAATATACATGACCACAAAGAAGGTTGCTCATTATTTCTCTGACCATTCAATCACAGTCGTCAGCGACGCTCCACTATCAGAGATTTTGCACAACAGAGATGCAACTGGTCGAGTGGCCAAATGGGCGATTGAACTTCTTCCCCTTGATATCAAGTTTGAGGCAAAGAAAGCCATTAAGTCCCAGGCAATAGCAGATTTCCTCGCCGAGTGGATCGAACAGCAGCAGCCGACTGAAGTTCACTCGGAGCATTGGACCATGTTTTTCGATGGTTCTAAGATGTTGAATGGTTCCGGTGCTGGGGTTGTCCTGGTTTCCCCCAGAGGAGATAAGCTCAGATATGTGCTCCAGATTCACTTTGATTCCTCCAACAATGAGGCAGAATATGAGGCCCTCCTATATGGGTTGCGCATGGCCATTTCACTCGGCGTCCGTCGCCTAATGGTCTATGGCGACTCGGATTTAGTGGTCAATCAGGTGATGAAAGAGTGGGACGTGAGAAGCCCAGCCATGACTGGATACTGCAGTGCAGTGAGGAAGCTAGAGAAAAAGTTCGAGGGGTTGGAGCTCCATCATATACCCCGACTGAAAAATCAAGCAGCTGATGATCTAGCAAAGATAGGTTCCAAGAGAGAAGCCATTCCGAGTGGTGTGTTCTTGGAGCATATACACACTCCGTCAGTCAAAGAAGATCCTTTCACCGAAGAAACTCCGCAGCCCAAGAGTGCCACAGATCCGACTGAAGTTGAAGTCCCAGCGGTGGTCGACTTGATCATGGAGGTTTTGGTAGTCATTCCCGACTGGACGATTCCGTATGTCGCATATATCTTGAGGAAAGAGCTTCCGGAGGATGAGGAAGAGGCTCGACGGATCGTCCGTCGATCTAAGGCCTTCACCGTCATCAAAGGACAATTATACAGAGAGAGCGCGACTGGAGTCGGTCAGAAGTGCATAACACCAGAAGAAGGTCGACTCATCCTCAATGATATTCACTCGGGGACCTGTGGTCATCATGCGTCCTCCCGGACCATCGTGGCCAAAGCATACCGAGCCGGATTTTTCTGGCCCAAGGCGAATGAGATGGCAAAGGAGATAGTGGATAAGTGCGAGGGATGTCAGTTCTACTCGAATATGTCGCACAAACCTGCGTCAGCTTTGAAGACCATCCCACTCATCTGGCCTTTTGCAGTTTGGGGGCTGGACATGGTCGGCCCTTTGAGAACAGGACGAAGTGGCTTCACGCATGTACTGGTGGCAGTCGACAAGTTCACCAAGTGGATCGAGGCTAAACCAATCAAGAGCCTCGACACCGGTACTGCTGTTAGCTTCATCAGGGAACTAATATTCAGATATGGAGTCCCGCACAGCATCATTACGGATAATGGGTCGAACTTTGACTCAGAGGAATTCAGAACCTTCTGCAACTCCCAGGGCACACGGGTCGACTACGCATCAGTCGCCCATCCGCAGTCGAATGGGCAAGCAGAGCGAGCTAATGGACTGATTCTCAAGGGACTGAAGCCTCGACTGATGCGTGATCTCAAACACGCGGCTGGAGCTTGGGTCGACGAACTTCCATCTGTACTCTGGGGACTGCGGACCACGCCTAATCGGTCGACCGGAAGAACTCCATTCTTTTTGGTCTATGGAGCTGAGGCAGTCTTGCCGAGTGATCTTCTCCACAATGCTCCTCGAGTTGAAATCTACAGCGAAGCAGAAGCTGAACAAGCGCGGCAGGACGCAGTCGACCTTTTAGAGGAAGAAAGGGAGATGGCTCTGATCCGATCGACCATCTACCAACAAGATCTGCGGCGTTTCCACGCCCGAAATGTGAGAGGTCGAGCCTTCCAGGAAGGGGATTTGGTTCTCCGAGTAGATCAGCACAAACCACACAAGCTTGCTCCTTCTTGGGAAGGCCCCTTCATTGTCACCAAGGTTCTCCACAACGGGGCGTATCGTCTTTACAACGTCGAGCATAATATCGACGAGCCCCGAGCTTGGAACGCGGAGCTACTCCGCCCGTTTTACACTTAAGCTTTATCACTCGGATGAGTTGCAATAAAGTACTTCTGTAGTTCATGGACCCCAAAATAATAAGTGTCATAGTTCCTCCATAATATCTGTCACTTTTTATTTTTTGTCCAATGAAATTCCCCTCAGTGGGTGACTTAGCTGCGAATCCGTTTCGCCTAAGTTTGTAAAAATCCTACCGAGTGAAGAGCAACCCTCTCACTCGGGGGCTTAGCTGCGAATCCGTTTCGCCTAAGGTATCAAATTCCTACCGAGTGGTGAACCAGACTCCCACTCGGAGGCTTAGCTGCGAATCCGTTTCGCCTAAGTTATCAAAATCCTACCGAGTGGTAAGCCAGCCTTCCACTCGGAGGCTTAGCTGCAGCCTCGTGCTCGCCTAAGTTATAAAAATCCTACCGAGTGAAGAGCAACCCTCTCACTCGGGGGCTTAGCTGCAGTCCAAGCACTCGCCTAAGTTATAAAAATCCTACCGAGTGGTAAGCCAGCCTTCCACTCGGAGGCTTAGCTGCAGCCTCGTGCTCGCCTAAGTTATAAAAATCCTACCGGGTGAAGAGCAACCCTCTCACTCGGGGGCTTAGCTGCAGTCCAAGCACTCGCCTAAGTTATAAAAATCCTACCGAGTGGTAAGC